>NC_036256.1:18590017-18744008 GCF_002742605.1 Olea europaea var. sylvestris | reverse complement strand
ATAGAATCAACATTGTTAAATTTACAATATTTGAATTATTAAATTATATAAAAGACAAATATAAAAATTAAATAAATTTGAAATAACAAATTAAAGATAATTTCATAAAAATAATTCGAAAAAATAAATAAAAAAATTTGAAAAAATAAATTAAAGATAATTTCATAAAAAAAATAATCAACATTGTTAATTTTACAATATTTCAATTATTATATTATATTGACAATGATAAAAAAAATTAAATAAGTAAATAATATAATTACTATTTAATCAAATAAAAAATTTAATTAATTACAAAAATTATAAAAAAATTAAAATTTAAATATTTTATCTGGGCCGGTGAACCGGCCCAGATGCCCGACTGTTAACAGTAGGTTTGGGTGTTCCAACGCCCGGTGGCCGAGAAACGGCCGGAAACCGCCATTCCCGGCCACTGAGCTCCAAAAAATGGCAAAAAATCTCATTTTTCACATTCCAGCATGTCCACAATCTAGCTACTCATGCCCATGAATCTAATTTCAACCAAAATTATTAAGGATGCTAACTATGAAAAAAAGCATTTGAACTGGAGTTTTGATCAGAAAACTAACCGGTTCTTTTACTTCCACTGTAGATGATGATCGTTGATTGCGACGTTGGTGTAACTCCGGTGGTCGGTCGGTCGGATTTCTACACTGGTCGGTCGGTGAGAGAATTATCAAACAGTCTGAAGGGTAAAATGGGAAAATACTGTGAAGTTTTCTTTTTAACTTAATTTGTTTTTTTTTAATTCATTTAATTGGTCAAAGGCCAATGTCAATTTTTGCTACAGTGTAAGGGTCATTTTTGTGTATTTCCTCAAGAAACTGAAAGGTCTACCACGAATTCTACTCAAATCCAAATATTTTCACTGTTCAATCAATCCAATGCAACTTACCCAAAAATAAAAAAATTATCAGATTCATAAACAAATCGCTTAGGAAAATGATAGTCGTGGTTAAATGGTATTAAAAAAATGGTAGAGGGGTATCTGCGAAATGAGTACTAAAGCTTTGCAGAGAGAGACCCGAGTATAGACCATCCAACGTTCATAACCACACCTTTTTCTATACTATTTTTGTTTCTTTCTTTAGCTTTCAAGTTCTTGCGTTGGGTCTCTTTTATTACTTCAGTTTAGGAGGAAAAAATATCTTAAGTAGGGTTTGGAATATGTGCATTTTTTCCTCGGGAGACTGAAGAATTTTTTTTTTTTTTTCCGAATTCTTTTATTAATGTAGGTATTTTTGGTATTTTTTTTTCTAGATTGCCGCAATCAATTTGAAGATTCCTACATTTAGACCGTCAAGTTGATTTCTTCGTCTTGTGTTCATTCTTCTTAATGGCTCTGTTCTTCGGGTTGTACATTTACAGGTAGTTTATATTTTTCTATTTTTTGGTGCATTTTGTTTTGGGAGCTCTCAATTTTTCTAGACAAATGAAACTTCATTTTTTAAATTATATCCAACAGGGATTTCCTTGTTTGAAGGAGGAATCTTAGGTCCTCCATATGAGTAAATCTTTTTGAATTTAATTATTTGAGACTACATAACTTGAAAATTTGAATACAGATTTTTGGACAGTAAATTTGTAGAGATGAATTGACTTTCTATTGCTGCTAAAAGTTTAATATATATACTTATTTGTTGTCTCTGTAGTATAAATATTATTTCAAATAAAAGTGATCTACCACACCGTTTCTTTCAAGTCATCATACTTTCATTGGTCTGTGATGTTCATTTGGTGTGTTAAAATGATCTCTTTGTTAACGTTTATTCATAATTAATAAAATTATGTACAAAAGAAATAATATATTTATGAGACATATTTATTTATTTATTTATTTTTTCGTTGCTTCCTAGAACTTTTGTACGTCGCTTAGGACATGACTTTAGTGATACAATACGTTTGATTGGTTATGATGGGATCAAATACAACATACAATTGGAAAGAGTTGATGATAAGGTATATCTTGTTGGTGGATGGCCACGGTTCTTTGACCACCATAATTTACAAGGTGGTTATGTTATAGTCTTTGAATACAATGAAAATTCTACTTTCTATATTTCGATATTCGACCATTCAGGCATAGAAGTAACGTATGAGTTTGATATGTTTGAGGTAGATATTTCACTACTGATAATTCTATTTTTCGAGTAACATTAGAGGCTGATCACAATGGTCATCGAAAAATTGTGAGCTCCTCTTTAACTTAAATATTTTCTAGACTATACCTTTGTTGACTTAGATGTATGAACCTTTTTTCATATTTATCACTTTCAACTTATTCTAAATTTCGCCATTTATAGATTTGTAAATTTACTTTGTAGTATGTACCTGGAGCCTTCGCTCAATTGTTTCTACCAAAATTTGTCTAGATGATCAAATCCATGACCTTTCACATCGTAATTGGTCAGTACGAACAAATCTAAGAACAAATGGTTGTGTACGATGTTTCATCGTAGGTTGGGTAGACTATGTTAGAGAAAAACAACTTCAAAGGGGTGACATGTGTATTTGAAATTGTGAATGATGAAATCCCCATTTTCATGGTATACAAAGTGTGCCATGCCAATGGAAGTTTGACTCTTACATGAATTGTACATTTTCAGTTGTACCTTTCATGTTTACTTATTTTTAAACATTTATTGTGTTTTATTCTTTATGAGCACCTCATAAGTAAATCTATTAGGATTTGGATTTCTAATTTGCTTTTGTTATTTTTACTTCAAGTTTGTACTCAATTTGTACATTTTACTTTTTTTTTTTTTTTGAGTAAAGTGGTTACAGAAATTTGGTTTTAATACTTATATTTAAACTATATAATGAAATCCTACATTTGGACTTTGTTTAATGTTATATCATCGTCATTCGGAGAATAGCATCCTTCTGGGTAAATCTATTCCAAGTACAAAGTTTAAAGATTTGTAATTTATAAAAAATAATCTTTATACTAGTATTTTCACAACAATCTAAACAACATATTCTAGGTCTATATGAAGAATATTTGCCATAACTCAAATTTTTGATGCTACTTTTGGTACTCTTACTTTTGGCTGTCAAAACTGTACCTTCGTGTAACTGAAGAGGTTTTTCCTCACTTAATCTTTGCTTTATTGTGTAATTGTTCTCCTTATTTCTATTTAAGGTCCATTTTCATTCTTAATCTTCTATTTACTTAATCAAGCTACACAGTTTTCTGTAGGTACGTCTAAAGAGTCAAGTATTAACAATAATGCTTGAGTCTCTTCCAAAGCATTTATCACTAAATTTAGAAAAAAATTCTCCCAAATGCCCACCATGATTTAAAAGAGCAATCAAATATCTACATAGAAAACTTCTCTTTTGTTTGTAGCTACAAAATAAATATTATAAGGTTGAAACCAACGACAAATTTTCTGTCAACATATTTGACTGTTCTTTTAAATTATGTTGTACTTTCGAGAGATTTCTTTCTAAACTTAGTGATGATTACTTTCTGGAAGAGGCTCAAACTCTATATTTCAACGTGATTACACATTGAGAGGTGATTCTTTGACTAATATTTATTATAGTACGTTATCTTTTCTCAATTTATAATCTTAAATTTCAAATTTAGTCACAAACAATTTTTCATAAGCTACTTAATTTTGTAATTGGATTCTTATCATACCTTAAATAGTGGATAATTGTCTTTCAAAATTCCAACTGGGAATATAAAGTCGACAGGCCTAAAATCTGCTCAATCTGTTAATATATATCTTCCCATTTTATTCTGTTATGCAATTCAATGTATTTGAAGTCCTTAACACCGAACACATCAATTTTGTATTTAAATTAAAGGAGATGAAAATGTTGGATTTAAATTTTGTGTGAGAGTTCAAAGAGTAAGGTGTGTAGCTCCAATGCTGAGAACATATGTTCCTGTTAACCATATCTCTGATCCCTCTCTAGCTTCACTTTGAACTTCTTGTGCTTCATGAAATTTAGTTTCCCATGTAAATTTGTTCTTTTTCCTAAACGTTCATTTTGAATATAAATGACTTCTCCAAGTTTCCTATGTTACGATTGTATATAATATTTACGTATTAAAATTTATTTTCGGACATGTTATGGTATGGTTTTCACTCAATAGTCCTTAATTTAAGGTTATTCTTGTACTGACTAAAGCTTCAATAGTCAACTGATTTGCCTGTCTATGTCTGATAATTTCAGTAGTCAACTAATTTGCTTGCATCTATCTGATAGTTTCTGCAGTCAGCTGATTTTACCAAGGTATGGATAATGATAGCATTATATAGTGTAAGTACTGATATTTCTTGTTTTTTATTCAAATTTTGACAATTTATACGTGCTATTTCCTCTACAAATAATGCATTAGCTTGTACAAAAACTTTACTTCCAGTTTCAATTTTTCTTGATGACTATGACGAAAGCATAAGTTCGGGAATCTCTAGTTGAAATCTATTTGTTCCAAAAGAAAAAATTGTAGTAAATGATGATTGAAATACACTTTTTAAAAAGATAACTTTTGAAAACTAAGTACCACATGACTGTGGAGTGTGTTCTACTATTCTCTTTTGCTAACTATAGTAATTAGTGTTGGAAATTAAACTTGATTCATGAATGATGAAAAAAATTAAATTTGATACATGAATTAGTTTATTTAATATTCATGCATTTATTTAAATCATATATCCAAATGGTTTTTTGTATTCTATTATTCAGAGTATGTAGGAAAAGTCATTAATTAGTCTATTAAGTTCATACAATGTATTTGAGATTCTTTATACCTATAAAAGGCCTTGTGCTTGAGACGTTTTATAGAGCCAAGCCATAAAATACAAGTATTTTTGAGATTTTTCTGAATTTTTCTCTCTTGTCTTTCATCCCATAATTTTTTTATTTCCAACAAAGTGGTATCAGAGCCATTTCAAAGATGAATAGTTCATTTCCTTTTGATGTTCCCAAACTATCAAAGGAAAATTATGAACATTAAAGCATTCGCGTGAAGGCGTTGCTCTGCTCACAAGAGGCATGGGAAGTTGTAGAGAAAGGCTATGATGAACCAGAGAATGAAGAAGCTTTAAGTCATGCTCAAAGGAATGCCTTGTAAAGGTATTGCAAGTTAGATCAACACGCTCTCTCTATTATTCACATGGGCTTAAATGGAGCCATGTTCGAGAAAGTTGCATCCTCAACAAAAGCAAAGGAAGCTTGGGAGATTCTCGAGAAAAATTTCAAGGGAATTGAAAAAGTGAAGAAGGTTCACTTTCAAATCCTTTGTGGGGAGTTCGAATCTCTGCACATGAAAGAGTCTGAATCTGTCTTTGACTATTTCACTAGAGTGTTTTTCATTGTTAATCATATGAAGCGATACGGGGAGAATATTTGAAAGTCATGTCATCGAGAAAATTCTTAGATCGCTTGACTCAAAACTTGAGTTTGTTAGTATTGCCATTGAAGAGTCTAATGACTTGGATACCATGACCTTTGATCAACTCATTTGGTCCTTGCAAGCATATGAAGAAAGATTGAAGAAGAAAGGAGAACCGGTGGCTCAAGTTCTTCAAACGAATGTCTCCTTGGGAGGTCAACAGAAAGAGCAAGGACGATCTCAAGGAAGATGTCAAATTCATGGTCGAGGTTGTGGTCGTGGTCGCAGAGGAAATCATGGTCGTGGTAATGAAAGAAATGATGGAAACCAGAATTTGAATAATAAAGGATCAAGCAAACAATCAAGAGGACGAGGGCGTTGGAATTATGGCTCCAAGAGATGTGGCGGAAGAAGATATGACTAGTCCAATGTTCGATGTTACACTTATTATAAATATGATCACTATGCTTCCGAATGTAGGAGTGACACTACCAATAATGAAAAGAGAGTAAATTATGTTGAAGTAAAGCAAGATGAAAAATTGTTGTTATTGTTGGCAATCAAAGACGAAAAGGATAAACAATCGTGGTACTTTGACACTGGTGCCGCCAATCACATGAGTGGCAACAAGGAGTTATTCTCAACAATAAATGAGTCAATAAAAGGCAACATTGTTTTTGGAGATGAAACTTAAGTTCCAATGATGTTCTTATTCGTGCTAAAAATGGAAGTCATCTTTTGATTTCTCAAGTTTATTATGTACCTACTTTGAAGTCTAATATTTTGTGTTTGGGACAATTACTTGAGAATGACTATGACATTCACTTGAGGAATTGTTCCCTTACTTTGATAGATATTTCTCATAAACTGATTGCAAAGGTGCCAATGGATAAAAATAGAATGTTTTTACTCAATATTAATGTTGACCATCCAAGGTGTCTAAAAGCTTGTGTTGAAGACAATTCTTGGCTTTGATACTTAAGATTTGGTCATTTGAATTTTATTGGCTTGAAGACTTTGACGAAGTGAGAAATGGTGAATGGGTTGCCAAAAATTAATCATCCCAATCAAGTTTGTAAAGGATGCCTCATTGGCAAGCAAACTAGGAGAAGTTATCCAAAGGAATCCACTTCAAGAACAACAAAACCACTCCAACTTGTTCATGCGGATGTGTGCGGGCCAATCAAACCACCCTTTTATGGTAAAACAAATTATTTCTTCCTATTTATTGATGATTTTTCTCACAAGACCTGTGTTTATTTTTTGAAGTCAAAATATGAAGTTTTTGGAAAATTCAAAAAATTCAAAGCCCTTGTTTAAAATGAGAGTGGCAACTCAATCAAAGCATTAAGGACGGATCGAGGTGGAGAATTCACTTCCAAAGAGTTTAACAGTTTTTGTGATACCAATGGAATTCGGCATTTCCTTACAGTTCCAAAGTCACCACAACAAAATGGTGTTGTGGAGCGGAAGAATAGAACCATCATCAACATGGTTTGTAGTATACTTAAGAGCAAGGGTATGGAGAAGGAGTTTTGGGCCGAGGATGTTGCATGTGCCGTGTATTTGTCTAATCTTTCCCCGTAGAGGAGTGTTCAAGACATGACTCCACAAGAAGCTTGGAGTGATAAGAAATCTAGTGTTTTTCATTTACCTTTTTTTTGGTAGTATTGCTTATATTCATGTGCCAGATGAGAAGAGATTAAAACTTGATGAGAAATGTGAGAAGCTTGTTTCCATCGGTTATGATGCAAACTCTAAAGGCTACAAGTTTTACAATCCTTGCAATGGAAAGATTGTTATTAATAGAGATGCAAAATTTGACGAAGAAAGTTCATGGGATTGGAATGTTCTGAAAAATGAAGAATACGTGATTTTTCCTTTCCAGGAAGGAGACTCTAGCCAAAACGCAAGTGAAGATGCCACTCCACCACATTCTCCTGCTACTCAATCTCCTCATGATAGTCCATTCGAATGACCAAGTCGTATGAGAAATCTTGCAGAGATTTATGAAGAAACTGAAATTGTTGATAATCTATCTTTTTTTTTGTCTCTTCGTTGACACCGAGCCATTGAACTTTGAAGAGGTAATGGAAGATAAGAAATGGAGGCATACAATGGATGAGGAAATCAGAGCAATGAAAAAGAACAATACATAGGAGCTAGTCTCTCTTCCTAAAGGGTAAAAAGCAATTGGCGTGAAATGGATGTACAAGGTAAAGAAAAATACTCGAGGAGAAGTGGAGAAATACAAGGCAAGACTTGTTGCCAAAGGCTATAGCCAAAAGCATGACGTTGATTATGATGAGGTTTTTGCCTCCGTTGCTCGCTTGGAAATCATTCGATTAATCATTTTCTTGGCAGCTCAAAATAAATGGAAAATTTATCAAATGGACGTCAAGTCCATTTTCTTGAATGGATATCTTGAAGAAGATGTGTATGTTCAACAACCATTGGGTTATGTTGTTAAGAAACATGAAGATAAAGTTTTGAAATTGAAGAAGGCGCTATATGGCTTGAAGCAAGCGCCTAGAGCATAGTATAGCCGGATTGACAAGTATTTTCAAGATCATGGATTCATCAAATGTCCACATGAGTATGCTCTTTACGTTAAAAATGACGCATTTAGAGGTTTTATGATTGTGTGCTTGTACGTTGATGACTTGATCTTCACCGACAACAATGAAAACATGTTTGATGAATTTAAGAGAATGATGGCTCAAGAATTTGAGATGACTGATAATGGGCTCATGTCATACTACCTCAGAATTGAGGTAAAACAAAATGGAGATGACATTTTTATTTTTCAAGAAACATATGCAGAGAAAGTTCTTGAAAAAGCTTCTTGAAAGATTCAAAATGCAAAATTGCAATCCGGTGAGTACTCCCATTAGGTGTGGAACAAAGATGTCAAAATTTGACGAGTGCAGGAAAGTGGATCCATCTCTCTATAGACAACTTGTTGGAAGTTTGAGATATTTGACTTGTACAAGACCCGATATTCTTTATGATGTTGGTCTTGTTAACCGGTATATGGAGGCACCAACTTTAACTCACTTGGAGATTGCTAAAAGGATTCTTCGTTACATTCAAGGTATCCTTGACTATGGCTTAGCTTATTCTTCTTCTACAAATTTCAAGTTTCATGGTTATAGTGATAGTGATTGGGCTAGTGATATTAATGATCGAAAAAGCACCACCGAATTTTTGTTTTTCATGGGTAACACCGCTTTCATTTGGTGTTCAAAGAAGCAACCCATTGTGATCCATTCTACTTGTGAAGCTAAATATGTTTCCGCTGCATCGTGTGTTTGTCATGCCATTTGGCTAAGAAAATTATTGAAGATGCTTCCTATGCCTCAAAACGAAGCTACACCAATTTATGTTGATAACAAGTCAGCTATTGCTTTGGGTAAAAATTCTAAGTTCCATGATCGAAGTAAGCATATAGATATGAGATTTCACTAGGGAATCAAGTTTAAGAAGGGGTGTTGGAAATTAAACTTGATTCATGAATGATGAAAAAAATTAAATTTGATACATGAATTAGTTTATTTAATATTCATGCATTTATTTAAATTATGTATCCAAATAATTTTTTGTATCCTATTATTCATAGTATGAAGGAAAAGTCTTTAATTAGTTTATTAAGTTCATACAATGTATTTGGGATCCTTTGTACCTATAAAAGGTCTTGTGTTTGAGACATTTTATAGAGCCAAGCCATAGAATACAAGTATTTTTGAGAATTTTATGAATTTTCTCTCTAATCTCTCATCCCATAATTTTATTTTATTTTATTTTATTTTATTTCCAAGAATTAGAAACTGTCAAAAATATGTTATTGTTGAAAATGATGTATGTACAACATGATGTCTACATCGATTAGTTTTATTAAAAACATTGTAAAGTGGAAAATTGAAAAAAACTTGCCATCCTTCAATAATGTAACATAGTTTTCTTCAGTGGACTCAACTATAGTTTGATGATAATTGTGCAAAAAAGGGAATTTAGATATTCTTTTTCTAGTTCTTGGAATTGTTAATGGAAAAAACATTTAAGTCTAAAAAGATTAAAATAAGTATTAAATATATTTTATTATCAACTTTATCTTTCCAAACGTGAGGAGGTTAAGGTAGAAATCGACAAAATAATGCAAAAAAAGATGAAAACCAATGGAAGTAATGTTAGAGAAATAAAAAATCATTTTAAAAGGTCGGAGATGAATTTTCTAGAGATTAGCGCCATTCCCGGACCTAGCAGCGGAAGGGCGGGTCGTGCTTGAATTCAGACCGGGCCATACTCTTTTTTGTTTGTGCTGCTCCCATGCATGCTGTAAAATTTGGATACTAATAATTACACAACTTTCTCAAAAGAGGGAAAAGGAAAAAGAAAAAAAGAGCGAGAATATATGTATAGTTAAAATTTGAACCCATTGTCCTTCCATAAAGAAACTAGAAACTTTACAACTGAGCATCTAACAGTTAAATAATTATTTTGTAATGAACAAAGACTTGAGGCGTCCACCTCACGGCAACCTTAGATCTGGTCTTGTAGGCAGATGGCTCATGGCTGGCATGAGTAGATGGTTTTCATGTTTACTTTGTGAAAAACTCGAAAACTTAAGCTTAGCATTTGGTGTTGTCGATTACACCCGAATTTTGTATATTTATACATTGCTTGTTAAGGCATAGGTTGAGGGCCGGCTCTAAGAATTTAGAAGCGTTCAATTATTATGAGGCCCCTCGACACAAAAATTGTTTTGGGATCCATTTTCATACATGGACACACCAAACTCTCTCAGTCTCACACACAGTGGTTTGGGATGAAGCGGCGCACACAAGCAAGCAAGTCACATTATTCATTTACATGAAAACAAGAATGCTAATAGCCTAATAAACAGAATATATAGTAACGATTCAAGAAGCCCATTTTAATTAAATAACAAATAAAGTGTAGGCACGTGGTAAATTGATAATCCCATTAAAAATCCCTAAAAAATTGCATTTACACGCCTCTAAAATCAATAAAATCATGATTCATATAATGAATGGAGAAAGGCCCCAACCTGCGAATTTCACCCAGATGCCCATTGCGAATTTCGCCTAACATACAGATTAATCCTGCCTTCTGAATTGGAGTGTGGTCTGTAGAGAAGACGATTGGAAATAATTAAATAAAGGAGATTCAGAAATACAAAACTTTGACAACAGAAAATTGGAAAACCATACCAAGTTCTTTTTTATTAATGATTCTATGGAATACCCGAGGAGCTAAAAACAGACTAAAAAAAATAATACGAAACAAATTAAGGGAAAAATTCACAAGTCATGTATTAAGTATGGACAATTCGATTTCCAGGTTTTAAGTTTCAAAATTCAAATATCAGATATTATTAATTAATTGAAAATATTTTATTATTTAAATATATTAAGATCATAATTGTACAATTTATGACCACATATGCGTACTTATATGTCACAACGTCACATATTATCAAATTAATCGATCACGAATTATTTCAACGATCACAAATAAAAAACATTATAGGTCACACAATTTATTTGTCAGTCACAATTTCAGATGAGTTGGTCACAAATAATTTTTCGATCACATATTATAAAATTTTTAGATCACAATTGAATAGGTGGACACAGATAACCAAATAATTGATCACATACCATCACTACTACCACTACAATAACTTGCAACCACCCTCACGCTCAGCCCGCCACCACTACTGCCACCACAACACCACCAACAACAAAAGCCGCCACCACTAGATCCAATCCACTGCCAACAAAAATCACCACAACTATCACCATTAGATCTCTAGACACGTACAACCATTTTTGCCACCAACCACTCACATATTAACTATTAATAGGTCACCACCAGCAAGTTATCGTTGCCGCCGCCACCATTACCAACTGTAAAGACCATCGACAAAATCACTACAAAACCAAATCCAAAATCAGAGCTGCACGCTACTGTTGCAGCAGCTGCGCGGTGATGACCATTGCAGCATAGAGCCTCGTGCAGAGTTGCACGTCTTTTCTCCACACACCAGCCTAGAGCAGGACCCACCCCATCCCAATCCAGAGCAGCAAGCTGCTAGTTTGCATACGCAACGGCACTGTGAGCACAGCCCATTCAAAGCTTTATTGCTCAGCGGTGTCGCGAAGTTCACAGGGCCGTTTTTCAGCAACTGTTATGTTGCGCCGATGGTTGTGAGCCCATTGGCCAGTAGTGCTTCGGTAGTATTGTGTGATAGAGAGATTATAGAGTGGAAATTGATATAGAAAAAGACTGGAGTGGGAAGCGATTAGGGTTTGAGAAATTTGGTGAGGATGAAGGCGGTAGGATGTGGTATATAAATTAATTTAATTTTATAATATTATAATTAATTGAATATTACCTGAGTTTTGATAAAATAAACTTTGCACCTGATTTTTGAATCGTGATCTCTAAAAATAGGGTTTGGTGTACTTTCCTCACAAATTAATTAATTAAGACTGAATGATTCGAACTTACAAAGAGCACCATTGTAAGAGCCGAATGGAATGTACATGTCATGTGAGAAAGGTTGTGTGTTCTCCTCCCTTTTGCGTGCCAATTTCATTTATTTATTCTTTTTTAAAAGAGTGGCGATTTTGGGCTTTTAGAGGCCCCCTAAAAATATGAGGCCCAAGGCAGTGGCCTCACTTGCCTTGGGCCAGGGCCGGGTCTGCATAGGTTTTTGTGACCCACAAGCCTTATTATATTTTCCTTTCTGGTTTTAGCGAACAAAAAGTAGAGTTGAAACTTGTATATATTGTGTTGTGACTTGTTTATGTTAAATAATATGTTTCCCCCAACTCCCTTCACTTCAAAAATCGTCCTAAGTGTTAGGAAGGCTAACTGAGTCGCTAATCTCAGTGCCATCACTCGGCAGAAAATTTGTGTATAAAGTTTAGCCGCGTGACAATAGGGCTGTTGGAGGGACAATGGGAGTTGATAGGATTAATTTCATTAATTTTAGTCACTTATCATGTTTTTGGATCTGATTTCTGCCCCGTTTGTTTTTTACTCCACTTTTCACTCGGATTTAATCTCCCTGGTTTCCTATTCCAGATGTGTTTTCCTTTTACTTTTCTTGAAAATGAATTCTACTTTATCTTTACACTTATTTGATTAAAAATAAAATACTGAAATAAACCTCTACAAATGTTGTTAAATATACTTTTGGGTATCTTCACCTTGAAAAGAATATTAATAAGGTGTTCCAAGACATTAAGCATTGTTTTATTCTTTTCCTCATTTATAATTTTTTATGGCTGCGGGTTTAAAATCTTTGATTTTTACTCTAATAGATAATATATTATAAAATAATTTTCGTGGCTGAAAAGAAAGGAAAAAAGGGAAAATCGAAGCTTCTTTTCTGGTGTCAACTTTTGTAAGAGTTGTGCTTGTTTTTTCATTTCTAATCATTTTCGTCCAAAACTTAATATTATGTTTATTTGTGCTATGCTTTTTAAAAAAAATATTCTACTTGTTTTCTTGAGATTCAAGGCAAGATTTGCTGGAGAAATTGAGGGTAAAGAAGCATTTGTTTGTTAAGAACCAGTAAATAGAAATCAATGGGAGTCCATCTCTCCTCACTCTAAAACTTCTTCTCATGTGCATCTTGAATAATTCAATATCTATTTGTATTTCAAGTAAAATAAATATCAACAAGTTTTTTCGAAATGCTATTTGTCTTGAGGAAAATTTATAAAAAAGTCAATGTTTTTTAATGCTATAGGACTATATCACTCTTGTATGGCTGGAAAATTTATGCATGCCGGTGGGAAACTCGGGTATGGTGGACAGCACTTAATTGATCTAATAAATTCAAAATTCAGGCTTCAAATTTGATCAAATGAATATAGCAAGTCTAATACAGTGAAGCCAAACAAATTAAGCCTTATTCAATAAGTTTAGAGTAAAATATATGATTTTTTTGTTATTTTGTACGTTGTTTGATACATTTTAGAGTCTTGATGTGATGATAGATATAGAATTTCAATGAAATCTTGCAAACGTACGGGATCATTGACAAATAATAGTTTTAAGAGTAAAAGTATCATCCCATGGGGAATAAGCTTTAAGTTGAATTGTACTAATTCGTTGTCAAATTCGAATGTTTTCAAAACAAAAGAGTTATGCAGGTTCTTGTTCTGTTAACTACTAATATTATCCTAATTATTATCGAAAATGATGTGAAACCTATATGTGATTGAATTTGTTGAGATTCCGAATCCACATGTTATTCTCTAGTTTCAACTATCGGCCTATGTTATCTCATATAATTTGCATATAATTGACAATCGGTAATCCAATTTTATCCAACTCTCTCCCCCAATGTAAGCCACACTTATTCTTTATACACAACATGAACATCTCTATCTTGAATTCATAAGCAAGCGATCCATTTAAATGCACGATTACCAATATGATTGCAAAGTCACAAACTATTATTCTTAATGTTTATTGAGCCTTGTGTTGATATTACAATGTTTCGACTTATTTCGAACCTCTCCAAAACAAAACAAACAATTTATTGAGCCTTGTGTTGATATAAAACCAGTTTCAAGCCTTGAATCTTCAATTTCTTAATGTTATTTGCCTTTAATCCATTGCTAGCCTTGTTCTCTGTGAAATAGAATGAAGAATAGTCGTAATTGGAGGCTTCAATAGGTTAAATTGTGGTCCAAGTTGGTTTCTAATATTGTATGAAACCAGAAAAGGAAACAAAATATTATGATCGGACTTGTGTCACACGAGTGATTTATTTTCAAGTTTTGCCAAACAGGCCCTCGGATCGTGGGGCTTCAATTTTGATTCCTATAGATTGTGATCCCTGGTTTCTGTTCTTTGGTCAGCTCACGTCCGTCGTAAATGTAGCATAAGCCCTTGATCTCCCAATTCACGTCTAGTTTGTCCTCAATCTCACAATTACGCAAAAGATCTGTTCTGTTCTTTGGTCAGCTCACGTCCGTCGTAAATGTAGCATAAGCCCTTGATCTCCCAATTCACGTCTAGTTTGTCCTCAATCTCACAATTACGCAAAAGATCTGTTCTTTTAGTTTGGTTCTCGTTCCGTTTCTCAAAAATCACTCTTAAACCTAAACAAATAATATTTACACAAGATTAAAAAATAATTCCCAAAAAATGCTCCTAAATACTTACGTTTAACGATCAAGATAAGTGGATAAAATGCACTTATTATAAAACTCAGAAATGTGTTGGATTTTCTTTATTTACCCTAGGGCCGAGGTGGTTCACCCAATTGCTTGTGGCCCTCCTTTAAAATATACGCCCATTCATATATTCTCGCTACGTAGTAATTATTTGATGCTGAACAAAAAGTTTTCAATTCGTTATAATTTTCTAAGACAGAATTTGTTCTTTGAACGTAAGAACTTATTTCGATAATTCTAAAGTCTAATAAACCTTTTAGCAAGCAAGTCGAGGACAATTGACTACATCGAAAATTTTCCTGAAAACTCGAGTCTCAAAGATTGATATATTTAAAAAATAAAATATCTCACGAGACACGTGATACGTACATACTAGCATATAAAACATCTTTGTACAGTGAGGAGAAAATTAAAAAGAAAAACTATTTCTTCACCAAATCATTTTCTTGGTAATATAAAGGCAGCTGAAGGAGTACGACGTGTGACAATGCTTGGTTTTTGCATAAATTTTATCTTTGTAGAAAGTAAGTTATTATATAACTATGTTATTAAAACATCGCCTATGTTTGGCCCCCATTTTTTCAAAAACTCATTTTTCTCAAAACTCATTTTCAATCACATATTCTTCCATAAAATAATTTTATATGTAAATCGAAAATTTTTCCTTATTTTTTAACTATACTTTCTTCAAAAATCGCTATTCAAAAACACATTTCTTATGAAAATGGGACCCAAACAAGGGAAGTTTAAAAATCAGGTTTAAAAGTAAGTTTAACTTACACTTTCAAATACTACCAAATAGATCTAAGGAAGATTAAGGATGCACATAACTTGTGGAAATAGTTTAAAAATAGATGGTAAAAGAAAATAATTGGTGTGCTGAATTGATTAAAACTAGACATTTTAAAAAATGAGTGACATGGATGCTTGATGCTAAATAACGAATTATTAGACATTACATGAAATATCTTGTGCGTCTGAAAAAGAAAATTGCATCTAGAGTGAAGTGATAGAAGAGGCTGGATCTGGCTCAACGGGGACTTCAACAGATCCTTCCATAAGTTGCAGCATTCTCTTCATGGTAGGCCTTAATACTGGATCCTCCTAAATGCACCAAATTGATATATTCACAAACTTGTCAAATTGCTTGTCATTTAATGCCTCATCGTCGTTTACCTCTAACAAATGCATTGTTCCTTCCTTGTAACAATCACAAGCAAAATCAGCATCATTTCTATCTCAGCCTCAACCTTGGGTTCGTAATTTTTTCTGCAACAGATAAGCTCGAGAAACAAGATTTCGAAGCTGTAAACACCAATCTTGATTGTAATCGGCATGTTTCAGAACCATCCTGGAGTGACATACCCTTTGATTCCCCTTATTCCCGAAGTGGTTCTTATTTTTGTAATGTCATTTATTGTAGAAAAGTCAAAGTATGTGAAAAAAATGAGGGCTAAAATTTGTAGTTTGTTTTGGAGTCTGTATAAATAGCATTGTAAGCTTTCCTGTTTCCCCTACTTTCTCTTGCTGGTACCCCTGTTTCTGAAGAATACATCACCGACTTTGATGGAAGTCTCTAGAATTCTGTGGATATGCTAGAGCCCACATCCATTCATCTTCGAGTCTACCGCCATACTAGAAGAATAGAGAAGATCCATGAAATGCAGGTTAATTATATCCACTGCCATTGAAGGATTATTCTCGAAGTTGAAGGAAGTCATCTTCACAGACGTGTTGGAATTATGTAGAACATGTAAGTGTTGTGCCTAAATCCAATCGATTTAGGTTGTAAACCTTTTAATATATTTAATGCATTTATTTTGGAAAGATCTATTATTAATTTAAATTAATATTCTGATGAATAATATTAAATAGTAGAGTCCATATATTCAAGTTTCAGTAATTTGTTAATCACAAAGAGTTGTGATTGTGAGATACAAATTACTTATGATTGGATATTAAATAATCTATGGTTGTAAGTAATAATGAGATACGAATATCGTTATTACGGATCGACACCATTTGTGGCACTTCTCCCTTGTGAAGTGAGTGGCCGATTTTACAAGCTATAGTGTAGTGACACTTAAATGAACACATGAATCTTTTGTTATAGAACAAAATATTGGAGACTCGTCGAGAGCTTCTATATGGATAACTATCTGAATGTCAGTTGTTAATCTCCAACGGTCGTTAGTAGAATTGGTCCTCTAACTTGAGGTCATCATGGTACCTTATATGATGACTGTTGATCCCAAAAAGTGTTGCCAACAGATGCCGGTCCCACCCGTGCACACGTGGGCAAATGTCCAACATGCTAAGACAAGTGGACGGTCTAAAACGAGCGGTTCAAAGGGCATGGGAGTAGCCCAACGACGCGGGACGGTGATGTTCGAAATTTGGCGGGTTGTTCGTGATCCGATTCTACAATAATTACCAACCGGTGTTCGTAAATGTATATGTAAATGTGTATAAATTCGATTTGTGTATTGCAAGTAAATGAGAGAGAGTTGAGTAAAGTGTAGTTCTTTGTATTGATTCTTGCATTAGCCTTTTGATGTTACATAATGGAAGTATTTATTGTGGTAATGTGAAATGGGAGCCCTTGGATGAGGTGGCACGTGGCCTCATCTCTTTGATTTAAACATCTTATCAGGCATGATGTTTGACTTGCTAGCTTGCAGCGCATTTATTGCTTGTGCAGAGCCCCCATACTAGTGACAAGACTTGACCTTTATGCTTATGACAAACGTTCCATCAATCATTCGAATAAGATCTTTATGTAGATGATCTCTTGGGAGAAGTGAACATGGAGGACACTCCCTTGTGGTTCGGAGGCTCCTGCATCAGCTTCGGGGCTTCGGCCATTTCACACAATACTTCCTCTTGAGGGCTTCAGCTATCTTCAACTAGCTTCAGCATCATGGCTTCGGTTCATGGGTCTTGGCATGTGGACCTTGGGTACGTTCACAAGCCTCGGTAAAAAGGCGTCTCGGCTAGCGGACTTCGGCTTGAAGGGCTTTGGCCATTGCCCACCTCGATAATATATGCCACCTCGGCTGGAGTGCCACGTGGTTCAGCCTGAGTGGGCCATTGGCCCAGGTGGATTGGCCAAGTATGACAACACGCAACAACGGTAGTTATACTTTTGTGATATTGGTTGTTGCTCTGACAAGGACCGCTAATATGGCATCTTTCAGGTATGTCAAGAATCATATGAAGGTTATAAATGAGAAATAGAAGATTCTTCACTTTCATATAGTAAGAGAATATGATCTGCATTTCATTCAGTTGAGTCGATAATGAAATCTTTGGCCAATCTGTACTCATAAGTCGAAAATGAGTTTTCGACTTATATTGACTTAATAATAGAGTGAAAGATATAATCGATAATCGAGATTGACACATTTTCATATCTCGTAATTGATCGAGTCATATTGACGAAGGGATTATAGTTTCATGATAGATGAACAAGTTTGTTTATATCATACTACGTAACATTTTTCGTCACATGTATTGTCCTGACGCATTGTTAGATGTCAATTTGGGACAGCGAATGTGCATTGTTGATAAATTAAAAGTGGTATTTTAATTTATCAATTTTGATTAGATTGAAATAATAATTCACGTCGTTAGGTATTATGATTGGAAACCTGATGGGTTACACACAAAAGGAGAATTGAGAGATTGTGTTTTACCAATTAATTAATTTAACAAGCGTTGAATAAATTAATTAATTGGGTTACTTATTTATTGGTTCAAATTAATTAATTGGATTAATTAATTCATTGACCGAATTTAATTAAGTGGGTTAATTAAATCTTAGACCGGGTTAGGAGACGGGCCAAGCCCATTTGGACTTGTATAAATAAGTGGCTAGAGTTTTGGATCTGCAAAGAATTCATTATTTTCTTGCTAGCTCAAGAAAACCCTAGTTATCACAATCTGTTTCTCTGTGTGAATTTTTATTGGAGGCTAGACAATTAGACAGCTGTGTGAAGCAAATCAAGGTTGCAATAACAAAAAGAAGGGCAAAAAGTTTGCGTAATTCTTCAAAGGTATAATTTTTTATCACAATTTCTATCTAAATATAGAGAGATCCTTGGTAGAAATCAAAATTTGTATTTATTTTTGCTGTGCGTGTTTAAGTAAATTCCCAACGGTGTTATTACAGCCTACTTTGTGTTTGTTAGGAAATGATTTACATATTTGTGGATGGTGTGTGCTGTAGTAGGCACTCCAATTTAAAATCTATACTTCTTGAAATTAACGTAGTAGCGGAAGTAAGGATGAATCCCACGAAGAGTGATTGATTTACTTTTTATACTAAATTAACTTAAATGTGGGGTTTTTGAATTATTGAAATAACACAAATCACCAAGTTAAATGTAATCAACAAAACAAACATTGATCTAAGTCAAAATCCACCATTGAAAATTATTAACCAGTCATTGATCCACAAATAATCATCAATTTCTAATTGTAGCATTCATTGTGAAAAATAAATTTTTCATTCGAAACAATTTTCCTATTTCTCCTTAGTTTTAATTAATTAGAAACAAGCGATCTAATTAATCCTTATTATCAAACAATCCTATAGAAGTGCGAGAATTTAATTTAATAATGGCTTTACAAATTAGAGAAATTAATGAACTAGATAACACAAGCCAAGCGTTTGCATTTAACCTAGATAAATCTTCTCCCTAAGATTTAACAATTTCCAACCAGCAAATTATCAATCCTAGTTGCTTCATAAGTTAAACCAATCAACAATTACAGTTTTGAAATTCAAATTAGCTATGGATTATTGAGATTAATAAACTAGCGTACACTTTAAAAATCAAACACAACAATCATAAAAATTATTGCACAAAAAGATTTAATACTAAGCATATGAATTAATCAATAAAAATCAGGTGGATCTCACAGTTATAATTGTTCCAAGGCTTTTGTCTCATTCGATCAAGCAAAGAGAATTAGCTACACATGATAAATCTAGAGCAAAAAGAGATAAAATTAGGGTTGGGGTCATTCTCTTTGTGTTGGACGAGATTTGGGGCTTATATATGGTGTACAATATTTATTTCCATAATTATTTGACTCAAATTAGAAAACTAAAAATTGCGTGTCGAAAATGAATTGTGTGACCGCATGGTTATAAGTGTTGCAGTTGCATAGAGCTAGGATTTTTAGCTTAGAAGTTCTCTGAAGGTCAGAATGTGACCGCATTGGTTTTGAACTATGCGATCGCATAGAACAACCATTTTTTTGCCGGACAATTTTTAGTATTTTGGTTATAACTCTCTCTCAATGTCCGATTGAGGTGATTCAAAGTGCGTTGAAAAGCTAACTCAAAGATCTACAATTTTGATAGAAATAGGATTTTCCAAAATCGAAGGTCTACCATGTCAAAAATGGGTCTTAGGTAGAGGCTAAAAATCTCAAGCATAACTTTTTTGCCTGAAAGTTGATACATGATGACACTTCAACTATATTTCACCTCTTTGACTTCTTTCTTCATCCAATTAACGTCTAACACTCTTGAATCTTCATTCCATCGTCCATCACATCTATGAATTATTTTCCACATGGTCCCTAAGCTTTTCACTTTCTTACATTTTGATTATTTTTCGTTCTTTTATTCCAAAATTCCATATTTTCCATTAATTTGTAACCTAAATCAAAATATAAGGGAACTGAATGCATTTATGCATTGATTAGTCATGAAAATACAAGTATTAATGAATGTATAACATGACAATTTATGTCTTATCAAATTCCTCTACACTTTACTTTTGCTTGTCCTTGAGTAAAATTTAAATTTACTTTTGCGAAGATATTAAGATTTCCATGCCATCAACAAAGAACAATCAAACTTGTCAAAACACATAACATATTGTGAACAAACATTCTCACACAACTCATAATCCATTAGCAAGTATTTTCATATAAAGGTGGAGTAAACTAAACATGTAGACCCTCACAGGATATAAGCACTCAACTCTCATGTTTTTAAAAGGTAAATGTTTTGCTCAAGTTCATTCCTATGGACATGATCTACCATCTGCTTGCATATCTTCTTATTCTTTACCAATTAGATCACATGCATAACACAAATCATAAGGTCATTTTTCATGGGTTGTAACGTGGCTTAGGGCTTAGGTGGGAAATATTTGGATAAGTGTCTCAAAAGCCATTGAAACTAGTGGAGTAAGAAAAATGAATTGCCTCAAGCTCAAACATATATGAGACATGTAAGATCATCACTCCACTTAACTGTTTCTCATCATTTATTTCACACAACCCAACACTTTATTGGGGTTTTTGGGAGTAATCATGACCATTAATTTTTTTTTTCATCATTTTGTTTTCGGGATTTTTTTATGCTAAATAGTCCACTTGCAATGAAAATCATGAATTATTGGAATTACGTTTCATTTAACCAATCAACTCTCTACCATAGATCCATACGCCCCCACACTTCAAAATATTGAACAATACTCCACTAGCTCTATGGCTTGAGTAAAGACATTATTTTTCCAGGTTAAGGCGTGTATTGTGGGTTTACAAAAGAAAAGGAAATTAACCTGAAAGAGGTTTATCAAAGGGAAAAATTAATCATAGGATAGGCTATTTGGCTTAATGGTTAAATTATGCAATAAAGACAGCGTTAATCATGTTCAAGCATGCATGTATCAATATGGCCTCGAAGAGAATCAAGGCAAGCTCTAGAGAAATAAATCCACAAGAAAATCACTCATGAAAGAAAATAGTGAGACCGATATATACGTGTCAGTCTTAAAGGTTCAAAATCTCACTGGCTTTTTATCTACAAAATTTAGTTACTACCATTCTCAAAGAAAATAACTCAAGTAATTCAATCTAAGTTGGAAGATCATTCATTCAATTATGTTATGAGTTCGTCAAAGTCTAAATAAATCTAGCAAATAGCACACACAACCAAAATTTTTTTTCTTAAATCACAACTTTTTCCTCAATTTTTCTCGAAATTTTTTTCTTGCCTTGTCAGAAGTAACGAAAACATGACCTTCATTAACAATTTAAAAACAATCTAAATTCCCTCCCCACACTTAAAACTTATATTGTCCCCAATATAAAGTAAAGTGTCAAGAAGAGAACAAATTTGACCTAAAATATGAATGCAAATACGAAAACAAAAAGAAAAATAAAAAGTAAAGGAACGAACTCCCTTTAAGTTGCCTCCCAAGCAACGCCTTTGTTCGTTGTCTTTGGCTAGACTTATTGCTTCCTTCCTCATCTGGCATCAATTGGGTTTCCAAGACCCCATGTTCTCACCTCCTTCATTTGGAAACCTGCATAGAATGGATTCTCATTAGAAATTGGCAAAACAATATGTGGGCTTTTACTAAACTTTTGTTGACTTTGGAGAAGCATTCAATGCTGCAACCGTTTCCTACAAGGTAGTATTCGGGNAAGGTCCAAGTTTTAAAGAAGCCTATATAGAGTATGACATGACATTAATAGAAGCTCTTGAATCTAACATTGCCTTTTCAAACTTAGTGTTACCTATCGTGCAAGGGATGGTAAACATGCCTAGATCTTTGCACTTTGTATGGAGATTTCTTTGAATGATTGCAGAGACATTTTCACCTACGTTTATCTTTTCACACCTTTTAAGTTTTTGGTTTCTCTTAAGGATACACAATTCCTTCAAGAATTTAGCATAACGAGGTACTTGTTTAATAACATCTAATAATGGAATGTTTACCTCACATCTACAAAATTTTTCATAAAGTTCATGATTATGTTCATTTTCTTGGGTTCTACTAAATCCTAAGGGAAAATAGGTATCGATTTATACTCAGAAAGGGGTGGAAACTTACACTTAGGTACCCCATTGTCGTTGGGAACTCTCTTTTCTTCAGTGAAATCTTTTTCATTTTCCTGCTCTGATGATGTAGGGATTGCCCTTGGTTCAACCTCCTTAGCATTCCTCAATAAGATTGCATTTACATTTTTCCTTAGATTGATCATTGTTTGAGAAGGTAATTTTCCAAATCTTTGTGCTTCTAGCCTACTGATTGAGGTTGCCATTTGACCTATCCAATTCTCCAAACTTTTAAGACTTGCTCTCCTGTTGAAATTGCAAAGTACTAGTGACAAGAGATTTAACAATATCTTCTAAAGGCATACCTAGGAAGGTATGGTTGCCTATATTGCTAGAAAGTTAGGCGATTTTGAGACGTTAGTTTATTCACTTATTAATTCCCATAGCTAAGATTAGGATGATCCATCCATCTTAGATTGTAGGTGTTCAAGTAAGGATCATAATTTCTTTGTGGTTGTCCAGGAAAGCTGCCTACTGCATTAACTTGTTCATTGGGATCTTCTTGAAGAGTTGGGCACATCTCAGTTGAATGCCCTGCTACAGTACAAATTCCAGACGTCTCGTCATTTGCATATTCTTCCAGCCATTTGATGAACAATAGAAGTTAGACTAGCAATTTGTTATTCAATGGATGAGATATTTACCTCATTAACAGGTTTTCATGGGGGTGTCGAGTCTAGTGCCAAATTGTTGAGAATTGGCTGCCATGTTTACAATCAATTTCCTCGCGCCCTCGGGAGTTTTATTAACCAAAACTCCTCCATTTGCAGCATCGATCATACTCCTATCTGTGAGTAGAAGCTCTTTATAGAAATACTAGATGAGTAGTTGTTCACTAATTTGATTGTGCGGACAGCTTGCACACAGTTGCTTGAAACGCTTCCAGTATTCATGTAAGGATTCCCTATTGTCCTGTATTATAACACAAATTGCCTTCCTGATGTTTGTTGCCCTTGAAGTTCGAAAATATTTTTCTAAGAACATGCTCTTAATCTCCTCCCATGTTTTGATAGAAATAGGATTTTCCAAATTCGAAGGTCTACCATGTCAAAAATGGGTCTCAGGTAGAGGCTAAAAATCTGGAGCATAACTTTTTGACCTGAAAGTTGATATGTGATGACACTTCGATTATATTTCACCTCTTTAACTTCTTTCTTCATCCAATTGACCTCTAACACTCTTGAATCTTCATTCCATCGTCCATCACATCTATGAATTATTTGCAACTTGGTCCCTGAGCTTTTCACTTTCTTCCATTTTGATCATTTTTCGCTCTTTTCTTCCAAATTCCATATTTTCCATCCATTTACAACCTAAATCAAAATATAAGGGTATTGAGTACATTTAGGTGTTAATCAATCACGAAAATGCAAGTATTAATGGATGTAAAACATTATATTTTATGTCTTATCAATGAAATCAAAAGTTGATTTTCATATTGTTCTTGAATCTAGCAATTGTAGTTATTTTGTCTTCAAAAATATGTTTTTAAAAATAAAAAATAAAATAATTGGATATGGCGGGTAGCCATCGTCACCACCTCAGGCGACGGTCGGAGGCGCAGCAACGCGCTGCTGGAGAAGGGAAGCTCTTGCCGTTATTGGGAGTGCGATGCAGACAATGGCACTGTCGGGCAAAGGGGAGGAAACAAAAAAAATTCTTTTGGGTTTTTCTTTAGAGAATAGGTAGAGGAATTGGAGACGATGGCTTCATTTGCAATTTGTGTAATTGTGATCCACACTTGCAATTCAATCTCAAGGGCCATTTTGTAATTTTTAAATGGAGGGCTTGACATGCAATTTTCGAAATTGAGGAACGGACTTACTTTTAGTTTCATTATTGGATCAAGTTGCAATTTTCAAAAAGGTTTTGAATTTAAATATTAAAATGGTTTTAAAGTTCGATTTTTAATTGTGTTTGACCCATATTTTTTAATTTGACCCAAAATTAAAATTTTATTTAAAATTGACGATTTTTATATTTTGTTAAAATTAGATTTCAATTTAAATATTAAATTTGACCTTGAATTGAATTTTTGCTTTATTTAGAAGTTTTGTCCTAAATTAAAATATTAATTCAAATTTAATTAGAGTTAGACTCTAATCTAATATTAATTAAAATTTGATTTTAATTTATATTATTTCCCTAATATATCGTGAAATTAGAGTAGTACTACATTTTGATAATTAATTAAGATTAGATTTTAATTATCCCACCTAAAATTTTAAAAAATTAGAGTTGGACTCTAATTTAATATTTAATTAAAATTTGATTTTAATTAAATAACTTTGCCCTATAATTATGGAGTTAGAGTTGGACTCTAATCCAATATTTAATTAAATTTTTATTTTAATTAAATAAACCCGTCAATTAAATTAATTGATTAATATGATTAATTAATTAATTAATTAATTAATTTGATCCATTTCTTTAAATGAGTTTTGACGACTATAATTGCCAGATTCTTAAGACATGACTGTATACAATATTAGACATTTATGTGATGAATGTCTATTAATGGATGATTATGGACTCGACCACGTGGATGAGTTGAATGGTTGATTTAATTCTTGTCGTTGTTGTGGACTTGCAAACTCTTAATTGTTTTAGACATGCAGTCCGTTATTATTATTGTTATTATAGGCCTGAGAGCTCTTAATAATTTTGAATATGTGAGTTCGTTGTTATTATTATTATTGTTATGGGCTTGCGAGTCCAATTTTATTTAGGCCTATGTGCCAGGACTAACTAAAGGTGCAAGAAAAGGAAGGAAACCATGAAAATGGTGCACTGATATAGACTCAATGCTATAACCCCTAGGAATTGATAAACTATTCTTCCCTTTGGCTTGAGAGCACTAGATAGAATAAGTTCATAATCATCCTTGTTATAATATTATGTTTATTCGTGTAATTGATGCATGATTATATATATTGATGAGATCATTGCATGATAATTCCCTTACTAAATTATTAAATCGGTAGTATTATTTGCTTTTCATCATTATAGTGAAAAATGAGAGTCTTAGATCGATCTCATCTTTTTTAGTACACTCAAGGCTGATCTATTAGGGATATATTTGACACTATAAAATATTTGATATTTTTGAATGATGGGTTCGAATTAACTAAAATTTATCATTTGTTGAGTACACTCAAGGAGATAAGTTTTAGAAGCATGTTAAGTTAACACATAAGATGTGCGAAGACAAAGAGTTGTGAGCTTAATGATTTGGGAGTTGTATGGAGATACAATTGATAATAGTATCTACTCAAATGTTTTATTAATGTTTGTTGAGTATATTCAAGATCTTGATATAATAGATGAGATCCCAGGCCATTGGGAATCAAATTTGAATTCCAATAGTTTATGTATTAGGGTCATGAATTTATTTTAAATAGTGAGAACACGTTTAATTAAAGTTCATATTAAATTTGTGCAATACATTATAATACATATTGATTCTTTATTTTTCGTCATTTACAGTTTTGAATCATTAGTAATCATATGAATTTGAAAGATATATTGGATGCCAACAAACTGACCGGACCAAATTTTCTCGATTGGCTCCACAATTTGAGAATCGTTCTCAGGCATGAGAAAATTAGGTATGTCTTTGAGTAGTCCTTTCTAGGGGTACCAACTGAAAACTCCATTGAGGAAGAGGTGGCTTTTTACAACAAACACAGTGATGACGATAACACTACAACATGTGTGTGTTTGCAGCTATGTCACCTGAGTTGCAGAAGCAACATGAGGATATGGACGCTTATACTATGATTCTTCATTTCAAGGAGTTGTACAATGAACAATCATGTGTGGAGAAATATGAGACCTCCAAGCAACTGTATTAGTGCAAAATGGTAGAAGAATCTTCAATTAGTGCTCATGTACTGAAGATGATTGGCTTTATTGAGAAATTGGGCAAATTGGATTTTATCATGGATCACAAACTAAGTATTGACTTTGTTGTACAATCTTTACCAAAGAATTTTTCACAGTTCATCATGAACTTTAACATGAATAAGATTGAATGCACAGTCCTTGAGTAGCTTAATATGCTTAAGACTATCAAGCCCAATGTCAAGGCTAGTACTGGGCATGTCTTAGCCATTTAATCCTCCAAGGGCACTAAGAAGAAGACTAAAGAAAGTTAAAAAAAAAAAAATCCAAGAAGGCTAAGAGCAGTAACAAAGCATTCAAAGCAAACAAGGACATTGCCAAGTCCGATGACTCGTGCTATCTCTATGGAGTGAAAGGTCATTGGAAGAGGAACTGCAAAACTTACCGTGCAAGTTTAAAGGGAAAGAAGTCTTCTGAAACTTCTACTTTGGGCATTTTTGTTATCGAGATTAATATGTCTACTTCATTAGCTTCTTCAGTATTAGATATTGAATGTGGATCTCTTATTTGTGTAAATATGTAGGGACTAAAGAGAAGTATACCATTACAGAAAAGAGAAGTTGACTTGTGCATGAAGAATGAAGCAAAAGTTGCTGCATTAGTTGTAGGGACATACTTCTTACCATTACCTTCCGGCTTAGTGTTAGAATTAGAAAATTGCTATTTTATTCTCGCGATTACTAAAAACATTATTTTTATTTCATGTTTGGATGTGAATGGTTTTTCAATTAATATTAAGAACAATCGTTGTTCGTTTTATAAAGATGAGATCTTTTATGGTTGTGTGTTGCAAAATGAGATTTATATTCTTGACACTGAGTCATCTGTTATGAGAATAGAAAATAAAATGCATAGAAGTGATTATCTAAATAATACTTATCTCAAGCATTGCGGACTAGGTCATATTAACTAGAAATGCATTTCTAAGTTACATAAAGATGGATACTTGAGGTCAACTGATTTTGAATTATTTTACAAATGCAAGTCGTGCCTATTATGCAAGATGACCAAATTCCTTTTATTGGAAAAGGAGAAAGAGCTGCGGAACTACGGGGACTAATATACACTGCTGTATGTGGACTCGTGTCAATCACTACTAAAGGTGGTTTCTCCTACTTTATAACATTTAATGATTATTATTATAGATATGGTTATGTATATCTGATGAAGTTCAAGCATTAAGCGTTTGAAAAGTTTAAGGAATTCAAACTTGAAGTAGGAAAATAATAGGTAAAAATATCCTCACGCTGAGATCAAATCGAGGTAGAGAATATTTAAAGGGAGGATTTTTAGATTATCCAAAAGAGAATGAGATTCTATAGCAGTGCACTCCGCCGTATACACCACCATATAATGGTATATCTGAACGGAGGAATTGCACATTGTAAGATATGTTGCGATCGATGATTAGCCATGCATACATCCTAAAATCGTTTTAGGGTCATGCACTAATTGTCGCATGCTACACATTAAATCGTGTCCCATCTAAATCAGTTGACAAAACTCCATACGAGTTATGGAGAGGAAAAAGATCTAAATTATCTCATATGAAAGTTTGGGGCTGTGACACTTATGTGAAGCGTAATGAGTCGGACAAACTTGAGGCTAAATCTGATAAATGCATATTTTTAGGATATCCAAAAGAGATAATTGGATATCTGTTATATAATCCCATTGGGAAGAAGATGTTCATCTCAATACATATTATATTTCTAGAGAAAGAGTTTATTCTAGGAGAGGGTGGTGAGAGCAAGATAGAACTTGAAGAAGTCCGTAAATCTGCAGATACTGTTGACTAATTAGATGAACCTGAGTTTGATCGCACATTTACTAAGGAATATACTCTTAACCAGGATGTAGAGATTCATGAGGACATTGTAGCTCAGCGTAAATCAAGTAGGATCATTTGACCTCCCAGAAGGTATGAATTCATGATTACTAATAAAGTATTATTAGTCGAGGATGACGAACCTACTAATTACGCAGAAGCAAAATCAAATGTTGACTTAAAGAGGTGGCAAGGGGCCATGGAATCTGAAACAAACTCAATATATGAGAACAAAGTTTGGACCTTGGTCGACCTTCCTGATGGGATAAAGCCCATAGGTTGTAAATTGGTTTTACAAGAAAAGATCGATGTGGATGAGAATATCCATACATACAAAGCAAGGCTAGTACCGAAAGGTTACACACAAAGACAAGGTGTTGACTTTGATAAAACTTTTTTGCCTGTAGCCATGCTGAAATTGTTGACCCCAGAATATGTTGCCAACAAATGCCGGACCCACCCGCTTACACGTAAGTGAAAGTCCAACACGTAAAGACATGTGGACGGTCTGAAATAAACAGATCAAGGGCGTGGGAATAGCTCAACAATGCGGGACGAGAACGTTCGAAATCCGACAAGATGTTCATAAACTGATTGTACAATAATTACCAATCGATGCTTGTAACTATGTAAACTCGTATTGTGTTGTAAGATAATAAGAAAGAGAGAGTTGAGTAAAGTATGGTTTCTTGTATTGATTCTTGCATTAGCCTTTGTATGGGGCACATGGAGAAGTATTTATAGTGTCACAAGTTAGATCGTGGCCATTGGTTCGAGGTACACGTGGCCTCATCCGGACAATTTACATGTCAAATTGTAGGCATTAGTCGTACCTAGCCTGCTATACATCTATTGATTGGTAGAGCCACCTCTACTAGTGACAAGACTAAATATTTACACTCATTACAAACGTCCTATCAATCATTCAAGAAAGATCTTTGTGCAGAGGATCTCTTGGAGAAGTGTCTACAGAAGATGCTGCTTTGTGATTCAGAGGTTGCTACCTCGGCTACAGAGCTTCGGCCAACAGGGCCTCATCTACCTTCAAAGGGCCTTGGCATATGGGGCTTCGGTATATATGGGCTTAGGCTTTTGTGGACCTTGGTTTGTGGGCCTCAAAAATGCAAATCACCTTGACTTCAGTGCCACATGGTTCGGCATGAATTGGCTGTGGGCCCGGTAGGTTGCCCGAGTGTAGCAAGTCTCAATTTGGATATATGTTTACTCTCAACAGTGGAGCGGTTAGTTGGAAAAGTCCCAAATAGGAGATAACCACTGATTCAACAACAAAATTCGAGTACATTGCTACTTCTGAAGTAGCAAATGAAGTTGTTTGGATCAAGAAGTTCATTAATGTACTAGGAGTTGTTCCTAGCATTGTTGATCATATACCTTGTTATTGTGATAACAATGGAGCCATCGCACAAGCGAAGGAGCGAATGAAATGAGGTCTCATCAACGATCCAAACATGTGCTAAGGCGGTATTATCTTATCAGGGAGATTATACAAAAAAATGATGTAAAGATAGAGATAGTTTTCACATATGATAATATTGCAGATCCATTGAGAAAACCGTTGTCATAACAAAAACATGGTCATCGTGTGGACGTTTATGGTATTAGATACATGAGTGATTGGATCTAGTGCAAGTGAAAGTTTTTAATTATTATGCCCTAGGTCTAATTGATTTAGGTTGTAAACATTTTTTGCTTCTACTTTAAGGTTGCAAACCCAAGTGTAGGTTGTCGCAAGTAGAAAACTCAGAAGTCCAAGGTCGAACCGTAGAAAATTGGAAGGAAATAAACTAGTCTATGAATAGTGAATAGTTGGAGGAAATACGATGGAGAAGAACACTAGAGTGTTGGGGATTCACTTCGGATAAATGAGTAGAAATTGCTCTTGATCTTTTATTTAAATCAATATTCTGATGAATAATATTAAATAATAGAGTCCGTAGATTCAAGCTTCAGTAATTTGTTAATCATAGAGAGTTGTGATTGTGAGATAGAAATTACGTATGATTGGATCTTAAATAATCCATGGTCGTAAGTAATAATGAGATACAGATGTCGTTATTACAAATAGACCACCATGTGTGGCATTTCTCCAAGTGGTCGATCTCACAAGCTAAAGTGTGGTGACACTTAAATGAACACGTGAATGTTTTATTATAGAAAAAAGCATTGAAGACTAGCTGCGAGATTCCATACGGATAACTATCTAAGTGTCAGTGGTTAATCTTTAACGTTTGATAGTGGAATTGGTCATTTGACTTGAACGTTTTACATATTGGTCATGAAGACAAAATCATGTTCGGTGTGTTGAATTCAAAGTTTTGGAAGATATATGAAAAAACAAGCAGCGTGCATTAAAACGAGCATAACTTTTAACTCGGGTGTTGGATTTTCGCCCTTGAGTTCAATATGAAATCTTCTCAAAATTTTGCATAAGGAATAAGGGGTTTCAAAAATTAACCTATGCGATTGCATAGTTTAAAAGCCATACAGTCGCATAGATCGTTACTGAGAGTTGAGAGGCCGAATTGATTTGAACCATGTGACCGCAATGAAGATAACCATGCGGTCACACAGAACAAATGTGACACACTAATTTTCCTTTTCTCACGTGATTCCTAACTACACTAGATTTTATTTAATTGATCTTTTGTAATATTTTAAGGGGTATTTTCCATTTTAAACTAGTTTTTTGGGTTTAGTATAAATAAGGATTATTTCTTTCTTCGTGAGACAAGACTGTCACGCATTTTATGCAACGTGAAATTACTGCAAGTGTACGATGTGAAGTTTTGTAATACAATAAAAGAGTCATGATGTCAAACCCACAGGAATTGTAATTCAATTTCTACTAAGCACTATAATTGGGTAGCTTCTATTTTATCTAGACGAACAAAATTTTAGAATCGGTGTTTTTAAACTAATATGGTGATGAATATGGTGACAAACTCAAGGGATGCAAATTATACAACTAAATTGAGATGGAAATGCCTAGGGAATGATTTGACCAAACTATCAATTATGTCCAGTTATTTTAGTCAATTTTCTCATGCTTAAAATTAAGAACCCCAATGTATTTCTCTCCACTCTCTCGAGTGCAGGCTAGAAATTAATCATAAATTCCAATTCCAATATCTCTATTATGAATCAAAATCAAGAACTTATTAAAGTCTCAATTCTTTTATGGAGTAAGCTTCATAGATTTTATCATAGATTCTATACTTTCTCTCGAAACCCATAAAATTTATGTTGCGTCAATCTTATGATCACGCCAAATTTTCCTCTCTCGAGTATTGGAATTGACTAGCATCTAATCATTCAATTAATAGCCAATTAATTGAAAGCATTAAAATCATGATACAATTAAACATATGTGAAAAATTAAATAAAAATAACTGTAACATAATAATATCATGTTTTGGCAATATTTCTAGAATATGAATTTAGTCCATGGTATAATCTATGGAAATACAAAAAATCATATAAGAAAACATAAGGAAGGGAGTAGAAAAAATTAGGATTGTAGATCTTCAATTTCTTCCTTGATGTTGTTCTTGCCTCTCTTGATTTCTTTTTTGAATTGTAGTTGAATTCCTTTGAATTCTTGGTTGAACTGTGGGTTGAATTGTATGAAAAAAATAGGGTTTTGATATTGTATTTATAGTATTTTGAATGGGCAAAAAAATTTCCAAAAATATAAAAACACATTTTTTCGCATGGCCCACACCTCGGCACACATTATGGGCACTGCAACACGGCCCTCTCTACTAAATTTCAGAATCTTGTGTGCTGTAGCGCCCAGTTCGGGTGGATCGCCTACGCATTTTCCACAATGTCTATCATAAATTTCTCGTCTGATATCTGATTGAGGTGATTCAAAGCTTGTTAGAAAGCTAACTCAAAGGGTTACAACCTTGCTTTAGAATAATTATCCAATTCGATCGTTTGTTATGTAAAAAATGAGTCTCAATTTGAGACTGAAAATTCGGAGCATTACTTTTTCGATTGGAAGTTGATGTGCGATAATACTTTGATTATATTCGATCTCTTTGACTTTTTTCTTCATCCAATTGACTCCTAATACTCTTGGATCTTCATCGGGAGGTTCAATGTAACTTTTAAATATTTGCACTTTAGTCCTTGAACTTTAGATCTTTTACAATTTAGCCATTTTCTCCAATTTCACCAACTTTTGCTTATTTCTTTCAATTTTATCAACTTATATCACAACATCAAAACAGACATATTAAAATGCTCTAAAATACTCTCAAGAGTGGCAAAATAATGAATTGAGTTGCATAAATATCATGAGTATGGAGTACTTATCAAAGACTTTTCATTATGAATTAATAAAGAGAATTCGCATGAAGCGATTTGTTCAAAAAATCTTTGTTCTGGATTGAACAAATTATCGAACTTATCAAAAATTGATTTCTTATGGCGTTCAAAATTTTGTGTGAGATTCTTAAATCTTGTGATCAAGAGGTCGACATATTCATTGTGTTGGTTGCTTGGTTCAACATTCCTGGGTCAAATCGAAAACCTTGGTTCAATTCGCTTTCTTAGGTTGTGAACTAATCTCGTTGTGGGTTTCATAGCCATCGCTGCTATGCGAGTTTGCATTAGTTGTTGTAAGAGCTTGGGCTCCAAAATCAAGGTTATATCTTTCCTTTTAGTTGTTGAGTCTTTGTTTTCCTTTTCTGTGTTTCCTTTTGTGTTCTTCGAGTTTTTCTTCGTTTGTTGAGTCTTTGATCCGTAAAAATACAAAAAATATTTCAAAAGTTGTTTTCGGCTAATTAGCATCCAAATCAACTTTTGCTTATTTTGTTGGAATCATAGTCGAATTTTCTATCAAAAGAGTCAAAAATCCAAAAATTCAAAAAAATAAAGTCAAAATATTGTCAAAAAAAAAAAAAAATTTATTGGTGATTCATCTTGAAAATTGCCAGCAATTCTACAGTCTTTCCATATTAAAATTTGATCGATCCAGTCCAGTCCAAAATTCAAGAATCACTTTATTGAATTAAAAGTAGTCCCATTCAAATTTTTCTTCCAATTCCTTTGAGTCTTTCAAGTCACAAAATCTCACTCACATTCAGTTGAATTCCACAAGAATTATTCGGGGTCGAGTTCAAATTTGTTCTTGAAGCACTTGAGTGGAGTATTGAGTGGAAAAAGGTCGAGTGGTGAGAACTATAGAGGGTAAAATCAACATTGAGTGATACATGAGTGAAATGTAGGTGAGGCAAAAAAATTGTAGAATTTAGGATGTCTGATAGAGAGGATTCAAATTCAAGCAGGAACAGCAAAAAACCAACATGTCTGACAATGTGATGCGACGGTTTGGGAGGCTGTTAGTGGATATGAGAGATAGGATGGATCGACAGGAGGCTTGGATGGAAAGGCTAGACACTACAATTACTAATCTTCACAGGGGGCAGCATTTAGAAGTACCTAATGTAAGAAGACATGGTAGATGGGAGCCTCGGATGGACATTCGAGATATGTATGAATATGGTAGTGACACTGATGAAGAAGCATTAGCTGAGGCTGATTTACGACGAATGAGGTAAATAATATTGGAGAAGATGTTATTGGAGACGATGTTGATAGACGCATGGGCAACATAAAGATGACAATTCCACCATTTAAGTGAAGAAGTGACCTAGAGGCATACTTGGCGTGGGAAGAAAAGATAGTGCTGATATTTTAGTGCCATATTACTACGCGGAGAGAAAGTTAAAGTTAGCTGTGAGTAAATTTGTAGATTATGCTATAATTTGGTGGGATCAGCTGACAACAACTAGGACTAGGAATTATGAGAGACCTATTGAAACTTGATCATGAGGAAATGATATGCACCTAATTACTATTATAGGGGGATCAGCGTGAAAGGGTGTTTAGAGAGAAGCCTAGAAAATGTGATGGAGTTGGATATCCAATGAAAGGTGATAAGTGTGTTTTTACACACTTGTTTTGTCCATAAAACATGACTAACTGTTTATTAAAATGTTTGAAGGCTTAATTCTATATAATTTCATTTTGTAGGATTATATTGATGGATATGACAAAATTCAAATTAAAAGATGCGAAAAATGACCAAAACGGAAGAAAACAAAATTTTAGGGAACAAAATGCAACTAACCAAAAAATGACCCGAAGGACGAATCGAGGAAGTAAATGAGCTAAGTAACAATTTGTTGAAGAAATGAAATTTCGGAATACAAAGAAATGGAAAAGAGGTCGAGAACTAAGAAAAAAAGTTGGAGGATCAAAATTGAGGAAAAGATAAAGAAAACGACCAACTTACATTACATGAAAGAAATGAGGACTTGGGAGATAAATTGTGCACTGGGCATTGAACTAATTGGGCCTTACTTTTGTTCTTTGCTTGGGTTTATATAACGAATATGAAAGGGAAAATTACACAACTACTACACTATAAAATTACATTTCAAATCTAACAATCTTGTTAGAATATTTCAAAATTCAGGCGTTAAATCAAAATTTTAAAATTAATAAATAATATTATAAAATTAAATTAATCCATTTATCCATCCCATCTACACCCACAAACCTTAAACAAAATTTTTACTTCTTTCTCACGCACACTCCACAACGCCTCTCACTTCTCTCTCTCTCTCTCTCAACCACCAGAAAGGAGGAGCACAACTGCAATGATAACATTGCTGTGGTAGTGTGAGTGACACAATTGCGGTGGCGCTCACGCCATTGCCCATAGTGGCCACTTCGCACTGCTGCAACTCCAGTTGCGGCACTGATCGATTGTTATGCCACTGCGCGCAACGAGGACCTTTAAGATTGGAAGGTGGTGCCACCGGTGTTGGTAGAAATGGTATGGATTCTCAATTTGGGTATCATTTTGAGCGATTTGGGTAGGACCTTTTGGTATTGGATCTGGTGTAGGAACAAGGATTTGAGAGGTTTTTAGCAGTTAGGTAAAACACTCAATTAGTTAATACGGGGAAATTTGGTTTATTTCTTATCTATCTTTGTCTTCTCTTCATCATGTTTGTTGTGTGTCGAGGTTTACCGGTGCGATGTGGTGGTGGTGCTTTGTGATTGTGGTGTTGGCGATGCTGGTGAGGTGACTGGTTGTTAGTATAGGTGGCTGTATGATCATTCTTGCAGTACAATAATTTTAGCTAAAGCATAGTAGAATTTTGGTTTGTCTTTTTATTCGTGTTTATTACCAGGGGATTGAAATGGAGCTCGTGCTCACACCAATTATATGAAATGTTTTAGATGAATAATGGAAGTGACCTTTTATTCGACTGTGGAGTGAATCTTTCAAATAATGTTGTTTTAGCATCAAGTATATGAGAATTGAGAAATGATAGAGGCTTGAAAATTATAAAGAAGGCAATGTAGTCATAAACAGTCAAACTTGGCAGAATAGGTCACGGTTAACACAGACTTGGTCATAGGGATTCACGGTTAACATATCAATTGTCACAAATTTTTAAATGTAAACATGTTATGTCACAAACATTAATCGCTAACAAATGTCAGGTTAAGCATGTCATTGTTAACACATACCTGGTCACATATAGTCATAATTAAGACAAACATGATCACAAACAGTCATAATGAATATAAAGTTAGTCACAAATTGTTACAGATAACACAAATTTGATCACAAATAATAACTTCTTACATAGATATGGTCACAAACCATAATGGTTTACACAGACCTGACCCCAAATAGTCATGATTAAACAGAATATGATTATATACAACATAAAACACACAGTCAATAGATCATAAGTTATTTCTTGTTCATAATTTATCAAATTAATTAAATAGATAAATAAATAAATTAACATCACAACATCATATATTTTATGGTCACATCTACGTACTAGTCAAAAACATAGAATGTCAAAGTCACAAATCACCAAGTTTTTATGTCACAACTTATTTATCGATCACAATTTATCAAATTAAATAGCAGATTAATTAAATATGTTAAATTCACAAATCCTTTTTTTATTTTTGGCAATAACATGTGACTTGTGTACATTGTGACATATAAAATATGATTTTTAGCATGTGATTTGTCACCTTTGATCCGTAACATAAAATGTGTCCTATAAATTTGATTAGTGACTTACAAAACGACACGTGACCTATTTATATTGATTCATGACTTATATGAAATGATTGTGACTTGTAAACTTAAACTTGTGACTAGTGAACCGTGACATTAACGGCGAATCATCACCCATAGTGTATGAATTGTAACCTTATGTGTTCATGACCAAATTTTAAAAATAAGATTTTTTAAATTTTATTTATAAACTAATTTATTATACATATATTTTATTAATTAAATATATAAATATATTAAGGTCACAATTCTATACAATTTGGTCACAACTTATAAATTAATTGGTCACAAATTAATTTTCGATCACAGTTTATTTCTCAGTCACAAATCAAAATTTTTATAGGTCACAGATATTTATCGGTCACGAATAAAATTTTTTAAGGTTGCGGACTATTCATCTGTCACAAAATCAAACTTTTATTGATCACAACTCATTTATTTATTGCAAATTATCAAACTAATTAGCCACAATTATTCATTGCAACTCATTTTTAAAAGTTTGTAACCCATTAATATGTTGAATGTGACCTTTTGTGACTAAGCGTGTAAATTCTGATTTATTGTAACCAGTAATGTATTGAATGTGACATGTTGTCTAACTATAAATCTATTATCACAAATTTTATTTAACAAAAAATTAACCTAAATTATAGAGCAATCACAATACACAGATGTTATCCACATTAATGTAACATCCATCATTCGTAGTATTAAAAATGTGAAAATATTTATCCACATGTAGGTAATGACCAATAATCAAATTACATATTAGTCACAAACTATATAAGGTCATAGTCACAAGGATACAATTTGTATGTCATAATTATAAATTTATCTCAAATTATACGTTTTTATATCACAAATTATTTATTGGTCACAACTTATCAAATTAATTTGTTACAACTTATTTATAGATCACAAATTATCAAATTAATTTATCATAATTTATTTATTTGTTACATAAACACAAATTATAGGCCATAATTACAAATTTAATCACATCACTTAGCTTTTAGGTTACGTTATTTATTGGTCACAATTACCCGATAATTGATCAATTGGTTACAATCACTTCATCACATCTATTTATTCCTCACCATTTATTCGTTGTTTTACTTTTAATTGAAAATTTCCAAGGCCTTTACCTCCATTTCTGGTTTTGACATCACCAGTACAACAACTCTAAATCCAACCTTCAAAAAATCTTAAACTATGGCTCCAAAATTTATTTGACTGGTTCTATTTCTTCTACTCTTTGGCCTATTCAAGACCCGGTTGGAAATAACCAATCAAAGAACCAATTAGGAGGCTCAGTCAAACTCCTAAAACCTGCAAATGTAAAATCCTCAGCAATTTGAAAGATCAATCTTTCTTTCAACAGGTTTAAGAATTTTACTTTTCTCTCTAGTTTTCCCCATCTTACTTTTCTTGATATTTCACACAATGATTTCAAGTTGTTCTACGTCATTGATTTACAAATTTAACCAAACTAGAGATCCTGTCATTCAACAACCTATTCTCACCAGATTTCGACATCCACAATTTTACCTGCTCGTTTCCTCAAATTTACCAAGTTTTCATCAGTTCAAAGCATCAACCACCAGACTATCCATAGGCTGACTTTTTCTCTTCCTGCACTGTCGTTATCTTGCATACACACACATATTCTGACTGCGATAGTGATCAGAGTCGGCAGTGGCTACAAATCTGGCCTCTCTACCCTCCGACACACTAGAGCTCAACCAATCACATGATTTCTCCTCCACAACGCTGCTAGCAACCACCACGCCATCGCCTGCCGCCTCTGTCAAATCTGATTTATAAGAGCGTAATGAGTGGAAAGAAAAAAAAATGTATGAGTATGGAGAGGAAATAGAATGATATGTAATTTTAATTATTGAGTGGTTATTATTGGTATATGTATTAATATATATTAAAAAATAATTATAACTTGATTAATGAAAGATTAAACTTAAAATTTGACTAACGAAATGTAAGCTTTAAAAACAAGTCTAGGCGCAATTTTCTCAATATGAAACCCTAGAATGCAGAAATTGAAGATCGTGAAGATGGTTTTTTGGACAGAATGTATGGATGGATTACAGAATGACATACGATTTGGTGTGTTCTTGGAATGTATTGAAGTTTTTTCCGTGAAAGAATCTTGAAATTGATTGTTTGGAACTATAGTGGTGAGACAGTAGATTAAGGATTACTATGGCGAGAATTGGAGTGGGTTACGTGGCTTGATTGGTGGAATGATTTCAGCTTTGAAAGAATTAATCAAGGGATTGATCATATTTTCTATTTATACTACAAATAATGCAGTATATTTGGATAAAAAGATTGTGTTTTGTGAAAAATGAATTTTTTCTAATTTGTATGTGGTGAAATTTCCTCAATTAATTATTGATTTTAGCATAGCCCTTGTTTGGTTCAAATTAAAATTTATATTTTAATCTAAGTCAATGTCAACAATCAATTTTAACCATATATTTTATGGGTTCCACAATTTTCCAACCATACATTTCATCAATTTCCATCAAAATTTACTAAAAAATTGATTTTATTTCCCACCAAATAGGGGCTAAATTAAAATTATTTCTATCAAACATTCTAAAAATAGACAGGAACATGATATGAATTTTCCATGGGAAAGACTAACTAGTTGGTTAACATTCTTTCTAGTCAATAGACAATTTAGCCATAGAATATCTTTCTTAATACTTTTTAGAAGTCATTTTCCTGCATCATGTTCTCCTTTCCCACGGGATCTTCAAGCCTTGACGGATTCCAAAGAAGACGTTTAATGATTTTTGGGGGCACAAGAACCCCTAAAACTCATGTCTTGGCTGCGTAAAACGGGTTGAACCGTTTAGACTCCAACATAGTCTCAAACTTTTGATACTAGACTTAAAAATCTTGAGAGAGGCGAGCCACCAGAAATATTTACGTAGAGAGATGAACATAAAGGGTGAAGTTGGTCAAGGCCCACCTCAAACCTCAAATAATTTCTTTTTGAGCATTAATGTATTCCAACCCCATATTAGGTGCAACTGCCTTTTTATGAACCCTTTCTTTCTACTTCATTAAGATCAAGTATGAAAGGATTGAACATTATCGGACTTTCTACTATTTGTTGTAATTATTGATTACAGCGACACAAACAACGCACGTTTTGTATACAATATTACTCGAGTATGCTATTTTAACTTTCGTTTTCTTTTCATATTTATTATTATCCATCATTTTACATTCACCTTACAAACGAGCAATATGGTTGCACTATAATAGTGAATAAACCTACCTTGCTTACATTAGATTTTGTGCCCCAAATTTAGGGAGGATTTTTCTGGAAGAAATTATTTCCTTTTTTTAACATGATTTTATTGGAAAAATATTATTTCCTTAATTCCACATTTATTTTTTATGTTATTTCTATCTTTGTGGTATGGTACGTATTTATAATAGCGGACTCGTTATTCAGTTTTGTCTAAAAAAAATTTTTGTATTTTAATTTTCTCTCCATATTGTTGTATTTCCATCGCATGGTGAAAGGAGGATCGCTAGAAGACTAAATTGTTGTGTTCAAAGAAATTGTCGCAAATTTAAGACATTAGAAATTAAGTATGAAGAGGAGGATCTGACCTTATTCATGTTGTATTCACCGACCGCCTCTTATTCGTCGTTTCAGGACACGATCTTATATAGTTGTGACACGATGACCACTGAAGATATTTACAACGTTCTATTTTCAAAGGAGAAAATGAAGCATTTGATTGAAGTTACGTTTCGGGGATGAGGAAGCTCTTGTATCTCATGGTAATTGACAGAGACGCATATCAAAAGTCAACTTTAGCAATTTATATTGCTTTCAACTGCAGAGAGAAAAGACACGTTAAGAAAGATTATGACAATTTGCAAGATAAAGGAAACCTTTTCCTGCCAAGCTTTGAAATGTGTGAGCCAGCTTTAAGAAAATGTGAAGCCTAAATATTTGGCTTCACTATTCAAGAATAATGGCATTCACCATTCAACAATGATTGTGTGAAGAATAATTATTACTCTGTTACATTTCTAAAAGGACAATTATATTTACGCCCAATTTTTTATTATTTATATTGCATTTTAATCACAATGAATGTTTACTATTTTTTCACTTATGTCCTCAAATTTTTTCCATCATATTCTTATTCTCAACCTTCTAATTTGCATATTTCTTATGACGATTTCCATATAAAATGACTTATTTGCCTTGTAGTTTTAATTAAGCAAAAAATATATAAAAAGAAATGCAAAAAATTGATAAAATACTTGTCCCTAATTTTTATGTATGTTAATTGAATACTTGAAGAGGAATCATCATAAGAAACAAGATGTGCTAATTAACAAAAAGTTTAGTGTAAAAATGCGAATAACAAAACTTTAGGACATCAGTGCAAAAATTAAGGATCTTCATTGCGATTGAAATGTGGTGTAATTTAAAAAATATGTGATGTGAATATAGTTATTATATAACTATTCATCTAAAAAGTGTTAAAGTGGGTAAAATATGTATGAATAATAATATCCGTGTTCATGTTGGAAATTACATTCTAATTTCGCCACTTATTCCACTCTCTCTATTTTTTTTCTTTGGATCCGATGGTGGCCAGAGGAGATTAATTTTTGGATTTGGAAGATGCCTCCATATTTTTTTCGTCACAACTGAATTTAAATCTTTGATTAATGGCAGAATTCATCTAATGTATGATTTTATCCATTAATGTGTTTCACAACGAATTTGATAAAAATATTTTAAAAATTAGAAGGGCAAAATATTTATTCCACTATTTTTAATTAAAAAAAAACTGGTCCCTCAACTTCCCTACCACTGCCATAGCCACCAGAGTCTCTCCTAGAACCTCATCAGTGGGACGTTTTCGGAAGAACTGGGGCTTAAAATGTCGGAGCTCGAAGTTTTGAACGTGTACAACAATAATTTCAATGGAAATCTCCCTGTGGACTTTGTCAAGTTGAAGAAACTGAAAATTCTTAGCTCAGAAGGAATTATTTTTCTGGGGAAATCCTGAAAAATATACTCTGAATTTGAAATCAGCACTAACTTTAAGGAAAGAAGAAGGATGCATTTAACTTGTGGAAAGAGGTTGAAAATAGAAGGTAAAAGAAAATTATTGCTGTGCTGAATTTATTAAAACTAGACATGATTAAAAATGAGCGACATGGATACTTGATGCTAAATACGAAGACCGGACGAATTATTAGACACTACATGAAATAATCTCGCATGTGTGAAAAAGAAAATTGCATCTAAATTGAAGTGGTAGAGGAAGCTGGGTCTGGAGGAACGGGGACTTCAACAGATCCTTCCATAAGTTGCAGCACTCTCTTCATGTTAGGCCTTAATTCTGGATCCTCCTGAATGCACCAAATTGCTATCATCACAAACTTATCAAATAGCTTGTCGCTTAATGCCTCCTCATCGTCGTTTGCCACTAACAAATGCATTGTTCCTTCCTTGTAACAATCATAAGCAAAATCAGCAAGTATCATTTCCCTCTCGGCCTCAACCTGGGGTTCGTAATTTCTTCTGCAACAGAGAAGCTCGAGCAACAAGATTCCGAAGCTGTAAACATCAACCTTGACTGTAATCGGCATGTTTCTGAACCATTCTGGAGCGACATACCCTTTGGTTCCCCTTATTCCCGTGGTGGTTCTTGATTGATCTGGCTTCAAAAGCTTGGCTAATCCAAAGTCTGATATTTTTGCCGCTAAGGATTCGTCCAAGAGCACATTTCTGGGCTTAATGTCACAGTGTATGATTTGATTTTTACATTCTTCATGCAAATAGCGAATACCTCTCGCTATTGCAAATGCAATCTGCAGTCTTTTGTACCAGTTGGGCCTTGAATTCTCAAATAGAAAGTTTGCAAGAGAGCCATTGCTCATGAATTCGTATACCAAAAGCCGGTTTTGCTCCTCATCACAATATCCCAGCAATTGAACTAGGTTTTTGTGATTAGTCCTGCTAATTGAGCTTACTTCTGCTTTAAATTCTTCCTCACCTTCTGTAGCCATCTTATGCAGCTTTTTTACAGCAACTACCGTTTCAGTATTGTCGGTCTTAATAATTCCTTTGTGTACTGTTGAATAAGCACCCCTGCCCAATTCCTCCTTGAATCCATTTGTTGCTTCTTGTAGCTCTTTGAAACCGAATCTTCTTATGTTCAGGCCCGGAAGAACTTGATGTGGTCGAATCATCTTCGATTTTTGTTGACTGAAACAGAAAGCATACAAGCAGATGGATGAAAGTAGGAGCAAATTAAGAAACATGGAACTGCCCAAGAAAACTGATCCGGCGATGATTGGAATGGATCGTCTACTCTTCTTAGAGCCAGAGGAGTCTGCTGTTGCATTGCTGTTTCTTATCTTTATTAAAGATTTCCCCTCTACACTAACATCGACTTTCCCGTTGGAGAAAGGATATCTCTTCTTCGTACATGTACCGTCAAAAAATCTCGCAAGGGCACGAAAACAATCATCGAGGCAATCCTGTCGACACCATTCTTCTGTGACTTTCGGGAAAGAAGCGTAATCGGAGAAAGGCCAATCTGTATTGGGCATTTCTTTGAAACTAAAAAGGTCAGTTTCAGGTGCCTCTTCATCACAACTTTGGGGAGCGAAAGTTGGTTTGCAATCACTCATGCTATCATTTGGATCTATGACAGAGTAACCAGTAGGGCATTCACACTTCGGTATTTGATCAGTTCCCAATGTGCAGAAACTATTAAAACCACAAGCACTGCTATTTAAACTTATCCCCATACTCAGGCATATATTCTCAGGTATGAAGTGCATGGTAGACCACCCCATTGCTCTACCATGTGCTGAATTAGCAGACTTAGGGTAGACATAATGTCTTAGAACCCCATCATATTCCAGTATTGCTCTCTGGTAAAATTGACTGGTCGAGGTCGACGTCGAGCTTGAAGACATAAAATAGAGGACACTTCCATTTTCGTTGCCAGAAAGATGTCGCCTGACTGGTTGAAGATCACTTTGCTGCCACTGCCCACAGTTTGTGTTGACCAAAAAGCAAATTTTGCATCGTCGTTGGGGAAATTTCTGGTGTAAGACACAAGATTTCCATCAATTTGTAATGTGAAGAGGAATCTTCCTTTTGAAAAGTTTGTTTTAGAGAAGCTGGAAACAAGTTTGCCATCTTGATTCAGTGTCTGTGTTGGTAATAATGTATCAGTTGGCTCATCAAAACTCTGCCACAAAGCACCTGAGCTGCTGTTTGCTAACACAAAATTACCACTGTCAAGCATGGCTCCATATGCCACACCATCACGAGACGTAGCAGCAGCAGTCCATTTAAAGCCACCTCTAGGATCACTCAGTTCAAACCTTCCATCTGCATATGGTTGAACTTTTGATCCTTCTTGGACAAGATTATCGCGATTGGCCGACCAAACAATGGTTCTTTCGGGTATTTTGTTGAACCAGATTGCCAGTAAGTAACCTCCACGAATGATCTGCTGGAAGCCAAAAGCAAATTCTTCAGATGGTGATAACCATGTGGAATTTTTATTGTTTGCAGTTATTGATGAACCCAAAGTAACATTCCTGTAAGGCTGAGCTGTGGCTGAGAGTGGTAATAAAAGCAGTAGGACAAAAAACATTGTAATTGAAACTGCGAAAGCCATGTGGAAAGTGAGTTTTCTCAAAAGAATTGATTCAATTGAGACGAAGGTTTTGTATCAGTTATTTTTATCATTGCAGGTGAACTTAATGGCGTAGAGAGCCAGGGGACTTTCAAGGTCTACGTAAGACCTTACGATCCAAGGAGATAACTGATTGAGTAATGGGAGTTGTTGTATAATTACTCTTGTGGGGACAAACCCTATCTCTATAGACGTAAAAGGGGTTGAACGGTCAAAATGCATGATTGACAAAGCCAGGTGCGGACTCAGACCTTTAGTAATGTGGAGTCAAAATTTTAAAAATAAATTTTTTTAATAAATAACATAATATTAATAAAAATAAGTTAATATGTATTTTGACACTTTAAAAACGTCGTATAATTACATCACTATTAATATTATTAAATAAAATTTGATACTTATATAATTTTGTTTATTATTTCGTTGGCAAATGTTGAGCTAACATTGAGTAAAACGATGTAGTTTTCGATACAAATTTTTACATGATATAGACGATTTGTGGATTCAGATAGCACATAATTGCAAACGAATTTTTAAAGTTAGGATATTATCGAAATTCTCAAAACATTAATTTCAAATGGCCTACTTTAATATGTCATAACTTTTGCTATAGTTGACCATTTCGCATGCCATTAATGAGTAAAAAACTAGGCCATGAGCAATTCGAAATGGTATTAAGAATGTAATATTTTGATTTCATTAGACATTCCGACGAGTACATCAAAGTAGATTGTAAAAAAAAAAAAAAAAAAATTGTGGGGTCATTTGACCCCACATGACCCCATGTGGTTCCACCGCTGGACAAAGTCCCCCATTCCTAATGAGCCGGAACCACCTTTGGTTAAAACAAAATTAATTAATTTACAATTTAATTAAAGAGGTCAGAAGAAAATAATTCTATTCCAATCAAATTAATTATTCTCCTTAAGACAGTTTTGCTCCTCTAGTGCTCGAAGCTATGAGTAGTTGTCTTCCATCATATAATAGATTTTTGTCCTATGAAGCAGCACCTCAATTGCATAAGAAGAGATGAACAAAACTTATATCTTTTTCCCCAAGCATTGACACAACCATATTTGAACCACTTTTAGGTTTAAAAATCATCCTCATACTTCTAAAATTTGTATGATGATTTTATATCTTTCCATGGATCATATGAAATGTTTTGTGACTTTTTATGAGATACTCTTTTGAATAAATATATATATAATAAAGTAAAGTAATAGTATTCCCAAAAACCTCTTAGAATAGACAAGAACTTCGTTCGAGCATGTAATTTGCAAACAACAATGCTACCACATTAAGCCTCCGTTTGGCAATCAATTTATATATGAATCAAATCAAATATTCACTTAAACCACACACTCATAACTGTTACTTATTTATTGTTCACATATTTTGTGAGACCCATGTCTATTCCTCTCAATATTCCTCCATACAAATTGATTTATAAATTTGTCAAATCTAGGCTAAATGATATTAATCACGCAATCATGGAAAATTGGTTACAACTGATATCACACTTTCCTCTATATGCATAAGGAATGACCACATGGCAACTGGGAGGGGAAAATTGAATTGAACTGAGGCATTATAGGACTCAGTAGAGTAAATATTTAAACCATGTGATGAATAGAACCTAGAAAAACCAAGAAGAAATATTCAATCTCGGATTAACTTAAGCAACTAAAAAAGTAATTTTTACAACAAAAATGCAATCTTTGAAGCAACTGCGAAGAGCCCAGATGAAGAAACCCTAAACAAAACGAAGTTAAAAACTAAAAAGTGAAATTTTATTTATTTATTTTTTAAAATGAAAGTCTAGGTTTCTTATAAATATTATGGTAATTATATTCAGTAATTATATTCAATAATGCGACTGGTGAAAAATTTCTGTGACGAAAAGATACTGCAAATTCTTGTTTTAGAATTAGTGAAAATGTTTAAGAATGAAAAAAAATGAGAAGTAATATTGGGATGATAAGTACGCCACAAATTTATTTATTTATTTATAGTTTTTATTGGATTATGAGTATAATTGTAAATTTGTTATGGTGTATTTATTAAAAATATATTTTAACTGTGGTGTAATTATAATGTGGGGTAGAAAATAAATTTTATGGTGGTAATGTAATTACCCATTTTCTAATTAGTTGGCAAACATTCTCTCTAGTCAATAGACAATTTAGCCATCGAACGCAGCTAATCTTTCTTAATACTTTAGCAAAGTCATTTTCCTAAATCACTTTCTCCTTTGCCATGGGAAAACCCTTGACAGGTTCCAAAGAAGATATTTATTGATTTTTTGGGCCCACAAAAACCTCTAAAACTCCCCTCTTTAGATGTGTAAAAAGGACTGAACCATTTAGACTGTGACATTGCCTAGAACTTTTGACACTAAATGTCTCTTTAGACGTGTAAAATGGGTCGAACACGTATGTACTCTCACAAAATCTAGAACTTTTGGCACTAGCCTTGTATTTTTTATGTTTTAATTTTCTTAAAAATTAAAAAAAAAAGTTAGAAAAGTGTCGAGAGGACCAAGCAATTCAACCAAATCACCTTGGACCTAAGTGACACAACGGAAAATAAGGAATTCAAGCAAAAGCTTTAAGAACAAAAAATTTGGAATTCACCAAATTATGAAGAAAAATAAATTTACGAAATTTTATTATTGAATGATAAAAAAACGAAATAACCCCCTTATTTATAAGGGTTTATATGGAAACGTAGTTTAAAACAACTAAAATTAATGAAAATAAAGTTTACAAACTAAAATTGAAAGAAACCCAAAATGAACGAAATGACAAAAATAGCACCAAAACTTTAAAAATCAATATTCGAGTACTAAACGATTTGGAATGGTCGAAATTTATCGTACGTCATGACATAGTGGTAAGTATTCTTCTTCCCATCGTCCTCTTTTTAGAATGATCTTATGGCCCAATCCAAAATTATGATTTTTTCCTCATCTATTACATTTTTCCAAACATGTCCTACATCACTAAGTATCTGGACCCCACTCACCTATACAATTCTAAACAGACCAAGAAAATTCAACAACTGACTTTGAGGGTTAAAATAAGTAGACAAGAAACTAGACGACAAATACTTTAATTTCAATAATCTTTTGTTCCATGCATGTTTCATTCCAACTTCTAAATTGATTTAATCGGAATGATTCATTGAGCAACATCAATCGTGCATATTAATGTAATGAATCAACAGTAATTTTAAGGAAATAAAACTGAGGAAATTGACTTCCATGAAATGAATATAAGAAATTGTAGTGAAGTTCATACAATACTCTTGAAGGGTCAAACAAAAAGAATGTCTTTATTAATGAAAATAAGAAAATTTTAATGGTCCAGCTACTAAGGCGATTCTCTAATTAAATCTCTGTTCGATAGAGACTAAAATAAGATTTTTAGTAGATTTAGATAAAAGTTGATGAATTGGGCATTAAAAGGTGTTGATCTCATGGTTAATTTTAAACAAAATTAAAATTTTAATTTTAAATTTTACCAACCATGGGGCTAAATATAAAAAGGAACATGATATGAATTTCCCACGGGAAAGGCTAACTAGTTGTTAACATTTCTTTCTAGTCAACAGACAATTTAGCCATAGAATATAAGACTAAGTAGTTGTTAACATTATTTTTAATCAACAGACAATTTAATGATTTTCTGGGTGCACAAGAACCACTAAAACACGTCTTTTTAGACATGTAAAGCGGGTGGAAACTTTTGACACTAGACTAGATACTTTTCAAGTTTTTACTTAGTGTCTGTCCGTTTCTGCTTCTTCAGTGGATTTTAAGTAAAAGTAGAGCCGTTGAAGTAGACTGTGGGTCCTACCTGTGAGAGGGCTAGTAAAAAATGATGGCCGCTTTTGATTCCAATGAGCAAAAATTCATTTTTGGGGCTTAAAAAATCTGTCCCAAACTGTGGCTTAATATCCTTTAAAAAAAAAAAAAAAAAAAAAAAGAGGAAAATCTTGAGAGAGGCGAGCATGGTTCGACCAAATTATTTTGGACCTAAGTAGCCAGATCTACCTTTGCAACTCCGTAAACAGCACGAATATTCAACAAATTTTACTATGAGAGCTAAAATAAGGGGACCAAAAAAAAAAAAAAAAATATGACAGATACATTAACTTTTCCAATAATCTTTTCTTTTCCGTGCGTTTCATTCCAAACCTCTTGAACTAAATTAAATAATTCTTTGAGCAACATCGGCCATGCCTATCTAGTAATAAAATCAGCATTAACTTCAAAGAAATAAAGTTGAGGAAATTAACTTAGGAATTGTAGTAAAGTTCATGCAATACTAGTAATCCAACTGCATTATGAAAATCATACAGCCAGCCGAATATTGATAAATTAAAATCAATTAAGTTACCGTTTAACTCAAGAGGTAATCAGAAAATAATTCAAGCCGGCCTGATCGAATTTACGATGTCTCATAAAAGGCATTTTCTTAAGTGATGGGGCAGATCCGAACTTAAATTGTAAATTGCAAAAAACAATGATACCCACAAATTCTTAATTACAGTCAAACATAAAATTCATCAACTTTTTAATGTTTTAGTTCTTTCTTTCACTCAGCAACTTTATCTGATACAAAACTTGTGGAAACAATATAATAAATAGGAACATAAAATCTCCTACACGAGCAGAAGTTAAAACTGTCAGCATAATTTTGAACAAATGACAAACAGAAGTTAAAGAAAGAGATTTAATTATTTTCAAAAGTGGAAGTCTAGTTATAGTAAAAGATAATTACTTCTCATCCCATGGAACTTGGGGAAACTATTAAATTGATATGCTTTTTGCCAAAAGAAATTTTTTATAATGAGTCAATTATTTTTTCATTTTTCATTTTTTTCTCAATGGTGTATATTTGTTGTTTTTCAAGGACCGTATCACTCTTGTATTGCTGGAAAATTTATGCATGCCGACAGAAAACTCGGGTATGGCAGGAAACACATAATAGTATTGATCTAATTCAAAAATTCCCAAATAGATCTAAGATTAAGGATGCATTTAACTTGTGAAAATAGGTTCAAAATCGAATGTAAAAGAAAATTATTGGGGTTCAGACTTGATTAAAACTAGACATGATTAAAAATGAGTGACATGGATACTCGATGCTAAATATGAAGACCAGACGAATTATTAAACGTTACATGAAATATCTAACCGTGTGAAAAAGAAAATTGCATCTAAATTAAAGTGGTAGAGGGGCTGGATTTGGAGGAAAGGGGACTTCAATAGATCCTTCCATAAGTTGTAGCACTCTCTTCATGGTAGGCGTCAATGTTGAATCCTCCTGAATTCACCAGATTGATATCATCACAAACTTGTCAAATCGCTCGTCGTTTAATGCCTCTTCATCGTTTCCCATAACAAATGCATGGTTCCTTCCTTGTAACAATCATAAGCAAAAATCAGCATCTTTTCACTCTCAGATTCAGCCTTGGGTTCGAATTTTTTCTGCAACAGATAATTATCTTTCTTCTGGTTTTAATAAATCTCTTTCTTTAACTTCCTGTTGACACCATTTTTCTGAGACTTGCCCAAAAGAAATGTAATTGGAGTAAGGCCAATCCGCGCTGGGCTTGTCAATGATACTAAAAAAGTTAGTTTCACGTGCCTCTTCATTGCAACTTTCTGGAGTGAAATTGTTGGGAATAACACCGATAATGTGCAAATTATATCCACAAAAGCATACCGTTTATTTGCGTGCAATCGAAACGTAATTTCAACTTACCGATATAAGATTTGAGAAGCAAAACATAAAAATTACCAAATTCGAATGCATGAATATGGATTTATCTCTTTCGACTCTTGAGCTAAAGCAGGTGATTCTTTGAATCAAACCTTGCAGAACAAACATGTAGATAATGTTAATCAATTTCTGAAATCAAATCATAATTAAGAAAAATCAAAAAATGAAAACAAAAAGATGCAAGTGATAGATTTTTAGCCGAGGCAAGTGTTTGACACTTTGTTCTTAAGATGAATTTGCCTCGCAATTGTGCTAACGGTTTTTGGGCAATTATCTCCCAAGATTTAACGACCACGTCAAGCCATAGGAGTATTCCAAATGATTTCGACCAGCGAATTTGAACGAAATTCCCACTTTGATGCAAGACATAATCATTTCTACAATGTATTTCAAGTAACTTGACATAAAATAAATAATATGAAATTATGGAATGAATTGAAATTTCTGAATGATTAAATCCAAACATATGATGTCAATATATAGATGTTGAAAATGTTTGTCTCAAAAGACAACCTATAGAAGAGACACAACTATTGGAATTAGTCTCTATATTTAAAGAGACACGTCTCTTGAAAAATGATAATGTCAAAAGTCATAATCTTTCATATAGATGGACACATTTTCAGCCAAATAATTTTTAGAATATTCCATAATATTCTACACACTTTTCCAATAATTCACGTAGTTAAGTGATTTAAATTTGGCTTAATTTCTCATTTACCAAATAATACAAAATTTTCAGCAAAATTCCAACAATCCCCCACATGAATGAAAATTAATGCAAATATCTATGCAAACACTAGTAGAGAGATCGAAAAAACTCTAAATCAGGGATGGTAGCTTTTGGCCTTGAATCTCCTTTAATGAAATACCATCGGACTTACTCGACTAATTGGTGAATGTGATGTCTTGAACTATTCAGCCTTTAGTGTAAACCAAGACAACGATACTCACATAATGTTTTCCCTAAATTGTTCATGGTTCTCATGATTTGATTCATTTTGGTCTTGAACGCTTCTTGGTTCTGCGAGTGTTTAGAGAATTTAAGCCTTGAATAATTCTCATTGAAGTGGCCCTACTCACACTCACATAGGTGATCTCCTATTAAGAGTATTATGTCGTACTCCACTTGATTTAATCAAAATATATGAATCATTAAAAGGTTATCTTAACCTCTTGCAAGTCTGCAGAAAATACTTTAATATCGTAGAATGAGTTAGAAAGTTATTTTCCTTAGTACTTCATGGAATCTTCATAACTTAGTTGTCCCTTTGAACGTCCAAGATCCTGAGATTTCCAGTCAACAAGGTAGGATTACCATTACAAGGACTCTAACGTAGTAGATTTCAATCACATTCCTTTCGATATGCAGTATACTTAATCTTTCGATAAATCTCTTAAAGGTACCACGAGTTTACACCATCGAGATCAACTGCTTAATGATATTATGTCTATGACTTATGCATTTAGACCTACCATTAAATGTGACTTAGTATCTTATCAAATATTGCTAGCCAACGATCGATTTCATTTAATAGATACAAATTGTCACCACCAAGAAATTCTCATATGAAGCCATATGCTTCTTATTAGCTTTATCTAAAGCTTAATTAAATCCAAACAACACTGTTAGAAAATTTCTATCTAATTGTTACACTAGTTAACCATGTTTACTAGTGGATTTCAGAATCACGGATATTCAATATCATCGTTGAAACATTACAGTTCTTACATGTCCAAACAACCACCCGAATTGGCTTCCGCCTATTTAATCCACTTTAGACTTAGCGTATATCATCCTTATAATTAGTATAAGGGTTTCCTATCTTTCCACCGTCATAGATATTTTCTATGATTATAAGATAGAAGCAAATGTAATTGTTAAATTGAGTTAACCCCACAATTTCTCAATTAGGAATACATATGCAATCTAGTAATGTTGCATCCACAAGTTTTGAACTTTTTATTCAAGTTCACGAGTATTTACGATAACCTCCCACATCTTTGGGTTACAATTGAACTTAGAAATCAGCAATTCTTTCATAGTTCAATTCATTTATCTCTTAGATAATATCTGTATCTAGTGTTTCATGAAAGTCTAAATACTTTCAAATAGTGGTTGTCGACTCACAATTTATTTTAATTAAAGTTGTATATAACGTCCTTCAATTCAATTATTTTAATTTGATCATCCAAATTAAATTAAGGCCATCATATGGATTAGCAATACTTTCCAAGCATAAAACAATTTAATTGGTCTCACGATTGAAGTCAATTTCAACAGTTGAGAGGGCTAAACATCTTGATTCACAAGAATTGCAACTTCTCTTATCACAGTTGTAACACTTCGTATAATAGTTTCATTTTATGTCAAATAATAAGGTACATATTCATCTTATTCACAATGAACGAATCAACAATAGGTTGAAAAGTTGTGTTCTCAAAAGACACAACCCTACAAAAGGACACACCTCTTGAATTAATCTCTATGAAGAGATACACTAATTGAAAAATAATCACACAAAAAGTCATGATTATTCATATAAAAAGACACATCTTTCCATGCAAAATTTTCTACGATTTTCCAACAATTCCAAATAAATAAGCGGCTGAATTCTCATTACTAAATAATGATTTTCACTATAATTAGGACAAAATCTCATTTTGTCACACTCTTTTACAAAAATAATTTAGTATAAGTCATCTCATTTAATTTCATAGAATTAATTGAGGCTCAACCAATTCATGTCCAACGGTTAGAGCATTTTTCTCCTTAACGCTTATTCAAAGTGAAGATGGAATAACAATGAATATGTTAATTCCAAACCATTATACATCCATTGTATAAGTTTATTCCATCTATAGGAAAGTTCACTTCCATATCATGAGAGATATTGCAATCTCACATAGACGAAAATGATCTCCGGTGAGTTTTCAAACCCATTATTAAATATAGAAGGATGAAAGACATTAAAATCTGGTTTAGCAGCCTTCTGCCATAGAGTAAAACAATCTTGAATCTGCAACACTTTAACAAATTCAATTTGGAACTTCTAATTCATCAATTTGGAAAATTTAATGGAAGCAAATAAAACTGCCATCTCATCATCTTGCTTACCACGTTACCGGCAGCCATGCATAACAATTGTAACAAATGGAAAACACAGTTTCATAATAGTTCTTACAAGCAACGCCAATTTTTTACGTATAACCATGGCAAATGAACAATTCATAATGAATTATACCAGCCAAATAGATCCCTTTTGCCACCAGGTTTGAATTTTCTTCTTTTCATTTTTCAACATGTGTTCCTTTTTAAGAGTACAGTGCTTTATAGCAAGTTTCTCAAATTCTACCCGTAAATGAAAATACTTTTCCCTACTTTTTCACCATATATTCTCTAAACATTCTCCAAAAAAACACTATCCAAAACGTAGCTGTCTTGAAACAAAGGCAACCTAGCTAACAAGGTAAATCATGCCTTGGTTATTTAATAATATTAAAGAGCTAATTTCAGATTACACGATTTAAAAAATTGTAAAATAATACATTCAAAATTATGGTTACCTGAAAAGTTTAGTGAACTGGATGTTAGATTATGGCCCGAGATTATCCTTGAAAATCATCATAAATAGCTTGTGACATTTCGCATTTGTATAATAAAGAGTTGTTTGACTTTGTTGCCCTCTTTTGCTACATGAAATCAGATATATACTAATCTATATTTGCAACATTAAATTCGGTAAAAGAATAGGTAAGCAGTTCTCACTGGATTTTGAGATATAATAATCTGTATTTGCAACAATAAATTCAATCAAATAAAAGTTCATTTTAATTAACAAATCATAATCAATTTTTTCTTTCCGAGTTTCCAAAATTTTCTTTGTTTCATTTTTCACCAAATGTTCCTTTTTCAAAGTAGAGTACTTTATTGCAAGTTTCTCAAATTCTACATGTAAACCAATATTCTTTTCTCTACTTTTTGACAACATATTCTCCAAAAAATAATATTATGAACATAGCTGTTTTGAAAGAAAGGTCATTTTAAAAGGTAAATCATGCCTTGGTTATTTAATAATATTAAAGAACCAATTTCAGATTACAAGATTTAAAAAATTGAAAAATAATGCATACAAAATTATCGTTACCTAAAAAATTTAGTGAACTGGATTTTAGAGTATGTCTCAAGATTATCCAAAATATTTAACGAGATTTTGGAAATCATAATAAATAGCTTGTATAATTTCTCATTTGTAAAATAAAGAGTCATTTGACTTTGTTGCCCACTTTTGCTAAAAGAAATCAGATATATACAAATCTGTATTTACAACATTAAATTCGGTAAAAGAATAGGTAAGCGGTCCTCACAGGATATTGAGATATAGTAATATATATTTGCAGCAATAAATTCGATCAAATAAAAGTTCTCAAAGCATAATAATTTTTTTTCTTTTCGGGTTTCTAAATTTTTCTTCGTTTCAATTTTCAAAATGTGTTCCTTCTTAAGAGTAGAGTGCTTTATAACAAGTTTCCCAAATTCTAAACGTAAACCAGTATGCTTTTCCCTATTTTTTCCCCACATATTCTCCAAACATTCTCCAAAAAATACTATTCAAACCATAGCTATTTTGAAATAAAGGCCACCTACTACAGTAAATCATGCCGTGGTTATTTAATAATAAGAAAGAGCCAATTTCAGATTACACGATTTAAAAAAAATGAAAAATAATGCATACAAAATTATCATTACCTTAAAAGTTTAGTGAACTGGATTTTAGATTATGGCTCAAGATTATCCGAAATCTTGTCAAAGATTTTGCAAATCATCATAAAGAGCTTGTAACATTTCGCGTTTGTATAATAAAGAGTCGTTTGACTTTGTTGCCCACTTTTGCTACAAGAAATCAGATATATACTAATCTGTATTTGCAACATTAAATTTGGTAAAAGAATAGGTAAGCATTCCTCACTGGATTTTGAGATATAGAAATCTGTATTTGCAACAATAAATTCGATCAAATAAAAGTTATTTTTTATCAACAAATCATAATCAAAATTTTCATTTTAGGTTTCTAAAATTTTCTTCGTTTCATTTTTCAGCATGTGTTCCTTTTTAAGCATAGAGTGCTTTATAGAAAGTTTCTCAAATTCTACACGTAAACTAAAACACTTTTTCCTACTTTTTTACCACATATTCTCCAAATAATTTCCAAAAAATACTATTCAAGACGGGAAGTGCTATATGTACATAATTGTCTACATAATGGTGTCTATAATTACACGTGGCATTGGATCCAACCTTTAATTCAAATCTCATACTTGCACATTAATAATTGGATGATTGTCACATCACATTATGAACACCATTATGTGTAATAATTATGTACAAGTAGAATTTTTCATTCAAAACATAGCTGTTTTGAAATAAAGGCTACGTAACTAGGTAAATCATGCCTTGGTTACTTAATAATAATAGAGAGCCAATTTCAGATTACACGATTTAAAAAATTGGAAAATAATGCATACAAAATTATCATTACCTAAAAAGTTTAGTGAATTGGATTTTAGATTATGGCTCAAGATTATCCAAGATTTTGGAAATAGTCATGGATGGCTTGTAACATTTCTGCAGATGCCCTCAATCCAATTTGATTCTGTTATATTTCTTTGGCAAAGCAAGATGGCCGAATAATTCCTAATCAGGGCCCCTTGTATATAAATCATTGTACGTTGGAAAAGAAAGGATAAAGAAAGATGGGTTTCCTAGTCAAATTGGTACTATGCTACTTTTGCTTGTCCTTCATCCTGGCCGAAGCCCAAAGAGCAAATGTTGAAATTCGAAATCAAATACAAGAAAATATTGAAGCAGTTTGTTATTCTGGAGACCGTGATTTTGGTACCCATGAAATTTTACCTGGCGGTAGAATCTCCTTTCTCCTCGTACAAAACAATTATTTGCGTGACCCGTTTTATTGTCATTTTAAGACAAGTCATGGTGGTGGAAAATTTGCCATTTATGATTATGAATTGGAGAAGTTATGTCACACAAATTGTATCTGGCTTATATCGAGTAATGGGCCGTGTTTAAGGCTTAATGAAGGACCAGTACAATCCAAGTGTCAACAGTGGCAGGACCCTCAGCCTGCAGTGTTACCTTAACCCCTAAATTGTCTCTCCACTCCCCCGCCCCCCGAAGGCTTCTGAAGTTGGAGTAATAAGAAATGAATCAAATGTTGTCTTTTATTTAAAAGTTTCAGCTTTGGGTAATGATAACAATATGTACTCCTTATGTTAGTTCGATCTGTAATCAATAAGAAAAATATAAAACGATTAAGGTTTACAAAATAATTCATTTCTCAATCTCTCCTTTATTATTATTTTTCCTTGTTTATAGATTTCATAATTTCAGAAACTTTCTCTTCCCTTTTTTCTCCGCTTTTCGCCTCTGACAAGGATCCGATTTCCAAATTCTGTAAATGAAGGAAAGTTCTCTAACATTTTATTTGTGTAAGGGATCTGCTGGAATAACAGAGGGGCCACAGCCCCTCTAACCGAACCCCACCTTTAAGGGGAAGGTCCCATGGTGGGGTTCGGTGAGAGGGGCTGTCAACCCTTCTATTCTTCTAGCAAAACCCTTTGTGTGAAGCTGTAAACATTTTAGCTTGTACTATACTATGCTTGTTTAGGAAATTAAGGAGCTGACATGTGAATCCATAATCAAAATCGCGGAATATGGTACATTCTAACGTTATGAATATTTGTCCAAACTCCAAATTTGTACATTGTCAATCCCAATTGTAGTCCTAAGGGCATCTCCAATCCGTGGCCAAATTTGGTTCACCAAATTTGTGTAGGACCCTCTCCAATGAGGGGTCAAATATAGTTTAATAAATAGTATTGAACCACCAAATACAACAATTTTCATTAACCCCATTTTCCCCTTCTTTCCCCTTTACAAAATTTTTTCTATGTTCCTCTTTAATATTTTAGTATTAATAGAATATAATTATTTTAATGTGATGTTTATTTTTTTAACATTTATTTTTAAATTCTAATCAATTACTAAGAAATAATTATTTAAAATAGTACAATGTAATTTTTATAATTTACGGTATTATGTTTAATTTTTTTAATATATTAATAAATGCAATATTTTATTTCATTAAATATAATTTCTAATTTAATTTATTTTTGTAATACTATAATTTATAAATAAATAATTCAAAGTAATTTTTATGTAAAATTTTGTGTAAAACCATCTCTATTGGTCTACACCAAATTTGGTGCCAAATTGGTATACACCATTGGAGATGGTCTAAAATGTTTACAAAAACTTATATTGTGTTCTCTACTTTTGAAGGAGGCGCCATCTATGGTTTTCAATGAAGGTATTGTTAGAATTTGGATGTGATCTGAATTCCTTGTTGAACATAATTAGGAGTTTCAATTTAAGTGCACATTAATCAGAATCCTATTTTGAATGCAATTGTGAAAACTTTTAAAAATTCTGCCCCTGTTTGGTATCCATTCTTTTGAAAAAATACATTTTTAAATAGTGTTTTGATATCATTTCAACCACATATTATTCAATAAAATAATATTATACTCAAATCCAAAAAAAATTCTTATCTTTTAGCCACACATTTCAACATCAATCACTATTCCATAATACATTCTTCCCAAATAATGGATGACAAACACAACTTCTATTTCATCTGCAACTCTACTTCTAGGGTTTGGATTTTCTTTATAAATACTAGACTCTTCTTCTAGTTTTTGCTGGGTTGTAATATTTCTCTCATACTGGTTGTCAATAAAACGGTCGGTTCCTCCGTCACTTTTAATCTCTACTTTTAATCTTGTTTTTACTTGTGTGATCATATACTTCATATTGTCTCATTAACCTCCTCAGTTTTCCCAACAAGTGGTTTCAGGGGTGCTTCTATCTAATCTCTAATCTGGGGTCTTCTCCTGCTGCTACAAATATATTGGTTACACTGAACTCACCTAAAAAGTAAAAGCTGTGTGCAGTCAAAGAGTTGTTTCGCTTTCGACAAAGTGGTTCTAGCTCTGGTGTGAATCCTGACAAGTGGTATCAGAACTATAACTTATGAAAAATGATATTCGGCTTTTGAATCACAAAACAAGGTTTTCATTATGGCAAGTAAAGATGATAGTAGTTTTGGCATAGATGGATTTGGATGATGCGTTGTTGGAATTTGACAAGATGCCCATAACTTGGACAACAAAGAAGAAGCAATGGAGAGATCAAAAGGCACTTTCACATATAAATCTTCATCTTTCTAACAACATTCTTCAGGATGTTTTGAAGGAGAAGACAGCAACTGCATTATGGTTGAAACCAGAGTAACTGTGTAGGACAAGGAATTTGGCAAGCAAGTTGCATCTAAAGCAGAGGCTATATTATCATCGCATGGCATAAGGAGGATCTTTGAAAAATTGATGCGAACTCGACTAGCAGGGTTTCTATTGAACCCACTGGAATTGACATTGGATCCCAAGAATGCCCAAATACGACTAAGGCTTAGGATTTAACTTCTGAATGATGAACCAAGAAACAAAAGATATATTAAACCAACGACCTTTGGATCACAAAGTCTCGAAATCTCTTGACCTAAAGAATTAATGAATCAAACAACCCAACGGTAACGGCGACGGCGACGCAAATGACCTTTTGATTACACAACCTAAAGAATCTCACTTGATAATTGATTGCCACAAGAAAATATAATTTCCTTGATAAGTTCAGTAAATTGTTCAACAAGAACAAAGATAAGTGAAGCAAAGCTTCGAGAGAATTTTATTATTCATCATAGAAAAAGTCTTGTTTACAATGAAGATAAAAATCCTATTTATACTAGAAAATATAAAATAATTAAAAGCATAATTAAATCTCCTAAATTATGGAAAAAACCGTGCACTAGAGTCCTAGAATAAAAAAAGTATCGAATAACATAAAATCCTACCATAATTAAACTATCGCGCGAATTTGGAAAATTTGACCCGAATTATTGAGGTGCAACCGCATGGTATTGATGAATACGGTTGTATGGTGCGATGAAATGCTGCCTGGAATTTCCCCGCCGCTTCTAGTACGGCCGCATGGTGTCAATACCTTGCGGTCGCAAGGCTTACGGTAGAACCCAAATCCCATCTTCTTGAGTCGCATTGGTTCCAAACGTTTTTGGTCTTCAACTTCCACACACATTCACTTGCAATTTGTCTTGTCACCCACATCATTTCGCGCCCTATAGCTTGATCAAACAATTGGCCAACTATATCACTCCCAATTTGCCTCCAACTTAGCTCGATTCTTAGCCTTGACCTTTTCCCAACAATCAATAAATGCTCGGTAGTTTGGTGCACGTCTTGGATCACATCATCTCCTCTCTCTTTGAAAGGATTTGACCTTGAATCCAAAACTTGATCACCCGAATTGTATCCTTTATTTCCGATCATAGCAATCACATGAAAAGGCTTATCACCTCTTGGATGATACTTAGACCTCTTTTGAACCCGTGTCATCCTCTTGCATATGTAAATCCAATCGCCTTCACAATGATCAAAATGCTCGCGCTGTGACTGCTTACTTTGCCCGTTTGAGATACTCCCAAAACAATTTCATGTGGTGAGTCACTGTGCTTTCTTCATGTCTTACTCAGCCTAGGTAATTGTAGAGATGACAATGCAAATGGCCTCATGTTTCCAAGCATTTTATCTTGGTAGCTAAACTTTTTGCAAATAAATCGCTTCCATTGCATTTGAAATTCCCTTGTCTCCTCAAAAATCACAAATTCGATCTCCGACAAATAAGATAACTCCAAAGAAAGATGTTATTGCTTAATGTTATCCACCAATTGATGCTCCATACTCGGCTTTTAAGGGATTCCAATTGAATTATAATTAATTTTTGGAATCGAATCTTCGTTGACCTACAAAACAGAATTAGCAAAAATATGGAGAGAATTGTTAGTTATTGCCAACCCAAAGACTCCTCCTCCTTTTCATCCCACAATTTCAATTCCATTTTAATCATTTCATCCTTCTTATTTTTAATCTCGATCCCCTTTTTACTTTCTTGTGGCTTCTCTTCCTTTTTCTACCTCATTATTTTTACTTTTACTCTTTTGCTCCTTCGGTTGATCAACTTGAGAATTAATCATTGGACGAATTTCTGCCATTCTCGCTTATAATCCATCCTATCACTCTTGCTTCATTTACTACCCGTACACTTATCAAAATATTTTTTCGTCTCCCTTGGATGCTCAACCCCATAAGTTCTTCTAGGCACCGCTCTAAGTTCCCGTTCACGCTGATCACTCTTATCATAGTTAGGTGCATATCGTCTCCTCATAATCGCCCTCAATTCACCCCAAGTTTCCATTGGCCTCTCACCATACCTTCGCCTAGATGTTTTCAACTCATCCCACCAAATTAAAGCATAATCCACGAATGAGCCAACTACTAACTTTAACTCTTTTTCCTCAGAATAATCATGGCGCTCAAATATTAATTCAACATTTTCTTCCCACGCCACATATGCCTCGGGATCTTTTCTACCCTTAACTTGTGGAATTACCGTTTTTACATTAATCACTCTTCGTCCAACACCATATTCACAATAATTCCTATCCCTTTCTCCAAACCTATCACCTCTATGTCTCAATCCCCGTACTCCAACATCAACCAACTCATCCTCATATGCATTACGAATTTCAATCAAAGGCTTCCATCTATCCCAACTTCGCACATTAGACACGTCATCACATTGATTCCTATGAATTTTTTTCAACTTCACATCAATCCTATCCATCTTATTTTCCATGTTTTCAATCATCTTTTCAAACCGCCTCATCATCTTTTCCAACATTTTTTTGTAATTTTGATTTTAACTTGACAATTTTTTTCTACTCCTTTTTTTTTTTTTGCTCTTTTTACCCCCCTTTTTTTTAACAAATCAAAGACTCACAATAATTGAAAAAAATTCAAGAACTCAAGAACACAAAAAAATAACAAAACAAAAGACTCAATAAAAAAAGCTGGATATAACCTTGATCTTGGTGCCTAAAGCTCTGATATAAAATGATGTGAACCCAGCTAGCAAGGTTGCTATCGAACCCAAAGGAATTGAGATCGAATCCTGAGAACGCCCAAATACGACCAATGTTTAGGATTTAACTTCTGAACGATGAACCAAGCAACTGAAGGTATATTAAACCAATGACCTTTTGATCACAAAGTCTCGACATCTCCTTCGAATTTGTTGAATTGACCTAAAGAATTAATGAATCAAACAACCCAACAGTAACGGCGACGCGAAGGACCTTTTGATTGCACAACCCAAAGAATCTCACCTGATAATTTGAACGCCACAAGAAAATATAATTTTCTTGTAAAATATAATTTTCTTGATAAGTTCGATAAATTGTTCAACAAGAACAAAGATAAGTGAAGTAAAGCTTTGAGAGAATTTAATTATTCATCATGGAAAAGTCTTGTTTACAATGAAGATAAAAATCCTATTTATACTGGAAAATATAAAATAATTAAAAGCATAATTAAATCTCCTAAATTAGTAGGGTATCTAGTATCTTTTACAATCTTTCCTCACTTTAAGGCCAAGTTTTTGTATCTCTATTTTAATATTGCTCTTTTGGTTTATTTCTGTGACTACAGGCAAAACAATACAAAGTATTGCCTTCTTGGCTTCCCTGTTTGAGGAAAGTATCTCTCCTCATCTTGTAGTTGCTCCACTTTCAACTTTGAGGAACTGGGAATGTAAATTTTCCATTGGGCTCCTCAAATGAATGTTGTAAGTATGCAGGATAGTTAAGGTAATTTAAATATTAGCTCATATGTGTACTCAGCAAGAGTTAACTGTTGCAGGTCATGTATGTTGGCTCTGCCCAAGCTCGTGGTATGATCAGGGAATATGAATTCTACCATCCTAAAAATCAGAAAAAGAGTAAGAAGAAGAAATCTAGTCAAGCTGTTAGCGATAGCAAACAAGATAGAATAAAATTTGATGTCCTCGTGACATTGTATGAAATGATTAACATGGATTCAGCATCACTAAAACCTATTAAGTGGGAGTTCATGGTAATATTATGCTTTTTTGTGTGCATTTTATGCCTTCTTAGAAGTTATGCTGACATCTATATATGGATAGTTGATTAAGGCCACCGTCTTAAGAACAAGGATATTTTTCGCAACGTTTAATATTAAAACGTTGTTAATATAACTTTTTGCAACGTTTAATAAACGTTGCCAAAAGATATTTTTCGCAACATTTATTAAGCGTTGCAAACATAGGCTTCTTTTGCAACGTTTATCAAAACATTGCCAATATGAAGTTAAATTGGTTAATTGTATCTATTGCGGGGACCTTTGGGTTTAGTAGCAGCATCCTTTAAGTCTTATTTAGCCTCTCTCCTCCTGTTTCTAGTTTGATTTTTGCCCTTTCTGGTCTTTCGCACTTCTTTCCTTGGTAGCAATAAGCTAGTTACACTATAAGTGTTGATAAGACATAAAATGTCATGTTTTACATCCATTAATTCATTCATTTTTGTGATTAATTAATGCCTAAATATACTGAGTACCCTTATATTTTGATTTAGGTCGCAATTGGATGATTATGGGATAAATTAGAGGAAAGGAGTAAAGAAGAACCAAAGTGAAAGAAATCAAAATATCAAGGACTGAATTGCAAATATCCAAAAGTTGAACCGGGAGACGAATGATGGATTGAAGATTCAAGAGTTTTAGAGGTCAAGTGGATGAAGAAAGAAGTCAAAGAGGTGAAATATAGTCGAAGTATAATCACACATCAATTTTCGATCGAAAAAGTAATGCACTGGTTTTTAGCATCATATTGGGACCCATTTTCGACATGGTAGACGATCGAATTGGAGGATGACTTCTGAAAAAAGTTGTAGGTCTTGGAGTTACCTTTTCAACACAACTTGAATCACCTCAATCGAACATCAGGAGAGAAAGTTATAACTAAAATACTGAAAACTGTCCGGCGGAGAAAACTGTATAACCATGCGGTCGTATGCTTCATTTTCCATGTGGTTGTACGAACTGGTTCAACAATTTTTGGAGCCCTTTTTATTGTTCCATGCGGTAGCATGGAAATATACTATGCGGCTGCATGGAAGGAATTCGAGGCGCGATTTTTTATTTCCTTTTTCCGTCTAACCTGTACGGAAACAAATCTTTTCACCACATAAATACCCTAATTCACCCTAGAACGTGAAAGAACACCCCAAATCACTTTTCTCTCTTTTGTGCTCTAAAATTGAAGATGTCTAGCTAATTTCTCATACTTGGTCGAGGATATTGAAGCCTCGAAATCTATACAACTGTGAGATCGAATTGTTTTATTAGTTTAATTCATGTTTTTGGGTATTGAACATTCTCTTGCATTTATTTTCAATGATTGTGGTGTTTAATTGCTAGGATGCATACTAGTTTGTTATTCATTACAATCTGCTGCTAAGTTAAACATCAAATCCGTAATTGTATGATTGATTTAACTTGTGAAGCAACTAGGATTAGTAATTTGCTGGTTTGGAAATTATTAAATCTTAGGAAGAATGTTTGAATAGGTTAAATGCAAAGGCTTGGCTTGTGTTATCTAGTTCATCGATTTCTCTAATACGTAAAGCTGTTATTGAATTAAATCTTAGTGCTTGTCTATGGTTGTTTGATAATTAGGATTAGTTAGAAGGTCATTGCCCTAACTAATTACACTTAAGGAGAAATAGGAAATTAATTTGAATGGTAATTATTTTTCCAATGGTGAATATTCAAAATATGAATTGATTCATACTTGCATCTATGATCAGTTGTAAAATTTCGAAGGTGGATATTGACTCAGGCCAAGGTTAGTTTGTTTCATTGCTTGAATCTAATTTATTAATTTGCATTGTTTTTAGTTAGAATTGATTTCAACACATTCAAAACCCCCCCTTTTAGTTAATTTAGCATAGAAATACACTAATCACTCTTCGTGGGATCGACCCTTACTTCCACTACTACATTTGTTTTAAGGAGTATAGGTTTTAATTTGGAGTGCCTACGACAGCATGCACCAAGTGTTCCCATGCGTTCTTAACTAAATATTTGATATTGTTGGGTGGGAACGAAATATTGGGTCCCTTGTTGCTGGGGAAAGGGAAAGGGAAAGGGAAAGGGAAAGACTAGAGAGTAAAGTTCTGCTACTATTATGGCAAAGGAATTTTTTTATCTTTGGAGTTGAAACTGATGTTTGTTACTTGAGTTGTTTGATTACTAATTTTGTATCTCAAAATGTGAGAAGACTAAATTTAATGCTAGCCTAATCTCTTAATTAGAATAACGCGTTTTTACACCATCTTAATTGGAATGATATCAGTTTTTGCGTGAAGTTGGACTTGATGGAGGTGCATTTTATAAAAGAGCATGCTTGATGGTGGAAGCATTTGTCTGATTTCTTCAAACTTGATGGTACCGGTGCACATAAAGTTGAGCCTCTCTTTATAAGCAAGGTATTCCATTTGACACTTTGATTTTCTACAGCAAGAATGATACATATAGAAAAAATGCAGTAAATATGTCTTAACAAGGTTCAAATTTGTGGAATTTAGATTCGCTAGCTTTTGCTCTGTTTTATTGTAGCGGCACAGTCTTCAAATGTTGATAGATCAAATTTGTGGAATTTAGATTCATAAGCAAGGTGTCAAAGATTTCCTCACAAAAAAGTACCTAAGCTCGTGTCGAAGATTGCTGTAAAGAAAATTGAGAAGGCCGATGGGGTTGAAAAATGCACTGCTTAGTTTGTCATTTTTTTTGGAAAATGTATTGGATTTTTAGGTATTTTAGAATTTTGGACCTAGATTTTGTATGAGTATTGTTACATTTTAGAGTTCAATAAATAATGATTATTGGAGTTATTTGAAATAATTATCTTCTATCATGTTTTGTGTTGGAATCAATCTACAAAAGCCAAGAAAATAAATAAATAAAAGATCTACGGCAACGTTTGTCAAACGTTGTAAAAGATAGGCTTTTGCAACATTTGACTGTCTATTGCAACGTTTGATAAATGTCTTTTGTAGCGTTTGACTATCTATTGCAATGTTTGATAAATACTGCAAAAGATGGGTTTTTACAACGTTTGACAAATAGTGCAAAAGATGAGCTTTTGCAACGTTGTTTAAACATTGCAAAAACTCTTGCCTCAACGGTAACACCAAGCTTGCAACATACGCTAAAACGCTGCAAATGACTTTTTGCAGCATTTTTTGGCCGCTGTAAAAAGTCTTTTTTGGTGTAGTGATAGAAGATAGGTTAGGAAATAAGTTGGACAGGATTTATGCAAAGTTAAAAAATATTCATAGGGATCAAAGTGGTGAGAGGTTCAATGTGAGGAGACGGGAACCTAGGATAAAAAATTGTGATGCATATGAATATGATTGTGACATTGATGGAGTACAAGGATTGAGATATAAATGTGATAAGTTTGGAGGAAGGGATATGAAGGATCGGCATGAGCGGAAATTTAGGGAGAAGCCTTGGAGATGCTATGGGGATGATTATCCAATGGAAAGAAAAATACCTAATGCGAAGTGTGCGGGTAGTACATCAAGAGGACTGGGATGGATTATAAATAGGAATTCTCCGAGATTCTCAACATTCTTAGGTCTCAAATTAATCATCCAAAGGGACGGAAGGAGCAAGAGGGAAAAAAGGAAAATATTGAGGTGGTAGTTCGTGAGGAAAAAGAGGAGGAGCCAGAAGTCAGTGAAAAGAAAGTCGACAGTAAAATTGAAAAGGGGGAAGTGGTTAAAATAGAAGTGGAGCTACAAGTAGAAATTGGAGTAGGGTCTTCTGGGATCAAAAGGGAATTGGTAGTGAACTTACATGAAGAGGAGGTTAAAATGGAGGAAGCATTGGCAAACACTAACATTCCCCTCCCTATTTTTGCTAATTCTGTTTTGCAGGTCAACGAAGATTTGATTCCAAAAATTAATCATGTTGGAATCCCTTACAACCCAGGCATCAATCATCAATGCGTGGATGAAACTAATCAACAATTCCATCATTTGGACATCACTTTATTATCAGGGATTGAATTTGTGATTCCCGAGGAGACTACGGAGTTCCAAATGCAATGGAAGAAATTTATTTGCAAGGACTTCATATGCCCTGGGTTGAGCTACAAAAATGATATGCCGAGAAAAATGCATCCATTTGAAGTGGCAGTGCTACAGTTGTCTAGGCTGAGTAAAGCAAGGAGAATGCACGGTGACTCATCACATGAAGTTGTTTTGGGTATATCTCAAGTGCTTGGGGCAAGTAAAAAAAGTAGAACACGTGGTTATTGGAGTAGTTCCAACTTGCAAGATTAAGCAGTTGACGTGAGCACACTTTAGTCCATGTGAAGGTGATTGGATTTACTTAAGATAGAGGCAAATTCAAGTTCAAAAGTGGTCCAAGTTTTATCCTCGAGGCGATGGACCATTTCATGTACTTGTATTGATTGGGAATAAGGACTGCAATTTGGGCATTCAAGGTATGGATTTGAGAACAAATCATTTCGAAGAGAGAGGGACTGATATGATCCGTATAGAGATATTCCAGCTAGAATTCTTTCCTTTTGCCCAAGTTTCCTTATTCCATTAGAATTCTATTTTAGGTGATATTTTATAATCTTTGAATTATTATTTCCATTTTCATCTAGTATTTTAGGGTTAGTATAAATAGGGTTTATTTTATTGTATTCTAGGAGACTTTTATAATGAATTAATGGAGTTTTTCCTCTCGAAGCTTTCGCTTCAAAATATTGAACTTATCAAGATTTTATATCTTGTGGTGTTCGAACAAAATATCGGGTTGATTTCTTTAGGTTGTGTAATCAAAAGGTCTTTCGCATCGCCATTACCATTGGGTTGTTTGATTCATTAATTCTTTGGGTCAAATCCACAAATCCGGAGGGGATATCAAGATTATGTAATTAAGAGCTCGTTCGTTTCATATACGTGTGGTTGCTTAATTTACTTTTGCGGGTCGATCCCTAAACCTTGGTAGTTATTTGGGCATTCTTGGGATCCGGTGTCAATTCCTGTGGGTTCGATTGCAACCTTGCTAACCAGGTTCGCATCACTGCCATGTCTCCAAAGTTTGAACAAGTGAATAGAATTCCTTGTCAAACACAGGATAGTTGAGAGTTGCACCACTTAGCTTTTCATTAAAGTAGGCCATAGATCTCTTATCCTGCATTAAGACTGCTCCAATACCTATTCCTGATGCATTACACTCAATCTCGAAAGTTTTGTTAAAGTTAGGAAGTGCTAAAATCGGTGCTTTACACAAACAATGTTTGATAGTGTTGAATGCATGTTTTTTTCTAACCCCATTGAAATTCTACATTTTTCTTGACAATTTCAGTTAGCTGTGTGGAAATTGTGCTAAAATCCATAACAAAACGCCTATAAAACTAACCAATCCATGAAAACTCCTAACCTAGTTATGTTTTTAGGTGTTGGCCAATTTTTAATAGCTTTTATTTTCTCTTCATCTACCTCTACACCATTAGCACTAACCACGAAGCCTAGAATACAACCCTATCCATGCAAAAGGTACACTTTTTAAAATTGGCATAAAGTTGTTCATTTCTTAGAACCACAAACACACAATTAAGATATTCTACATGCTCATCAAGATTTTTGCTATAGATTAAAATGCCATCAAAATAAACTACAACAAATTTTCCAATGAAAGCACACAAAACATGGTACATTAATCACATAAAAGTGCTTGGTGCGTTTGTGAGTCCAAACGGCATGATAGCCATTCATACAATCTATATTTATTTTTAAAAGCCGTTTTTCATTCATCACCCTTCTTCATGTGAATTTGATGATATTCGATTTTAAGGTCAATTTTACTAAATATACATGCACCATGTAGTTTATCTAACATATCATCTAGCCTAGGAATGGGGTGACGATATTTTACCGTGATGTTGTCGATGGCCCTACAATCCACGCACATCTCTACGACCTATCTTTCTTTAACACCACCAACACAGGTACTGCACATTGACTCATGCTTTCCCTTACATATCCATTGCTCATCAATTCCTTCACTTGCCTCTGAAACTCCTTTGTCTCCTCTAGATTACTTTAATAAGCTGTCCGGTTCGAAATGACAGCGCCAGGTATGAAATCAATTTGGTGCTCAATTCCTCTAATTGGTGGTAACCCACTAGGCATGTTCTCCGGAAATACATCTTCAAATTCCTGCAACAAAGAAATAGCCAAACTGGGGAGGGGTGTGTTATGCTCCTCAAAGTTGAGGAGTGATTCCTTGTAAACCAATAATATCATTTGTTGCCTCTCAACTATTGCCTTTTCAATTCATTCCCTCTCAGAAAGAAATTTTATTTCGACTTTTCTCTCCTCTCGGAAGACTCTTTTTCTTTTCTCTCATGTGGCCCCACTATCTTTTCCTCTCTACTGGCCTCCTCACTATTTTCTCTCTTTTTCTCTGACTCTTTCACTCTCACTTTTTCTTCATTTCTCAGTTGAATTTGGTCCTCATATACTTGTGCCGGTGTTAATGGTGCAAAAGTGATAGACCTTCCATCTTTCACAAAGCTGTACTTATTTTTATACCTATCATGCATTGATTTCCTATCATACTGCCATGATCTTCCTAATAAGATATTTCTCGCATGCATAGGTACAACGTCACACATTACCTCATCCTGATATCTACCAATGAAAAAATTAATCAATACCCTTTTTGTCACTTTGACTTTCCACATTCATTTAGCCATTCTAATTTATAAGGCCTAGGATGTTTTAGCAATGTTAATCCCAATTTTCCTACCATGTTAGTGCTAGCCACATTAATACAACTACTGCCATCAATTATCACACTACATACCTTGTCATTGACGTGACATCGCGTGTGGAATATATTTTCTCGCTGTTGATCCAAGTCATCCGCTTTGATTTGAGCACTAAGAGTTTACCTCGCGACAAATAACTTGCTATTAACTGCATACTCTGTTGTATCTTCCTCATCAACATCTTCCAATTCTAGCATGTCTGTATAATCACTCTTGCTTTCAGTTTCCACTTCTCCGCTATCCTGTAGAATCATTATTTTCTTGTTTGGGCATTGAGAAGCAATGTGCCCCACTCCTAAGCAACGAAAACATTTGATGTCCCTGTTTCTTGATGGATGTGACTCCCCATTTGGTATGGCCTTGCTAGCACCCTCTTCCTTGCCTCTTGGTACCTCAGCTCTTCCTCTTGTAATAGTTCCATCTCTTTTGTTATTTTCCCACTTCGATTTCCAAGAAGGATTAGAACCCGAAGATCCAGATTGGTACCTTGTTGTTCCCTTTTGCTTCAGCTGCCTCTCTACCTTCATTGCCACATGTTACATGTCTTCAATTTTCACATAGTGCTGAAATTCCACTATGTTTGCAATGTCCCTATCCAATCCAAGCAAAAATTGAGCCATGGTAGCTTTACTATCCTCTTCCTCATTTGGCCTAATCATTAGCATCTCCATCTCTTTATGGTAATCTTCCACACTCCTTGATCCTTGATATAAATTTTGCAATCTTTGATGAAGCTCCCGACAGTAGTGAGTAGGTACAAATCTCTTTCGCATTATAGTTTTCAATTCCTCCCATGTATTGATAAGTCACTCCCCACTTCTCCACCTCAAAGTCACCACTTGATCCCACCAAATGATTGCATAATCTGTGAATTCAAGAACTGCAATTTTTACCTTCTTTTTCTCCAAATAATTGTGACAATCAAAGATCAACTCAATTTTCTTCCAGTCCAAGTAGGCATCTGGATCACTCCTACCTTTGAATGAAAGAATGGTCATTTTAATATTACTCAAATTCCCATCCACAATTGCATCTTGCATAACTCCTTTCTTGCCTAACTCCTCTATTTCTACCCATTCCAACTTCTGCATCCACATTACATCTTCATTTATCCCATCTTCAACCTCAAATTCAGTAGGTTCCTCCATCCTAGGTTCTTGTCTATCCTATTTTCGTGCATTAGTAGGCAATGGATTTTGCCTCTCCCACCATGCATCTTTCCTATCCAACTGATCCCTCATATCTCCAAATATCCGCTCAATCCTTCCCATCGAGTCCTTTAACATGGTCACCCAATCATCTGTTCTACTTGAATTTGATTATTCCCTGTCAGACATCCTAAATCTCATTTATTTTTTTCTGCCTCACAAGTTTTCATTCGAAATTTCACTCAATATGGCTTTTTTTGTTCTCAAAACTCTACCTTTTACCACTCGTTGCTTTTACCAAGTCCCCAAAAGAACAATTTTGGAACTCAATCAAAAAATTAATCACGTCGAATTCAAACCGATATGAGTGAGATTACAAGACCAAGGAATTTAGAATAATTTCACTAGCAATTCGGAATAGACAAGTAAAGAAATTAACTCAAGAACACAAAACACGAAAAGAAAATAGCTGACCGAGAATTTAAACTCGACACAAATAAATAAATTAACTCAAGAAAATTGGTAATTCCCAAAATCAATAATAACAAGAATAATAATTTTTTTTAAACTCTAATTTTTTCTGCGTACAGACGAACAGTACCGTACAGATGAACAATAACTTTTTTTACCTTTTGAGGATAGAAAATTTGAAAATGGCTCTAACGTAACAAACGAAAGTTGATTTGGATGAAAATTGAATCCAAAAGACTCAAGAATAATAACTTACTCGAAGAACACGAAGATCAATAAAGAAAAAGAACAACTAACTCAACAAAAATTTAAAAAAAAATGATATAACCTTGGATTGGAGCCTAGCTCTTATACCAACTGATATGAACCCGTGTAGGCAAATGCTACGGAACTCATGAACAAGATGGAAATCTTCCCAAGAAAGCCAAAGCAATATTTTGGATTTGAATTCAATAAATCTGGAACCAAGCAACCTGAATCGCCGATGATGTGCGGACCTCTTGATTACACAAAAATATAGAATCTCACCCGATTGATTTGAACGCCACAAGATTGAATCTTGATAAGTTTGTTTGTTGTTCAATTGGAGAACACAGTAAGAAAGCAAAATAGCCTCTCAAATTATGAATAATGTCAAAAGGTTCTGAACAACGAATTAAAAGAAATATTTATACTAGACCTAAAACTAGGAAAAATCATGCATAATGTTCAAATATGGTAAGAAATCTATTAAATATAAAATCCTAACAAAACTAGGAAATTCGTGAAATTTGGAAAAATTCGTCCCGAACCAGACCTATGCAGCCGCATAGGTCTTTTCCATGCAGTTGCATGGTAGACATGAAAATCCCCCAACAGTTCCCTGGAAGGTGGCTTGTGACCGCAAGCCATTTGTGATATGCAGTCGTATAGCTATTTGCTGTAGGCTCGATTTCGTCCACTTTAAACATATTGATCCAAGCTTTTTCGACCTTCGACCCCAACATGAAACTCGTCCCATTTTGAGTCCCAAACATGGTTTCATCAACAGTTGCCTTAACAAGCAATCCCATCGCTTATTTCACTCGCTTCGCTCTCGTTCACGTCATCAACCCACCTTCAACTTTCAACAGATCTTTCCCCGGGCTTGATGTTGGACTCGAGTTAGTTGCTTGCGGCTCTTGGATCACATCAATTTCTTAATTCCATTCAATTATTTGAGTCCTTTTAAAATTCACCATCTTCGTTGTCACGTCTGATTGGGCATTTCCATGGGTTTTAAGGTTCTTTAAGTTCACTTAGTTCTTAGAAGCGCGTGGGAGATAGCACCGAGAGGTAAAAGGCTGAGTGGTGAGATTAATCGAGGAAAAAAGCCATATGTGTGTTTTCCAAGTGAATTTTGGTGAGACGGATAAAGTTTCTAGTATTAGATATCAGGAAGGAAAGATTTCAACTCAAGTCAAAACGGTAACAACAACAACTGGTTGGATGATTTTACACGATGGTTCGAAAGGGTGCTTAGAGATGCAAGGGAGAAGCAAGGGAGAAGGTGTATAGGCAAGAGGTGTGGATGGCACAAATAGGTGCAATGATTGCTAATCTTAGTAGGGGACAACAAGTTGAGGTGTCTAACACTAGGAGACCGGGTAGGCGAGAGCTTAGGAGAGGAAGGCATAAGGAATATGATAGCGATATTGATGATTATGAGGAGAAAGAAGTTGAGATGGGATGGACGAGGAATAGGGATGATAGGATGGAAAGACGAGGTTGGAATAATCTTGGAGATAAGGTAGATGGAAATTTGGGAAATATTAAGATGGCGATACCGTAATTTAAGGGAAGAAATGACCTGGAGGCGTACTTAGAATGGGAGAGGGTGGTTGAATTGATTTTCAAATATCATAACTATTCGAAGGAGAAAAGGTGACATTAGCGGTTCTCGAGTTCATTGACTACACAATTTCTTGGTGGGATCAAGTAATTGCATCACGGCATAGGAATCGGGAGAGGCCAATTAGTACTTGGGATAAGTTGAAGGTATTGATGAGAAAGCGGTTCGTTCCTAGTCACTATTATAGGGAGATCCATAAAAAATTGCAAGGTTTATATCAAGGGTCAAAGAGCAGGAGGATTATCATAAGGAGATGAAGATACTCATGATTAGGGCGAATGTGGAGGAGGATCGAAAGGCCACTATGTCACGATTTTTGAATAGGCTAAATTGGGACATTGCTAATGTAGTTGAATTGCAACATTATGTGGAGATAGAAGATATGTTGCACGTGGCCATGAAGGTGGAGAGATAATTGAAGAGAAAGGGGATAGCTAGACAACCGTTAGGTTATTCGGTTCCTAATCCATCTTAGAAGTTGAAGTGGGATGACAACAATAAAGGAAACGGGGCTGTACCTAAAGGTAAGAATGAATGGCAAAAAGGAAAAGAAGAGAGCGCTAGCAAAACAATACCAAAATCGGAGTCACAACCATCAAGGAGTAGAGATATTAAGTGCTTTAGATGCTTGGAATGGGGTACATGAGTACATCACTTCTCAATGCCCAAATAAAAGAGAAATGGTGTTGCAGGATATGGAGAGGTAGTGAGCGAAAGTTAAGGTGAATATGATGACATGCCGGCATTAGAGGGAAGATATTAGTGATGGAGAAATTTTTGAAGGGGCCATTGGGGATCTACTAGTCGCAAGATGAGCTCTTACTACTCACATCAAGGCGGACGACTTGGAGCTACAACGGGAGAACATTTTTCACACTCGATGACACGTTAACAATTCAGTATGTAGTGTAATTATTGATCAGGGTAGTTGCATAAATTTCGCTAGCATAGTACTTGTAGAGAAGTTAGGATTGACAGTGTTGAGACATCCTAGACTATATAAGTTACAATGGTTAAATGGAAGTGGAACGGTTAGAATGAATATGAGGGTATTGATAAATCTTTCAATTGGGAGTTACCTAGACGAATTGGTCTGTAATATGGTACCAATGCAAGCGGGACATATCTTGTTGGAAAGATCGTGACAATATGATAGGAAAGCTATGCTCGATGGGTAATCGTTATAGCTTCATCAAGGGCTGGAACACCATTACTCTGGTGCCATTGACACCGGTACAAGTATATGAGGATCAAATTAAATTGAGAAATGAGGAAGAGAGAAGAGTCAAAGAGTTAGAGAAAATAAGGAAAAACACTGAGTTAGAGGAAAAGAGAGAAAATAGTGAGGTGGCTATTAGAGAGAAAAAAGAGAGTAGCCACAAGAGAGAAAAGAAAGAGAGTCTTTCGAAAGGAAAAAAATCAAGAGCGAATTTCTTTGCAAAAGGGAGTGAGTTGAGGAGGGCGGTAGTTGAGAGAAAGGAAATGATTTCGTTATTGTATAAAGAATCACTCCTCAATTTTGAGGAATCTAACCCACCCCTCCCTAGTTTGACTAAATCTTTATTGTAGGAATTCATAGATATATTTTTAGAGGACATGCCTATTGGGCTACCACCCATTCGAGGCATTGAACACCAGATTGACTTCATACTTGGAGCTGTCATTCCAAATCGACCAGCTTATCGGAGCAATCCTAAAGAGACAAAGAAGTTTCAGTGGCAAGTAGAGGAGTTGATGAACAAAGGATATGACGAATGTGCGTTGATTGCAGAGCCATCAACAATATAACGATAAAGTATCGTAACCCTACTCCTAGATTAGATGATATGTTGGATGAGTTGTATGGTGCATGTATCTTTAGTAAAATTGATCTTAAGAGTGGGGGAGATGCTTTGTGTACATAATATTTTGTACATAATGGTGTCCTCCACTCACATGGTGGGGAGGCCCACATGAATATTTGGGCCCCAACCATGTGAGTGGACGACACCATTATGTACAAAATATTATGTACAACAAGATAAATCCAAGAGTGGGTACCATCAAATTCGAATGAGGGAAGGTGATGAGTCAAAAATGACATTTAAAACTAAATATGGCATCAAAGAGAGAGATCAGACACATTAAAAGTTGCTGAAACATTATACTCACCTGGTAGGTCCAACTTATATGCATTGTTGTTGATCTTCGCGATGACTTCAAATGGACCATTTCCCCGTGGTTGCAACTTTGATTTCCTTTACTCTAGAAAACATTCTTTTATGAAATGCACCTAAACCCAATCTCCTGGTTCGAATGTAAATGTCATGTGTGTTCTACCCTTATAAGCTTGCTTTTGTTTTCAATTTGCAGCTTTACCTTTTCATGGAGTGTTTTCACCAATTCTGCTTTTTCTTTTACCATCTAAACTGCTATGCTCATTCACGGGTAATGGAATTAAATCCAATGGGGTTAGTGGATTAAAACCATAAACAACTTCAAACGGTGAAAATGAAGTAGTAGAATAAACATCACGACTATAAGCAAACTTAACTAAAGGTAAACACTCTTCTCAATTTCTCAAGTTCTTATTGGTCACTGTGCGTAAAAGTTGAATCATTGTCCTATTGACTACCTCAATTTGCCCATCAGTTTGTGGGTGACAAGTTGTTGAAAATAATAGTTTTGTTACTAACTTACCCCACAAAAATCTCCAAAAGTGACTCAAGAATTTCACATCCCTGTCAGATACTATGCTCTTAGGAACCCCATGTAAATGCACAATCTCTTTAAAGAACAAATCAACTGTATGTGTGACATCGTCTGTTTTGTGACATGGTATAAAGTGTACCATTTTACAAAACCTATCTACCACCATAGAAATAGAATCTCATCCTTTCTTAGTCCTAGGTAAACCCAAAACAAACTCCATAGAGCTATCAACCTAAGGTTCACTAGGCATAGGCAGTGGTGTATATAATCCCTGAGATAAAACTTTAGACTTAGCCCTTTTACATGTTATGCATCGACTACAAATTAGGAAAATAGAAATGCTCCACTAACATCTCCAAAGTTTTCTGCACCCCAAAATATCCCATCAATCCACCATTATGTTCTTTTTTCACCAACAACTCCAGCATTGAACAATTAGGAACACACAACCTATTTTCCCGAAATAGATAACCCTCATGCCTAAAGAACTTATCAACAGCTGCTTTTTCACTAGATTTATAAATATCCGAAAAATCTAGATCAGTTTCATACATGCCCTTACTATGTTCAAATCCTAGCAATCTAGCACTTAAAGAAGTTATTAAGGCATACCTTCGAGATAACGCATTTGCCACTATGTTTTCTTTACCTTGCATGTACTTGATGACGTAGGGAAATGTCTCAATAAACTCCATCCATCTAGCATGCCTCTTGTTCAATTTTCCTTGACCCCACAAGTGCTTCAATGATTCGTGATCGGTGTGAACAACGAACTCCTTCGGCCACAAGTTGTGCTGCCATGTTTCCAACGCCTGAACAAGATAGTATAACTCTTTGTTATATGTTGGGTAATTCAGTGTAGCCCCACTTAGCTTTTCACTAAAATAGGCTATCGATCTCCTTTCTTGCATTAAAACTTCTCCAATACCTATTCCTGATGCATCACATTCAATCTCAAAAGTTTTGTTAAAATCGGGTAATGCCAAAATAGGTGCTTTACACAATTTATCCTTAATGGTACTAAATACATGCTCTTGTTCATCACTCCAATGAAAACCCACACTTTTTTTTAACAACTTCAGTGAGAGGTGCAGTGATTGTGCTAAAATCCTTTACAAACTGCCTATAAAAACTAGCCAACCCATGGAAACTCTTAACTTCAGTTATCGTTTTAGGTATAGGCCAATCTTTAATAGCTTTTCTTTTCTTCATCTACCTCTACCTCATTAGCACTAACCACAAAATCTAGAAAGACAACTTTATTCATGCAAAACATGTATTTCTTGAAATTAGCATATAGTTGTTCTTTTCTTAACCCTACAAGCACACATATCAAATGTTCCACATGCTCATTAAGGTTTTTGCTATAGATTAAAATGTCATCAAAGTAAACCACAATAAAATTTCCTATATAAGCACGCAAAACATGATTCATTAAACGCATAAAAGTGCTCGGTGCATTAGTGAGTCCAAATGACATAACCAAATATTCATGTAAGCCATACTTAGTTTTAAATGCGATTTTCCACTCATCACCTTTCCTCGTGTGAATTTGATGGTACCCACTTTTAAGATCAATTTTACTAAATATACATACCCCATGCAATTCATCCAACATTTCACCTAACCTAGGGATTGGGTGATAATACTTTACTGTTATGTTATTGATGGCTTTGCAATCCGCGCATATTCTCCAAGATCTATCTTTCTTTGGTACAAGTTGCACATGGACTCATGCTCTCCCTCACATAATCCTTGCTCATCAACTCCTCTACCCACCTCTAAAGTTCCTTTGTCTCCTCGAAATTGCTTCGATAAGTCGATTGATTCGAAATGACAGCTCCAGTTATGAATTCAATCTGGTGCTCAATGCCTCGAATGGGTGGTAACCCACTAGGTATGTCCTCCAGGAATATGTCTTTGAATTCCTGCAACAAAGACTTAGCCAAACTAGGGAGGGATGGGTTAGTTTCCTCAAAATTAAAGAGTGTTTCTTTATACAGTAACAAAATCATTTCTTTCTCTCAACCACCGCTCTCTTCAAATCACTCCTTTTTGTAAAGAAATTCGTTCGTGACTTCTCTTTTCTCTCTTGTGGCTCATCTCTCTTTTTCTCTTTAATAGTCACCTCACCATTTTCTCTCTTACTCACAACCTCACTGTTTTCTCTACTCTTCTCTAGCTCTTTCACTCTTCTCTCCTCTTCATTCCTCAACTTAACTTGATCCTCATTTACTTGCACTGGTGTTAATGGTACCGGTGTAATGGTCTTCCCATCCTTAACAAAACTGTAGCGATCCTTGTACCCATCATGCTTAGCCTTTCTATCATATTGCCAAGGTCTTTCCAACAAAATATGTCCCGCCTGCATTGGTACTGCATCACACACTACCTCATCCCGGTAACTTCCAGTTGAGAGATTAATTAACACCCTTCAATTAACCCTAACTTTTCCACTTTCGTTTAACCATTGTAATTTATATGGCCTAGGGTATCTTAACAATGTTAAATTTAATTTTTCTACAAGTGCTACGCTAGCAACATTTGTACAACTGCCACTATCAATAATGACACTATATATCGTATCGTTAACATGGCATCGAGTATGAAAGACATTCTCTCATTGCAACTTTGAGTCATCTGCCTTGACATGAGTAGTAAGAGCTTTCCTTGCAACCAAAAGATCATCAACAATGCTTTCAATCTTCTCTTCTTTACTAACCTCTTTCACCTTCACTTTCACTCACCATCTCTCCATTGTCTAGCAACACCATTGCCCTTTTGTTTGGGCATTGAGAAGCGATGTGACCCGACCACAAGCATCTAAAACACTTGATATCTCAACTTCTTGATGGTTGTGACTCCAATTTTGGTATTATTTTGTTAGCTCCTTCATCCTTTCCCTTCAGCCATTCATTTCTACCTTTAGGTGCAGCCCCATTTCCTTTGTTGTTATTATCCCACATCAGTTTTCAAGATGAATTAGAACCCGAAGCACCTATTTGTGGCCTAGCTGTCTTCTTCCTCTTCAATTGTCTCTCCACCTTCATGGCTACATACAACATATCTTCTAACTCCACATAATGTAAAATTCTTCCAAATTAGCAATTCTTGATTTAGCCCATTCAAGAACCGTGCCATGGTAGCTTCCCGATCCTCAACCACATTTGCCCTAATCATAAAAATCTCTATCTCCTTATAGTAATCCTCCACACTCTTCGACCCTTTATACAAACTTTGCAATTTTTGATGGACCTTCCTATAATAGTGACTAGGAACAAATCATTTTCTCATCAATGCATTCAACTCTTCCCAAGAACTAATCGATCTACCCCCACACCTACGTTGTGAAGTAACTACTTGATTCCACCAAGTTATTGCATAATCAATAAATTCTAAAACTGCCAACTTTACCTTCTTCTCTTCCGAGTAGTTATAACATTCAAAGATCAACTCAACCTTTCTCTCCCACTCCAAATATGCTTCCGAATCACTTCTCCCTTTAAACTGTGGAATGGTCATTTTTATATTTCCCAAGTTTTCGTCCATCTCGTCTCCATGGTTATTCCTACCCCTTCTTTCAAACATATCGCCTCTATTCCTCGTCCATCCCCATCAATGTCATTAGCCTCAAACTCATCCATATCACTGTCAAACTCCTCACGCCTTACTCTCCTAGGTTCTTGCCTACCCGGTCCCCTAACATTTGACACCTCCACTGGCTGTTCCCTGCTCAGATTAGCCACCGATGTATCCAACCTAGTCATCCAAGCTTCCTGTTTTATCCTCTAGGCTTTTTTGTTGATCCAACCTATCCCTCACAACTCCAAATACACTCTCAAATCGCTGCATCAAATCATTCATTACACTGTTATGATTGCCTTGCCAGCTTGAATTGAAATCTTCTCGTTCAGACATCTAAAACTTGTAATTTATCTGCCTCACCTGTTTTCACTTGAAAATCACACAATATGGCTTTTACCCTCTAATAAGCTCACCACTCTGCCTTTCACCACTCGTTACTTTCTTCCAAGTGCTTCAAAGAACACAATGAACTCAAAGAATTAAAAACCCATGGAATTTCCAACCGAATGTGAACTATAGGATTGTGAAACAAAAATAACTCAACAAAATTTTAATTGAGCTGACTCGAAATTGACTAACTGAAAAGAAAAACTAACGTGACTCAAAGAGGAATTTTAAAAGAAAAAGGATACATATTGGTAGTAATGTAACATCTCGAAAATTTTAGAATAAAAATTTATTTATTTCATATGCTATATTTTCATAAGTTGAAAATTTGAGTACTACAATGAAATGGGTTTTAAATTATTATTTTAATTGGGGCAAATAATTAAGTATTGATAGAACAAGGTTTTATATATCGACATTGGGCTCGTTGGATAGCTCTTATTTAATCATGTATTTTAGGCCAACCAAAAAGTTGATTCAGATAAATTAAACCTAAGATATTGATGTTTAAAGAAATTGATATTTATTAGTATTTTATTTAATTGGTCTTTGTACTTAGCCATGTAGAAATGGTAAGACTTGTCCTTTTGTCTTATTTTACACATTATTTAATTGCTTGATTTTAGGGATTGTATCACAGTGATAGACTCCATGTGAATGGTAGATAAGGTAAATCTTATAATATTAGATAATTTCCTTTAAATTAGAATTGATAAATTTCCTTATGATAGAATATGGAGAGCCACACGTGCACATTTCCAACTTTCAATTAGGATAAAGGCTAATTTTAATGCTAACAGAATTAGAATAGTGGGAAACCCCAATAATTTTAGAATAAAATTTATTTTAAGGGATTTTGTAACACCACGTGCTCCATTCACATTATTATATAAATCTCATCAATGTTGCATCTGTTATTTATTTGATATAATTATTTCCCGTGACTAATTATATTTTTATAGTTAAACGTAGCTTGGACGAACGATTGAGTGCCTATTACTTTAATTACAATAAGTTTATAACTTTATTATAGTAATTATATTTATATGTTAGTACGTGCTCACGATTCGTCTCGCTTTAGGATTCAACTTAGAAATCATGTTAAAATATTGTCTCTTCTCAATATGTGTATTTTGTATCATTTAATGTAAAAATAGCATGTGGAGAACATTATAATTTTGTAATTGGTAAATACTAATTTAAAGTGTTAATTAAGTAAATGAGGTAAATTTGGATGTTAAAAATTAATTAGCATAAATTGTGCCTAATTATCTATCATCATTAGGTCGAAAATGAAGACTTCTTACCTAGATTGATCACTGCCTTTAAAATGATTTAATAGTATAAAAAGGGGCCTTATTAATTGATTAGCACCAATTATACTTATGAGACGTCATTAGTTTAAAGTAATGTTTTCCTATGCATATTTACTTTTGCATTGGATTACACTCACTTTGATCAGCTACACGTTCACACCCTCATAGTATCCAAAATCTCGATTTTTGCTTTGCAATCATCAATCAACTCATGATTTAGTATAAAATATATTTTCGACAATTTTCTCGGCATATAGACTTGGCAAAGGTGAAAGGTTTTAGGAATGTGAATTTCTTACTTCCAAAAATTTTATTGTCAAATGAGGTAGGATACTTTTTGTGCAAGTGATATGTCCTTTCAATATTATGATTTTTTTATAAGTGGTTTATTTCATAAAATGCTAATTGACCTGCAGGTCCAATGAAATAAAATAATATGTTTGACCTGCGGGTCCCAAAAGAAATGAAATGATATGTTTGACCTGTGGGTCCCAAAGAAATGAAATGAAATGTGAGATCGCCTTCGGGTCTTCTCAAATTGTATTAGAGCTTTCAGTTGATCACAGATTGCTCTTGATGAAATGATGGTATGGAATGTTGTAAACTCATGTGTTAAAATTTATCATATTGTTTGGATGCACGTATCCTATTGAGTGTAATTACTCACTCCTTCAATTTCAACATTTCAGGTCAATAGTCCATGTGGTTAATGATGACAATCTCAATTAATTCTATGAAATTAAATGAGATGACTTATGCAAAATTATAGTTGCATAAGAGTGCGAGAAAATGTGGTTTTATCCTAATTATTTTAAAGTGGAAATTGCTCGCCCAATTATTGGGATATAAAAATATCTCATAGAGCACAAATGGTGTCTATAATTAGTAGTGATGCCAAATATCCTTGAAAATAATGATTGTAAATTAACATTCATTTGTAAAGGATAAAACTGTCTTGTGGAGAAAAAAACATTGTGAAGAATACTATGAAGTATTCTAGAATTAATTCCATGAGGTATGTTATTTTGTAAAGTTGTAAATTTGAGAACACAACTTGTTAACATATGGTTGATTAATTCATTGAAATGTGAATACGGTGACTAAGGTGAAATGTACCTTATTATTTGACATAAATAAAATATTATTTTGTGAAATGTCACAATGTGATAAAATCATACATGTTCAAAGAAGTTGCAAGTCTTGTGAATCAAGGTGCTTAGTCTTCTTCTTTACTGAAATTGACTTCAATCATGGAACCAATTAAGGTGGTTATTGAAATTGACTTCAATCGTAGAACCAATTAAGTAGGTTTATGCTTGGAAAAGTGTTGTTGGTCTAGTGACGACCTTAATGATGACCTTGATTAATTTGGAAGATCTAATTATTATGATTGATTGAAGTACAATTTCCAATGAAAAATGATTTTTCATACATATGAAGCAACGACCACTATTTTGAAAGTACTTAGACTTTCACTCGAATCAAATATTATCTAAGTGATAAATGGATTGAACTATGAAAGAGTTGATGAACTCTAAGTTCAAGAATAACCCAAAAATGCCGGGGTTATCATAAATACTTGAGAACTTATGTGAAAACTTCAAGATGTGTGGGTGCAACACTTCTACTTGTGCATATATTCCTAATTCAGGAATTGTGGGGGTAACGTAGTTTAAAGTGACACTTTAAACTTCCTCTCAAGAAAATGGAAGAGACTCCATATGAGTTATGGAAATGTCATCCTCCTTCCTACCAGCACTTAAAAGTGTGTGGGTGTTTGGCAAAGATTGAGGTTCCTAAGCCTAAACAAATAAAGAGAGTGTTTGGCAAATGTTGAGGTTCATAAGCCTAACAAATAAAGATTGGTCCCAAAACGATTGATTGCATATTTATTGGATACGTCAATAATAGTAGTGCATATCGTTTACTTGTACACAAATCAGATGTACACAAGGGTACCACAATTGAGTCAAGGAATGCGATATTATTTGAGAATGTGTTTCCTTGCAAGATAAGGAAAATGTAAGTTTGAATAAAAGAACATATGAAATTACAAATGGGTTTTCAAATGAGGAAGAACCAAGGCGTAGTAAGAGGGCTAGAACATCCACTTCGTTTCTAGATTTTCTAACAGATATGGTAGAAAATAACCCAAAGACTTCTGAAAAAGCAATGTCTATTCTGGGAGTACCGCATTAAAAGGAAGTTATCAATAGTGTGATAGATTCCATAATGCAAATTCATACATGAGAATTGGTAGATGTACCTCTGGAAAATAAGCCTTAGGGTGTAAATGGATTAAAACCTGATGGATCCATTGACAAAATAAGGTTAGATTAGTTGCTAAAGGATATAGCAGGAAGAATGATTTTACTTCTTTAACTACTCACCCGTGACTAGAATCACTTCGATAAGGTTACTAATTGCAGCTGTGGTAATACATAACCTTGAGATTCACCAAATGAATGCGAAAATTGGATTTCTAGACGGTGAGCTAGAAGAAGAGATATACATGGAGCAACCTGAAAGTGTCTCCAAGTGAAAGCCACAAAGTTTGTAAACTTGTTGAGTCCTTATATGGATTGAAACAAGCTCCTAAGTAATGGCACCAAAAGATTACAAAACAGTGTTGTCAAATGAGTTCAAAATAAATGAATGTGACTAGTGTGTATGCATGGAAAATATACCAGATGCCTGTGTATTTGTATGTAGTCAATATGTTGATGATGGGCAATAGTCACGAAATGGTGCTAAACGCCATTAAAATGCTTATGAAGCATTACGACATGAAATAATTGGGTGTGGCAGATGTAATACTAGAGATAAAAATCTCTAGAGCATCGGAAGGAACTGTACTTTCCTAATCTCATTCGTTGAGAAAATATTTAAAAAGTTTGAAGTATTGACACAAGTCTACACTTGGTCAAAATAAGGGTAAAAGCGTGTCACAACTGAGATTTTCACAAGTAATTAGAAATCTAATGTATATTACGAAATGCACTCGACCGGATAATGCTTTTGCTGTGAATAAACTTGAAGATTCACGAGTAATCCAGTCCATGATTATTGGATGGCATTGACAGAGGTCCTTAGGTATTTGAAATATACCATAGCTTGAGGATTACATTTCACAAGATATCCTGTGGTATTGAAAGGATATTGTGATGCGATGATATACACTAAGTCTAAAGTGGATGAAATGAGATGAAAGCAGATCATGAAGGTTGTTTGGATATTCAAGAAAAATTGAAATATTTGAGAATATTCATAAAGTTCGAATGCATTGCAATGCTTTAATGATGATATTGAATACCCATGTATAAAATCCACTAATAAATATGATTGACTAGTGTAACGGTTTGTTAGAAATCATCCAACATTGTTGTTTGGAATTGACAAAGCTTTAAATAAAGCTAATGAGAAGCATGTAGTTTCATGAGAGAATTTCTTAGTTGGTGACAATGTGTATCTATCAAATGAATCGATCGTTGGCTAGCTAAATTTGAAAAGATACTAAGTCACATATAATGGTAAGTCTAGACATGTATGTCGTAGACATAATACTATAAACAATTGATCTCGCTGGTGTAAACTTGTGGATCCATTTATATATGTTTACCAAGAGATCAAGTATACTGCACATCAAAGGGAATGAGATTAAGCCTACCGAGTAAGATCTTTGTAATGGTAACCTTACCATGTTGACTGGAGACCCAAGATCTTGGTTTAAAGGGACAACTAAGTTATGGGATTTTATGAAGCACTTAGGAAACTAATTTCCTAACTCATTCCTATGATACCAAAGTGCTTTCTATAGAGTGATTGGAGGTTAAGATAAACTTTTAATGATTCCTATATCTTAATTAAGTCAAGTGGAGTAGGGCAGAATACTCTTAATAGGAGATCACCTATGTAAGTGTGAAGTGGGGCTGCTTCAATGAGAATTATTCAAGACTTGAATTTTTTAAACACTTGCAGAACCAAGATGGGTTCAGGGCCAAAATGAACCAAGTCATGAGAATCATGAATGACTTATGGGAAACATTGTGTGAGTACTGTTGTCTTGGTTTATACTAACGGCCGATGGTTCAAAGCCAGAAGCTACCTTACCTGATGCAATGTTTTCTCGCTCTCTCTCTCTCTACTAGTGTCTGCATAGACATTTGCATTAATTTTCATTCATGCGGGGGATTGTTGGAATTTTGTATCTAAAATTGGTTGTGACCAATTTTACATAATTATATAAGTGGAATTCTTAATTTGGTGAATGAGAAATTAAGCCAAATGTAAATCGCTTAATTACTAGAAATTATTGGAAGATCGTATAGAATATTGTGGAATATTCTAGAAATATATGGAAGAAAAAATGTGGCTTTTCGTATGAAAGATCATGACTCTTGATATAGGTATGATTAATGTCCAATAATTATGAATTCTAAGAAATGTGTCTCTTCATATAGTTGTGTCTTTTGACATACCTTTCGAACTACCATATGTAGAGACCCCATGTGTTTGAATTTTATTCATTCAAGAAAAGTCGTAGATATCATATCGTATCATTCCAATTTACACTTTGGTTTTGCATAAAACATTTGCATCAAAGTCATGGTCATGGTCATGGTCATGGTAGAGAGGGAATTTCGTTCGAGTTTGCTAGTCGAAGTCATTTGGAGTGCTCCTGTGGCTTGACGTGGTCGTTGTATCTTGGGAGATGATTGTCGAAAAATCGTTAACACCGATGCGGGGCAAATTCATCTTAAGGACAAAGTGTCCAACACTTACCTCAGCCAAAAATTCATCACTTGTATCTTCATCCTCATTTTCTGATTTCCTTTTATTATGATTTGATTTCATAAAATGATTAATCTAATTTATTTATTTATATTGCAAGGTTCAATCGTTCAAAAATCGAAAGAGAAGGTTCCACATTCATATTCTTCGGAATCGGTAAATTCTCATTTTGCCTTGTTAAATCCAATTTTAGTAAGTTGGAATACGTTTCGATTTCATGCAAATAAACGACATATTTATTGTGAATATAATATGCACAATTATCGATGTAATTTTTCAACACTTAGTTCCCAGCAACGCACCTAATACTCTACGGTTATACAACGGTATCTTATAGCATTATATTACAGTATATTAAAAAAATCCATGTGGTCTAAGTCTATGAAAATATAAAATAGGAATAATAACTTAACAGAGAGAAGAGGGGAAAAAAGGGAACTAGAGGTAGGTCAGAGTGTTAGACAAATGATAGAGAAAGATAAACCAAAGAAATATTCCCAATTCCACTGCTCTTCACAATTCAAATATAAAAGACTACAAATGCCTCTTACCATAAAAATTATTAACTGGGTGGGGGAGCGGGAAGCATGTTATAAGTCCCGGTTAAATGGAAGTTTTTGTCACAATGCTTCTTCATTCTTCTAATTATAAAATCCCAACCTGCACATGGTAGCAAGATGCAATTCAGATCAACCTGCAATCCCCAATGCTGGTAATCATACATCAGATGTAATCCTGAACAAAGCTTTTTAATCCACAGTCTCCATTTTCGTTTTCATTTTGTATGGTGCGACAATCATACTCCACCAGTATCAACATATTGATATGTCTGTCTATATGAAGTAAACATGTTGTTGTACCCTCAATAAAAATCATACTGACTATATCTAGATCATTAGATTAGGATTTTAAAGCAATTACACAAAGTACACTACAATCTAAAGAAACTTAAACAGGGGTCAATACTTTGTTTGCGTCTTGAATCTTTCCACCAGAAGGTGATTTGATAGAATGAATGTGTCAACCAGAAGAAGAATCAACATTAAATGGTAATATTACTTAGATGAGTAAGTAATATTTAGTAACGGGTGTTGAACCTTGATATAGAATTATATTTTACCAACGATTAGCGAACATTGTTAGCAATGTTTTAGTAAAAGGAAGTTTTAGCAACGTTCAAAAAATGTTGCAAAAAATGACTTTTGCGTTGAACGTTGCTATAGAATTATATGTTAACAACAGTCAGTGAACGTTGCAAAAAATAAAACTTTTCCCAACATTCAATGAACATTGCAAAAAGTGACATTGACAACATTCATTTAAACAATGTTGCTAAAGCTCAATAAAGTTAACCAATTGCAACACTCACTTATTAGAATGTTGTCATAGACTCCGTTAGCAACATTCAATCAATGAATGTTGTCCTTTGAGTGTTGCAAAAAAGCATTTTTGTTTTAGTGGCATGGATCTATGAGTGCATCATCCTGGATGATTAAACATAAAATTCTGGGGATAAAATCTTTTTAGCCTGTCATGATAGCCCTTTTCTTTTAATTAGTCTTTATCGAGTTTCGTGCCTAAGAGCATAAAAGGAGCTGGGTGAATTTCAGGTTTTTCATGCATATATCAATGAAGTACTTGTTTACTTTTTGGACATACTATATGCTTTATAAGGAATATGGAAGAGTTACATCAATGCGGTTAAAATCTTTGGCTTCTCAAGGCAAGCATGTCGAACAATTTACGGTTAGTTAAATTTACATTGCTATTTTGATATAAAGTATTAGCAAGGATAGTCTCCTGCATTTAGTAAATGGAAGATAACTGTGTGATTTTTGGTTTCAAGGTACCTTATAATTTCATTGAATGGCTATCGAAATCTATAGCAATTTTTCTATTAAAAGTGTAATCAAGTGAAGAAGAAAAGTGAGGTTGTCCGTATTGACAAAATTTGCTATTTTTTAAAGGTTGGAGGACCAAAATAAAAAAATTAAATGGTTGGATAGTTCTACTACTTTGTTCGAAGTATAGTTCAACTTATCCATAATATAACCAACCAAAAGCTTAAATTACTTTTGGGACTTCTGTTTCAATATTTATAGAATTTATCACGGATAAAAAATTTAAATGATAACTATTTTTGTTGACTCAAAAAAATTACGCCAATAGAATCCCAACCTCGTCCCTTTCACATAGACATCACGTGCACACTGAACACCCTATTAGGAGGCAAAAGTTGTCGGTCAAGAAAACATGTTGTCTATTTGCACTTCGACAGTCAAGTCAATGCTGAACAAGAGAAAATATGAATGCAAGAGAAGGAGAGGAAATTTGGCTAGGTTAGAATACCGACCTTATGTAAAATGGAATCATATATATAGAGAGAAATGGCTATGGGCCTATGGCCCTAATGGGCCGGATCCAAGCTTTGGATTGTAAATAGGTCCATTCCAATTTAATAGTTGATGTCACGTTGGTCAATGTAGGACCCCCTCTATTACGCGCATGACACGTAATTTATGGATATAACAATAGTCCCAAGTCTGCGTCATACATACATGCACAGGTCAAACTTTGAAACATAAGCTTTCAACTAAGCTAGGTCTTATAGATTGCCTCAAGAATATAAGTAGCTTTGATAAACGAGGACTTACGAACTGTCTAGAAAATATGCATGCATCCCAAATTGATGAGAACTTAGGAATTGTCTTGAGAATATAAACTACTGCAATAAGTGAGGATTTACAAACTACCTCAGAAAGTATGTGTGCGAGCCTGGATAAGCGAGGACTTACAAATTGCTTTGAAAGATAGATACTGAATATAATTTTCCAAAATGTTGATAGCACCTCTTGTGTAATACGGAAAAACCAATCATGTAACACAATACAATTTATTTACAACATATATACCAAATAAAATTTGGTCCATTAGCCCCTCAAATTACTCATGATGATAAAATGAATAATAACATATCAAATTTCTCCAAGATATAATATGTAGAGATCTTATCATGTATCATAGTAGGTCATATGCTTGTATTAATTAGCGTAATAGTAGGGCAACAATAATATAATGCATATGCTAGTAGTAATAATGTAATGATACAAAGATACTAGTATTAGCAATGATGTGACATTCGTACTTGACATCAATAATATAATGCATAAGCTAGCAGTAATAATGTAATGGTACAAAGATACTAGTATCACAATAATCCCCCAAGTCCGAATCGAATATTTATATACGGGTCGAACTTAAAACACAAGTGACTATGATGAAGCTGATGCAGAGACGAGACTAAATATAAGTAGCTATACTGACATTGATTCAGAGGTGATGCTCTGAATGTAAGTAGTTGTGATAAGCTGAAGCAAAGATGATGCTCTGAATGTGAAAGTAGCAGAGACAATGCTCTGGACATAAGTTATAGAGGCGATAATCTTGACATAAGTAGCAAAAGTGATGCCCTAAATATAAAAACAGTAGAGGTGATGCTTTGAGCATAAATAGCTGTGATAAGTTGAATATATAAATAGTAGAGGCGATGCTCTGGACATAAGCTATCATGATGTGAACTTGCGTAGCAATGAACACTATGTAACCCACAAAAGATTGTGACTCGATCCCAAGAACGCCAATAAACCAAAGGTTTTGGATTTAATTCACAAACGATGAACCAAGCAACCAATAATAAAGATTATCGACCTCTTGATTACACAATTTATAAATCTCACCTGGATTTGTTATGAATGCTACAAGACTATTAAATCTTGATAAGTTCGATTTGTTCTTCAAATAACAAGAAATTGAAAGAAAATAGCCCCTTGTATTAATCCCTCAAAAATCAACTATGGTGTGATACAATGAGAAACTTAACTATTTATATGAAACCCTAAAGTATGGAAAAAGGCAAATTAAAAGTCCTAGCAAATGGAAAAGTTACCAAAATAAGTGTTTTAGCAAAAATAACTCTCGCAAGAAAAAGAAATTTTCACTCCAGAATTGGTCTATGTGACTGCATGGTAGCCATTCGTGCAGTCATATGGAGGTCCTGTGGATAAACAAAAATAATAATTCTTTCAGTAAAAAATAATCCAGATCATAAAAGAGTTGAGATATGGGTGTTCATATGCTCATGGCTCAATGGGAACCGTGGTAGTTACCTTTTATGTCGTGTTGCCACGTGGAACCGATAATTTAGTTCAAGAGAAGTCATAACAATTACATTTTGGTGAAGAAAATATATTATAGGGTAAAATATATGCAACAGGCGTAGAATTGAAGGTTGGAGCAGCAATCTATCCACTCACTTCAAGTGCAAATTCTATATGGAGTCTATGACATGGACCAAAGAAATTTTACATTTATCACACTGGTGAACTTCAAGTACAATCTATCCACTCACTTCAAGTGCAAATCCTTTCAAGTTTTAACAGGTGAACTTGCTTAAAAACTATGTTCTAACTTAGGCATCACCACACCACTATTTAGAGCAGACTCCCAGCAAATATTTCATCTGAAGATCATTTACAGGTTTAACTAGCACCATTATTTGTTCGCAGCAGCAACAAAGAATGCATACAGAATCTTCAGCATAAAATTAACAAGAATGTAACTATAAGTAAATGGTACAATAGGTGAATAGAAGAAAGATCAAAATCCAATAACAAAATTCATAAAGATATATAACAATAATCAATAATAACAAACCATCGGTTGACCAAAAAAAAAATCCTACCAATAAAATTAAGGAGAGTAGAAGATTATCTTCATGGATTGAAGTTTTTAATGTAGAATTAATCGTTTGCAACAATACAATTTCATCAAATTTGTTGGACCCATATTTTTCACAAATCTTACCGATTGCTCCAACAAGCTCAGCCGATTCTGGACAAAATTGAGGGTGACCCATGGTAGAACTAGATGCGCCTAGTTGAGAGGAATGTTGTGGTGCTACTTCACAATTGAGAGGGTGGCCGGATGTGGAAGTAACTGGGAGAAAATCGTGACTACGCTCCCGATTTTGGATGGGAATGTGACGCTGGGTAGGATAGCGATTATCCTACTAGCTTGTTGCAATAGTTGACTCGTAAAAAAGAAACGAAAGAAAACGTCTAAAAACCAGAGAAAATACTCTGAAATTTAACTCAATATTATTGATATACCAAGTGACACTGGGTAGGATAGCGATTATCCTACTAGCTTGTTGCAATAGTTGATTCACAAGAAAAAAACTTAAGAAAACGTCTAAAAATTAGAGAAAATACTCTAAAATTCAACTCAATATTATTGATAATGAAGAATGATGAAGATTAACTCACAAGCCGGGTTAAATAACTGAAAAACGCAAAATTATAGGAAAATTATCAAAAATGGCAAAATCCCGAAATTACACCAGAATAAAATATTAAGTAAAAGAAGTAAGTTTCCAAAAACTTGGCTCAATTTGAGTTTTCTAACATATGGAAAAAAGGAAATGAAATGTTACCATAAATAACAAAAAAATAACTAAAAATTGAATTTTGGAAAGGAAAACAATGGATTTTGGGCTCGAAATTGACGCATATCGAGCATAACTAGGTGGCCACGATGTACGTGCCGAAGAGAGCTTTCCAAATTATGGTCATAATAGCGGTTCTGATAATCATAGCCAAAGTTATGGGCAAATTACCAAAAATGTGTCAAATTCCCCCAATTAAGAAAATAATTGCGATTCACTTCCCATCTTTGCGCCAATCCGCCATCTCATGGTATCTTAGTGCCATCATCGTGCTATCTAACAAATCAGCATCACTCAACTTGGATCCTCCTGCATCAGAATCGGTGTTGTTTCTGGTGGGCAGGCGACGGTTGGAGATTGTAGAGGGATGTGAGGGGGTGTAGGTGGTGTGGGTCCGGTAGCTTTGGTAGTGGGTGGCGGTTGTTATGGATGGAAGGAGGCGGCGGATCAGCCCTCAACAAAGCTAAAGAATTTTGGGGAAATAGAAACAAAGAAAATTAGGTTGTTTTATGCGTTTTGGCAATTTTGCGTGTTTTGGCTTGAAAATGCTCAAAACGTCATTCAATACACTTTTTTTTTTTCAAAAACTCATTTTCGAAAATGGGAAAGAGAATGCATTTTCATTGTTTTGGAAAATCGAAAACAGAAAACGGCATGAAAACAACAAATTAGCTCAGGAATGGAGCATGAAAGCATGCAATTCTAGTAAGAAGTTCAAATTATATTCATGCTACAAGGATAACTTTTCATGGTTAATTGAATATTTATAATGCAAGTTTGAACATGTAAATAAATCTTGCTTTTGTAAGAAATTAATAAATATTTTGTTCGTACTTTATTCTGCAAGCCAATTTTCCAAAGGCTATTGTGGGGCATAAGTAGTAATGGGTTACTTAGACTAGTTTGAAAGAGATGATTATTTGAAGTAAAAAATGATACATTGAAAATATGGGGATTAAAAAGTAGAGTCTGTGCAAAATTATTTTATTATAAGAATGTGTAACTAAAAATGAGTTTAAAAAATGATTTTTCGATAAATTATGCCAAATGTATGCTTGATTTATTCATGATTTAATGTATTAAAATCAATTTTTAAAAAAATGCGTATAGGTGCGAAACGCCACACCCTGAAAAATGTGTATAGGTGTGAAATGCCACCCTAGACACGTTCTATTAATTTTATTTCTTTTCTTAAAAGCTTTTATTTAGATTTAGTTTCAAATTTTTAAATGACTTTATTTGTACAAAAGTTAAAAATGAAATACGTTAGGAAATTTCAAACAAAACAGTGGCCAAGGGAAAATCTATTAAATGTTAGTTTGACATGATAATGTGAACTCGTGTAGCTAGATCGCTACCGAACCCATAGGAATTTGAACAGGATCCCAAGAAAGCCAAGAATCGAGATTTTGAACTCAACCCACAATAATGGAACCAAGCAACCCAGCAACAACGACAATTGAAGGATCTCTTGATTACGCAATACGATGAATCTCACCCCGGATTTGTGGATTTGATTCAATATCCAACGAACCAAACAACTGCCACAATCACAAGGATATGCCGACCTTTTGATTACAATAATTATAAAATCAACACCCGATGTTTTGAACGCCACAAGATTTGCACATTGATAAGTTAGATTTGTGAACGCCACAAGAATATCAATTCTTAATAAGTTCGGTAAATTTGTCCATGGCAAAACAAGATTAGAAGCGAAGCTTCACGAGAGAAAATCTCAATGTTTCATTATCAAAAGTCTTCGTTTACAATGAGAATAATAAACCTATTTATACCAACTCATAAAAAACCCTATAAAATATGGAAAAATGTAATTAAGAGTCCTAGAAAATATAAAGTTACCAAACATTAAGAATCCTAACAAAAATAAAAGTCTCGTGCGAAAAAGGAAAATTGCATCACAGTTGATAATCATGCAGTCGCTAGGTTATACAGCATGCGCCCACATGGAACACTTGGTTGCAGCCTTGTAATTCATGTAAGCCTAGGAATGACTAACCAAGAGGGGGGTGAATTGGTTATAAAAACTTTTTCGAAAATTAATTCAAGATTTAAACTAATATGATAGCAAATGAGATAATTAAACAAATTTGCACAAATACAAAGCAAGTAAAGACTAAATAGATAAATTCAAATAATAAGAGCAAATATAAAAACAATAAGTAAAAAAGGAGAGAGGATGCAAACGATATGTTTTGGAGGTTCGATCCAAAGACAATCTACGTCCTCGTTACCAAGCTCTCCATCGCGAGCAATGCCTTTTTCATTATGTTGATTGACTTATGGTGCAATCCAACTGTTACAATGCTTCCAGTGACTTACAACCAAGGAGCACCTATCCTTTTACAACGTTGAGCTTTACGGGACCTCAACACGACCCACACTATTGAGCTTTACGAGACCTCAATATGACCCACACAGTGACTTACAACAAGGAGCGCACCAATCCTTACATAATGTTGAGCTTTCCGGGACCTCAACACGACCCCCAATCAAAAATAAGAGAAAGAAATATTACAAGTAAAAAACTTCTCTCTTAATAAATGATATAAACACAATTAAGTATCAAGAGAAAAGTAGGATCAACGCTTCAATAAATTGCAAAAGAGTATAGCTCAAGTGTTGGTTGAAAAACTTTGATGAATATGATAATTAAAAGATAAATTCAATCAATCAAAGTTTTCAATATGAAGAAGTTGAAGAGTTTATACAATGTTAAGTACAAAGAATTTCTTCAAAAATATATCTCTCTTATAAAATTGATATAATTAAGTTAACAAAGAGAGATGAAATCTTTGATGAATAGAAATTTGATTTAACAATCATGGTTTTCAATGTGAAGAAGTGGAAGAATTTATGCAATTTAAGTGCAAGTACCTTCTTCAAGTATATATTTCTCTTTGAAGATTAATACAAATAAGTTAAGCACCAAGAGATATGAAAAAATTTGATGAAAGGAAGATTCAAGAAATTTAATTCAACATTCAAAGTTTTTGTTGTGAAGAAATAAAAGAACTGGAAATAAAAGTTAAGCTTCAAAGAAGATTATTCACAATAATAACTCACAAGAAACTCTCTCTTCATTGTTGTAGTGATGAATGGAAGTGAAGTGGCATTTATAGAAATCAAAAAGCTTTCAAACGGTAAAAATATGTCCTACTTGACGCATCTTACCGGACGTCGCTAGGTATCGGACAGCCAACTAGCCATTGTTCGTAACAGTCAAAAATCTTACCTTTGGCGTATCGGACCACCCGCGAGGATCAACCGGACTTCCGGTTGACCGTTGATCGGACCGTTGACTTTTTTTTTTTAAATCGTGGTCTAAGTTAAAGTATGACTTTTTGGAGAATCAATCTTACATTTTTTGTTAAAGGAAAAAATAATAATAATTATTATGCAAATGGTAGTGAAAATATTTTTCGTGCACAAAATGATTTTATACCGTGAAAATGTTTCCGTGCATAAAAATTCTTTTGAGTTATAATAGATGCAAAATATTAAAGTGTTTTACCTTTACATTTGAGTTCAAAAAAGCATCTATATCCAATGTCTTCAATTTCTTCTTCCGACGTGATTTTTGATGCAAAGGCTCGATTTCCATCTCCACATTCGTCAATCTCCAATTTGCTTCCATGTTGATCTTCAAGCTCTAAAATCGTTTGTCCATGTGCGTGATTCTTGTTCTCGATTTTCATGTCTTCATTTGTCGTTAATTTCATGATAATTACAATCAACACTCAAAATTCAATTTGTTAGAATTAAACGCAATTTGTTTTTGATAATCAAAACGAGATGTCAACCATTAGGTCAACAATTCCCTGCCACGTTGTGTGCAGCCGCATGAGTCTCCAAGCTTGCGGTCGTACAACTTTACATTTTGGCTTCGTCTTCGGCTATTTAACACCAATTGATCCATATGGATTTGAACTTCATCCCCAACTCGAAATATGAAGTTCTAGATAATTTTTGGCCCCCTTGGATCACATCACATGATTTTAAAAAGTTGAAAGAAACTTTTGAGATCCAAAAGTTGCTTTTGAATCCGTTTGACTAAATTTTACTAAAATGTTTCTTCAAGTTAGGAAAGCTTTTAAAAGGATCCGGTCATAAACAACAGCCAAAAATAAGGCATACAAGTATAGGGCATCTCCCTGGCGAATCGTTTAGTTTGCAGTACAATTTCTGATGCTAGGCAATAACAAAGCATACTTTTGTTTCTACTTAAATTGTTAGCTACCATGACTATTTAAAACTAATATTAGTATTCTGGAATCCAGTGAGAAATAGAGAAAAGTTAGAAACTCATAATGGGATCACTGCTTTTATTGATTCTTCATTTGGATTTTCAGTTTCTTATTCTCTGTTTTTCTCATGGGTGAAAATCCATGGCCAGTGGACTACACCAATTAGGTGTAATCTAGGTGACGTAATCTTGATTTTGCTGCCAAGTTCTCTTTACTTCCATGTAATTTTCTTAGGTGCTGAGTTTAGGTGCAATCGTGACTTCAATGAATCCATTGAGTAATTGGTTAGAGATTTTAAAAAAAATGAGGATGCAGATTCTTGATTTAAATCCAAGATTTGCATTTTCAGTTCCTAATAAAGCGGATGAATTGAGAATTGCAGTAGGAGGTTATTCTGTAATTGGGGTTCCAGATTATGTAAATTTTGATAGACCCAAGTGAAAGTGATTATCTTCACAAGCTTATTCTCAGTGATCCACTTATTGTATTCAGATTGGGGTTCACAAGCTTATTCTCAGTGATCCACTAATTGGGGTTCCAGATTATGTAAAATTAAGCAGCATGGCTGGTTTGTATTCATCAAGCACCACTGGAAGTGTTAAAGGTGTTGTGTTAACACATAGGAATTTATTGTCATTATATACTACTGATGTTGTGATGAAGAAATTCAATGCTGATGAGATGGTAAGAACTTTAGATAGATACGGTGTAATTAACGTACTCATTTTCCCACAGTGCCGCCTTTATTGATGGCTTTAATAAGGAAAGTCAAGAGTTGTCCGGGCAACAGTTTTAGAAGCTTGAAACAGGTTTCATTTGGTGCAGCTTCATTGAGCACAAAATTCATAGAGGACTTTATTCTACTCTCCCTCATGTTGATTTCATTCAGGTACTCGTTTGTGTATAATGTTAATCAGTTTTAGGCTTTTTAGCTCGCATGTTGTGATCTTATTTATGTGGTGGTGGACTTATCCAAAATCATGTTTTTTAGTTTAGTTTTATGCAATCTAGCAAAAGGAAAATAAGAAATGAATTTCTTCATGTGGATATGACTTTTTTTTATGCGTATTTTAACCATGCTGTTGAAATATATTTCGTCCTTGACATCTGTAAGAACATATGAGGCTTAAGAATGTCAATTTAAAAATAGATAGAAATGGGTGATGGATAAAGGTGTAGTACACATGGGTCTCACAAAATATGTGAATAAAAAGTGGTTTGACCGATCAAAACCCAATACCAAACAAGGCAATTAATCAATCTATTTTTTCAATTTTCTTGTGTTTTTTTTGGATTATAAAGGAAAAAAAAAATGCCTGATTGAGGATAATAGTTGCCATTAATCCACTTCACTAGTTTTCATTATATACCGTATATAGCATCAGGGGCGGACCCACATGAGGTCATGTGGGGTCAAATGACTGATGAATACTCCATACTCATGATATTTATACCACATAATTCATTATTTTGTTACCCTTGAGAGTGTTTTAGAGTTTTTTAATGTGTGCTTTGATGTTATGGTATAGGTTGACGAAATTGAAGGAAATAAGCAAAAGTTGGCAAGGTGGAGAAAATGGCTAAATTGTAAAAGATCCAAAGTTCGGGGACTAAAGTGAAAATGCTCAAAAGTTGTGTCGAACCTCACGACGAAGATTTGAGAGTGTTAGGAGTCAATTGGATAAAGAAAAGTGTCAAAGGGATCAAATATAATCGAAGAGAGATCACACATCAATTTTCAACTGAAAAAGTTTTGCTCCAAATTTTTAGTCTCATATTGAGACCCATTTTTTATGCCTCTGTTTGAGCCCCATTTTTACTTCATTAAAATGAAAAATATGACCGTTATCCATCACATCAAATCACCATTTTTGAATTTCTATCTTTGATGTGGGGCCCGTAACGGCTCTATTTCTCATTCTCATTTTCATTATAATGTGGCTCAAACGGGCTTTATATAGAAAATGATATAATTGGAGAATGATATCTGAAAACAAGTTGTAGCCCTTTGAGTTAGCTTTCTGACACATCTTGAATTACCTCAATCGGATATTGAAAAAAAATTATGATAAAAAAACTGAAAGAAGCATAAACTGCCTTTTCACCCTAACTAGGGCTGATGGGCACTGCAGTGCCCAGATGACTGAAATCCAGCAGAATTCACAGCGCCGCTACAGTGGCTCCGAGGCGCCTCTTGTCCAAGAAAGGGTTTTTAATACTTTTTGGATTCTTTTCTTGGCCCAACTCAACCCTAATTCGTCCGAGGACTTTAAGATACTACAAATACCATCTAAAAGACCTATTTTCTCCAACAATTGAAGGGGCCAAAGAAGAATTCAACCGGCCAAAGACACAATTCAAAGAAGGCATAACATCAAAAGATTGAAAAAACCAAGCAAGGAGACGTGGAGAACATTGAGGGGAATTCAATTAAATCTCCAAAAGAGTTTATCTTTTCTTTCTTCCCTTAGTTTTCTTATATAAATTGTGTAAATTTTATGAATTCCTTAATGAATAAGCAATTTATCTAGGGTTTGATGTGACCAAAGTTGAGATTATGATTTGATTTTGTCATAGTTATTTCTACTTATTTTTAATATATGTTTTTAATGTCAGAATTAATGCTTTCAATTGAATTGCCTCCAAAAGAATGAATAGATGCTAGTCAATTCCGGCACTCGAGAAAGTGGAATTTAGGCGAGATCATAGGATTGACACAATGTAGATTTTATGGGTTTTAAGAGAACGTATATGATCTATGAAGCTTATTCCATAAGAGAATCATAAACTTGATAAATCTTTGATTTTAATTCGGAATAAAAATATCAGGATTGAAATCTTGGATTAATTTCTAGCCATCACTCGGGAGAGGGGGAAAAATACATTAGGATTCTTGCTTTTAAACATGGAAAATTGACTAGAATAACTAGACATAATTGAATTATAATTGACAGTTAGGTGAAATCATTCCCTAGGCCTTTCCTATATTGATCTATTCGTATAAATTGCATTTCTTGAATTCGTCAACAAAATATCTTTTAGATTAAATAATACTAATGAATTGTAAACATTCATTAATCTAGATAAAGCTGAAGCTACAGAATTATAATACTTAGTAAAAATTAAATTACAATCCCTGTGGGTTTGACACTCTTAACTTCATTCATATATTACAAAACTTGACACCGTACACTTATGGTATAAATCACGTTATAGAAAACGCGTAATAATGATGCCACGAATTTTATTTTATTTTTAAAAATAGCTATTTTGATCCCTTTATGACCTATTTTGACGTACTCACTATAGAATGTCAATGAAATCCAAAAATTGCATTCTTAATATCATTTCGAAGAGCTTATGGCCTAGTTTTTGGCCATTAATGACGTGTGAAATGGTCAACCATAGCAAAAGTTAGGATGCATCAAAGTAGGCTGTTCTAAACTAGTATTTTGAGAATTTTGATAATATATTAACTTTCAAAATTCGTCGACGATCGTATGCTATCCAACTTTACAAATCACCTATGTCATCTAGAAGCTTGTTTCGAGACCTACATTGTAGTCATATCGAAAGGTCCAAATGGATATCAAAAAGAGTTAAATAGGTGTCAAATGTACATCTCAAAAAGAGACGTCTAACTCGTATTTTCTTTTTAAAAAATCAATTATTTCATTAATGTTTATTATTTTTGCACGATAAATTTCTCAATATAATTTATATCATTTTATTAGAAAATTTTACAGGGAAATATGACGTCAAAAATTTTAGGATCGTTACGGATTAATTGTTATTTGAATTACTTTCAAATTACATTTGATTCAGGCTTGAATTTAATTTACTTCCTGTATTAAATTTGAACTTTATTTCAATTCATTTACTTTCTATATTTAATTTGATTTAATCGCCATTAGCTCAGCACATGTCAATGAAATGAGGGTTATTAACCGAAATGGTCACTTAACTTTGAAAAAAGTTCTCATGGGGTCATTGAACTTTAAAAATGATCCAAGTCATTATTGGACTTTGCAAAAGGTTTACACGGGGTTACTGAACTTTAAAAGTATCCAAATACATATTAACTTATTTAATAATATTGATAATGATGTAATTATACGATATTTTCAAAGTATCAAAATATGTATTAACTTATTTTCATTAATATTATTTTTTTAAAAAAATTATTTTTAAAATTTTTGATCCCACAACACAAAACGACTGGATCCGCCCTGTATAGCATGGCAGATGATAACATTTATTATCCACTTTTCTACAAGGAATTATCTACCCTATAGTTTGTAGCTACAAGTGTTATGTCATTGTGCATGTCAAATGATTACTTTGCTGCAGGGCTGTGGTTTGACAGAATCAACTGCTCCAGGAACTCGTGACTACAGTACTGTTAAGGTTCATAAATATTCTTTTATAGGACTTCTGGCGCCAAATGCACAAGCTAAAGTGGTGGATTGGGTCACTAGTTCTTTTTTACCACTGGGAAGCGTTGGTGAACTTTAGTTACATGCAGCTGGTGCCATGAAAGGTAAAGTGTTGCGTGGTTACCATTACCTTGAAATCTTGGACTTCTATTTAAAGTGTGCTTCTCTTTCAGCAATATACATATTGATGGACTATTTTTTGCATCTTAAACTATCTTTTTTTTTCCATAAATATTTGAGATGTATCCCATTTTCCTACTATTTTTGGCTGAAGTAACTTCTTAATTTAATACCCCAACAATATGTGCAATATATTATGAGGCATAAATGTACGTTTTGATATTTCAGGGTAACTTATCAACTTTACCATTTTCTAGGGACCTTGTGTTAATGTGTGTGTGTTTGTGTGTATCAATGTTTTTAAAGTGCACTTATGCCCTTTTCTTCAATTCATCTATTGTTAGCTCCCTAGATGATAAGCTGGTCCAGTCCAGTTTTCAAAACATTGATATATATGGGTTTACAAGAAATTAAATTTTAATAATATGCTGGATATCTATTAAATTATTATTGAATTATCTGATATAAAAGTATTTAGATAAACCTTAAAATTTGTATACATCAACATTGGAATCTTATCCTCATATAGTTAGAATTTTCTTAAATTTGAATTTCATAATATGTGTGTGTGTCTATTGCACTTCAATCACACAAATTTAGAGAGATAAAAGAACAGAAAGAGAGGAAAGAGAAAGAGAGAGGGAGCAGGAAGAGAAAAGAAAGGAAAAGGAAAAATTCTGATGCATTCGAGATGCACTTGCTAGAATTTTCTGGCCTAAATTGTTCGAGTACACAAGAAATTTTATGAATAAGGTATGGATTTATCTAAATATCACATGCTTTTGTAATTTTACTTTTTAATGTTTTTAAGTTAAGCAATTTATATTTTATTAGGTGATCCAAATTAAATAATGATCTTGTGGTCAATACCATACGGTATTATTATGTAGATCTACATAGAAACTAGCCATAGGGCTAAATACCTTAAATGGAGATTGAGAATGGGTATGTCCAAGTGAGAATGAGACAATTAGGTTGCTATCATACTAGAAAATTTTGTTATATGCGTATTTTACTTGCTTTTTATATCAAATTGTGAAAATACTGTCATTAAATATATATTGAGTATATTCGTATGCTCATTCCATATTTAAAATATTTTTTCAATGCTTGATTGATCGAAATTGGAGGCTGAGACTGTAGAGAAAGTCTGTGTCGGTGGATCAAGAATTTTATTTTCTTTGAATATGTAGCATTTAGTTAAAAAATATTTTGCTATCAGAATTTTATTTTCAAAATTGATGAATTTATATTTCATTAGTGGATTGAATTTATTTGGCATATTATAAAAAAATAAAATAGCTTATTTTATTTCGCAAAATCCTTCAATTTTTTTTTTATTACAATGCATCAATCAAATTTTATTAAAAGAATTATTTGACTATTAAAAGGACATAGATTTCAAGGCGTTACAGCTTGATATCAGATCCCGTTCAACCTTTCCTATAGACTTTGTGAAATTAAAGTTTTAGATTTCTTTATATGTTAAGTTTTATATAAATATTGATCCACAGGACATTGGGACCAACATGATCAACTTCTAACCAACGATCTAAGTCATAAAATTACCTTAGTTTTAAAGATAACAACTAATTTCTTGTACTTGATATATCCTCTTTTGTAGAAAGTTAAATCGTTATATTTTATATAAAATTCATCGTGATATTTATTTTCTTAGAGCCATGATGAGAATTAGAAAATTAATTGAGTGAAGCCAATGCAAAAGAAAAATTCGGGAAATTTATTGTTTGAATTTTCTTGATTTGTGTATATTCACAAGACTGAAAGACTTTGTCAAAAAGAAAATGTCTAAGGCGAGTTTGGGATCTAAGTGGTTGACTTGTGACCCGTCTCTTCACCTGGAAGCCTTCTCAGTTGTGCATTATTCAAATCAACAAGACGAAAAGTAATATTACAAACCCACTCAAAAAAATATGTAAAATCCATTTAGACAAACCTTATTAAAAACAATAAGAATATATTGAACAGAAGCAACACTATTTATACTCAAGTATTCTATCGTTGTTAGCTATATCATGTTAGTTGAATTGACTTGAATGACCTCTAACATACAATCCCCTTATTTAAGGTTTTGATTGCAGCTAACTTAGCACGATGATTATTAGCTACTATGCGAGAGATGTCGCAGCAGCAACCACCTCAAAAGCCACGAGGTAAACCTAAATCGTCTTCAATTATAGAACAATTTCGCAAGATGCACCCACCCATGTTTGTAGGTGGCCCTGATCCACTGACTGCTGAAGAATGGCTTCGCCATCTTGAGTATATTTCCAGGTTTATGAAATGCACTAATGTACAAAAATCCTTTGTGGTATTTATGATGAAGAAGAGAACTTGTCGTTGGTGGAAGATGACTATGAGCTCCCCGTATCGAGGAGTAACAGGTAACCTTATATGGGCACAGTTCAAAGATATAGTGCTTTAGAAGAACTTTCCAACTATTTTAAGAAATAAGAAGAAAGCAAAGTTTCTTGAGCTGAAGTGGGGAAACATCACGCTCACTGATTACGAGTAAATGTTTGAGGAGTTATCCAGATTTTCCCCACATGTCGTTGACACAGAGAAGAGACGAGTTTGACATTTTGAGAGTGGACTGAGAACTGACAGTAGGAAAGCAATGACAGAATTCCAATAAGGTACTTATCAGGAAGTTCTAGAGAAGGCTAAAGTATACACCTTTAACGATGACCATATTGGTGAAGGTAGTAAATAGCAGATTGGCTTCTTAGACAAGTGCAAATGGTATGACAATATCAAGAGGAATGGAAAGGTCCCAACAAAAAGGGAAAGGCAAAAACAAGTGCCAACATCAGTGACAAGAATCAACAATCACCGAGGAGAATGCCTGGCAGAAAAAGGTATTGTTATAGATGTGGCAAGCCATGACATATAGTCAAACACTGCATTGAGGGACAACCTAAGAAGGATGAAGATTAGAAGATGGGCAAAGTTAGAGTTTTTGCTTTAACCCATGAAGAGACAAAGCGTGACTACAATGTGATGGCAGGTCACATATCAATCTCTGAAATGCTATTTTTATATTAATTGATTTGGGAGCTACATACTCATTAGTTTCTTCGATATTCATTTCAACGTCGAATATAAGATATGCACCCCTTGATAACATATTGGAAGTATCACTACCATCTAGGAAGGTGCTTAATACAATTTATATAGTAAGAAACCTAAATTTAGAAATGGATGAGAAGATTATGAAAACAGACTTGGTGGTCCTAAACACAAAAGATTTTGAAGATGTACTTGGAATGGACTAGTTGTTGAAAAATCATGCAACTATTTTTTGTTTTGAAAAGGATGTAATTTTTCAATGACCTACTGAAGAAGAATTTCATTTCTTTGGAACAAGGGTGAAGCCACTACCTAAACTTTTATCAACAGAGGCTGAAAAAAACTTGTTGAAAAAGAAGTCAGCTCAGGGGTTCTTGATATCTTTGACTAGCATTAATCAGAACGAACTGACCATCGATTAAGTTCGAGTGGTTAAGGATTTCTCAGATGTGTTTGCAGAAGATTTACCAGGAATGCCTCTAGATTGAAAGGTTGAGTTTACTATTGACCTTGTACAGGATGTTACCCCAATTTCAAATGTTCATTATCGTATGGCACCAGTAGAACATCAGGATTTGAAAGTACAATTACAGGAATTGCTAGACAATTAGAGCTAATGTTTCATCATGGGAAGAGCCAATATTGTTCATAAAGAATAAGAATGGATCAATGAGAATGTACATCGATTATTGAGAGCTGAATTGTATTAGAATTAAAAATGAGTATCCCTTTTCCATAATTGATGATTTATTTGATTGGCTACAAAGTGCTAAGATCTTCTCCAAAATTTAACGTCAAGCTATCACCATTTGAAAATCAAAGCAATTGACGTTCCTAAGATAGCATTTAGAACTTGTTATGGCAATATGAGTTATTGGTGATGTCATTCGACTTGACAAATGCACCAGCAGTCTTCATGGATCTCATGAATTGACTTTTCCACAACTATTTGGATCAGTTTGTTATTGTCTTCATTGACGATATAGTGATTTGTTCAAAGAGTGAGCATGAACATACAGAACACCTAACGATTATTCTCAAAATATTGAGGAAGGAAAAGCTCTTTGCCAAATACTAAAGTGTGAATTTTGATTCAATAGAGTAGGATTTCTAGGCCACATTATTATAACCAAATGAATAGAAGTTGACCTAGGTAAAGTGGAAGCAATCACCAATTGGTTTTGGCCAACTAATGTTAGAGAAGTGTGTAGCTTCTTGAGATTAACAGGTTATTATAGGAAATTCATTGAAGAGTTTTCAAAGACAGCCATCCCAATGACTCGGCTAAGGAGAAAGAACATGAAGTTCCAATGGACATATAAGTGCAAACAGAACTTTCCGGAACTAAAACTGAATTTGACCATGGCTCCAATCTTAACCATACCTAAAGGGTTAGAGGGCTTCATTGTCTACAATGATGCATCTAAGTAAGGTCTAGAATATATACATATAGCATGGTAAAGTTGTCAAATATGCTTCCAAACAACTAAAATCGTATGAAGAAAACTACCAAATGTATGACATAGAGTTAGCAGCAATAGTTCATGCACTAAAGATATGGCAACACTATCTATATAGACTTAACAGCGATATTTATATAGACCAGTAGAGCTTAAAGTACTTCTTCCCTAGAAATAATTGAACATGTGACAATGTAGATTGCTAGAATTGGTAAAAGATTATGATTGTGCCATTCATTAACATCTAGGAAAGGTCAATGTAGTTGGTTTTCCAAAGTCAGCTCACTTCTTACAAGTAAAGATGACTTTTAATATTGATCAATTACCTTGGCTGTATGTTAGAGAAGTGATCAGATTACATTGGACTCCAGTCTCTATTGTGTCAAACAGAGATCCAAGATTCACTTTAAAATTTTGGAAAAGTATGCATGAGGCCATGGGACTAAGCTAAACTTGAGTACAGCTTTCCACCCATAGTTAGATGGTCAGTCGAAAAGGAATATTCAAATTCTTGAGGACATGCTTTGAGCATATGATGCGAACCCGATTAGCAAGGTTGCAATCGACCCCACAGGAATTGATACTGGATCCCAAGAACGCCTAAATACAACCAAGGTTTAGGAATCGACCAGCAAAAGTAAACTAAGCAACCGCACGTATATGAAACGAAAGACCTCTTAATCACACAATCTTGAAATCTCTTCCAGATTTGTGGATTTAAATCCCAAAATAATAAATTAAGCAACTAAAGGTAGAGTAAACCAATGATTCTTAATTACAAGATTTTGAAATCGCACCCAGTAAGTTTGAACGCCACAAGATGTTTTAGATCTTGGTAAGTTCGAAAATTTGAAGCATCTCGCCTCGAAAGAGAATATTCTCCATTCAATAATTCATGTCAAAAGTTTTGAATACAATATGGAATAAAAACCTATTTATACTAAATCTAGGAAAACTAATTAAAATAGGAAAAAAGTCCAAAATATGTTAAAGATACTAAAATATTAGAATTCTACTTAAATTAGGAAACTCACAATATTTGCCAAATCCATATCACATGATCCCCTCTCTCTAAAAAAGGATTTGACCTCGAATCCATAACTTGAATGTCCAAATTGTGGCCCTTACTTCCAATCAATGTAAGTACATGGAATGGTCCGTCTTTCCTCGGATGCAATTTGGACCTCTTTTGAACTCGAACCCGCTTCTTTCTATTGTAAACCCAATCACCTTCACCTGGATCAAAGTGTGCTCCCCTTGACTGCTTGATCTTGAAAGTTTGAGATGCTCCAATAGCAACTCCACCTGATGAATAACCATGTGTCTTCCTTGCTTTACTTGGCCCAAGCACTTGAGGTAATGTCATGTCCAATGTGTCAACGTTGCCCTTCAAATCATCTTTTCCATTCAACCCTCTGCTTATGAACTTTGACCAATGCCTTTGAAATTTCGTTGTCTCATCGAAAATCACAAAGTCAACTTCTAGCAAATAAGAGAAATTCAATTGAAGCTCAATTCCTATATCAGGTGGTATTCCAATGGGATAGTTTTCTGGAATTAAATCTTCGGTAACCTGCAGAATAGAATTAGCAAAACTAGGGAGGGAAATGTTAATTTTCTCCAACGCCCCCTCAACTTCACGCTCCTCTTCATTTAAACTCACTTCCAACTCTTCCTTCCCCTCCGAAGATTCATCTTCATTTTCTTTCTGCAACCCTACTTCTCCCTTTTGATTTTCATGCTCAATTTCTTTTTCACCCTCTTGTGGCATTTTTCCTTTTTCCTCAAAATCAACCACCTCATTATTTTCTCTCGAACTCTCTTTTTGTTGAATATTTTTCTCACCCTTTTCCCTCAATCTCCTCTCTGCATTATTTTTTACCGTGCATCGATCCCTATTGCTTGTTGCGATATCAACAATGCAAGCTTAATATATCTCCCATCCTTGGTAAAGCTGTAGCGATTTGTGACTTCATCATACCTTGCCTTCCTATCACACTTCCATTGTCTACCCAACAAAATGAAAAGCATGCAATGGAATGACGTCACACAACACTTCATCTTGATACCTTCCAAGTGAGAAACTTAACCTCACTTGCCTACATACTCTAACCTCTCCACATTCATCCAACCACTGCAACTTATAAGGTTTTGGATCTGCCATCATTTTCAATTCTAATGGTTCCACAACCGTATTGCTAACAAATTAGTGAAACAATCTCCATCAATAATTATACTACATACCTTGTCTTCAACATGGCATCTAGTTTGAAACATATTTTCCCATGATTGCTCCACATTATCCAATTTGAATGGTGTATTGATAATACTCTTCAACACACTTGTTTCTCCCACGACCGGGTTATCAAATTCATCAACAAGATTTCTACACGGATTTTCAATCATATCCATCCTATCTCCCAAATCCACCATCATGCTCTCAAATCACCGCATCATCCTTTCAGACATGTTGTATTGGTTTTCAATTGGGTTGTGTGAAAACTATGGTTCCAAGACTCAAAAAGGAATTGAATTGGAAAACTATGATTTTGGATTTTTTTTTTTTTTTTTAATTCAAGAAAGTGGTTCTTGAATTGGAATTTGACCCAACAAAGTAGAATTTTGATTCAAGAAATAGTCAGCAATTTTTTTTTCGACACAATTATTTTTTGAATTTTTTTTTACTCTTTGGATAGGAAATTTAACTACGACACTGACACAACAGACGAAAGTTGATTTAGACTCAAATTGAATCTAAAAACAATTTTTGAAATTTTTACGGATCGAAGACTCAAAACTACTGATAGACTCGAAGAACACGAAGAACAATAAAGAAAAAGAATAACTGACTCAACAAGAATTAAAAAGGGATATAACCTTGGATTGGAGCCTTGCTCTGATACCAACTGATGCGAACCCGGTTAGTAAGGTTGCAATCGAACCCACAAAAATTGACACTAGATCCCAAGAACGCCCAAATACAACCAAGGTTTAGGAATTGACCCGCAAAAGTGAACTAAGCAACTGCATGTATATGAAACGAATGACCTCTTAATCACACAATCTTGAAATCTCCTCCAAATTTGTGGATTTAGATCCCAAAATAACGAATTAAGCAACCAATGGTATATTAAACCAATGACCTCTTAATTACAAGATTTTGAAATCACACCCGAAAATTTTGAACGCCACAAGATGTTTAGAACCAGTTGGACGTAATCCATGATTTTTTATCAACAATTCATTATTTTGTTCAGCAACTAGTAGGCAAGATATAAGTTCTGAGTACTTTTTGAAGCCACGCTCACGATATTGATGCTGCAAGAGCACATTCGAGGCATGAAAGGTGGAGAAAATTTTTTTTCCAGCATATCTTCATTGGTGATTTTTTCTCCACACAAAGTCAACTTTGAACATATTCTGAACTATTCAGAATTGTACTCACTAACCGTTTTAAAGTCTTGCAAACGAAGGTGCATCCACTCATAACGGGCTTTGGAGAGGACTATAGTCCTCTGATGATCAAATCTTTCAGTTAACTTTTTCCAAAGAACTTGTGGGTCTTTCTCAGTGAGATGTTCAATTTTTAATCCATCGTGAAGATGATGACGGAGGAAAATGAGTGCTTTTGCACGATCCTGTAAGGATTCATCGTTTCCTTCTTTTATTGTCTCTCCTAGACCCTTTGAGACGAGATGGATATCAGCATCCAGTATCCATGACAGATAATTTTTACTAGATATGTTAAATGCAGCAAACTCAAGTTTCGTAATGTTTGTCATTTGTTTAACTACACAATAAAAAAATACAATTAGTTTCGAATAATATGATTAATCATCAATGTTAATCAAATAGTCAATATCAACATGACTTTATGTTACGTGTTTTCCTCTAGGGATAAACACTAATGTGAAATAATATGTTCTTCGAAACATATGCTACTTCTGGAGCACATTATATTTTGCTATTATTTCTTCAAGTGCAATATGTCAATATTCTTCTGAAATATTGAGAGTTACAATTTATGCTCTTCAGGAGCAAATAATATTCTTATAATGTTGTGCTACTTCTGGAGCAACAACGAATAAATCTATGATTAATATTCTTCTGGAATATTAATTATAATATTGTGCTACTTTAGGAGCAACAACAATTAAAAATAAATTTAATGTAATGTTTCATAACTAAACATAAAAAAAATGATAATACATCCAATTGCTCACCATTAATTAATATACAAACACATGTAAAATATTATTTTGAATTAATAACGCGAGTCAAGTGAAACACAAAAAAAAATTGGTGACATGTAGAAACCTATTCACATATTATGGCACGAAATTCTAATTATGTGCAATTAAAATGATTGAATTATTATTAACCAATTAAGGCATGAAATTTGCAGAAACCAATGGATTTGAGAGAAAAGATGAGTTGGGTACAGTTATTTGTTAATTGTATATTATATATATATATATATATATATATGGAATTAGCCAAAATAGAGATTTGGAATTGAAGCTTGCTTACAAAGAACATTGACCAATTAAACCAAAAAAAAATTATAAGCATGTGTAGAACGTAAAGGGCTAATCTAAATATAAGGAGGGTATAGGAACATGAATTAATGCATATCAATTGATTTAACATAAATATATCTCCATAAAAATGCACGTGGATTGATGTAAAGGAAAAACATTAATTAATTCAAAGAGAGGTACAAAGAAAATATAATGATCGAGAAAGATGAGATCACGTATTGCAGATTCAACATATGTATATGTAAAATTCACGTATTATCAAATTAATTTTGATATACGTAATAGATGATTATGAAAAAAAATTACTACCTTCTAAGAGTTTCGTGCTGATAATGTGTTATAAAATGAGAGGAAAACAAAATAGAGAAAACTCAATAAACTTTTTGTATGTATTATTGAAAACCAAAGCCCTATATTTATAGGTAAGAATCAGGGATACTATGGTAATAATTTTTAGGGCTACAGGGGTACAAATGTCATTCACCAATAAACTTTAATGGACTTTCCATTTGCAACAATTTGGACATTATTTTGATATAATTTGGAGAAGGAAAGAATAAGGTATCAATTATATGACATTGATTTTGAGTCGAAAAAAAAGTGGAACTAAAGATCTCTCTTAATAAATTTTCATGTGTCTCTTCCAAACAGTCTCATCTTTTGGCAAAATTAATTCCAACCATTAGATCACAAAATTTCATAATTCATGGTCTGGATCACACCCTTATCAAGGTCATGACTCTTTGTTTTGCAACTTTTGCACATCAAGAGCTGCACCCAATCGATGTATTTATTGGAAACTACTTTTTTCATCGCACTCTTATTTCTTGTGAATGTCATGTCTTCTAGATTAATTTCATTAATGTTACATTTACAGTTTAATATGATAATTACTTTTGTCATTAATAATTATTTTATTGACTGCGGAATGTACCTTGAATGTCCTACACGATCAACGTGCCTATTAAATTTAATTTATAATATGTATATAATTTATTGAAATTAAAAGTAAATTATATGATTTAGTATTGTTAGAAAGATTTAATCTACAAATGATTGAAACGATGACCTATTCTTTGTGTTAAACAATAATTGATTTACTTAATAGTAAGTCAATATTTTGGGCATTCCCTTAGATAATATAGCAAATTTGAATGAGTTTTAATTGACCAATTACCATATTTTAGTCCTATAAAAAGGAAGTCCTTTTTATTTTGGGCGTTGCATATTTTGGGCATTCCCCTAGGTAGTATAGCAAATTTGAACGAGTTTTAATCGACCAATTACCATATTTTAGTCCTATAAAAAGGATGTCCTTTTTATTTTGGGCGTTCCCTTAGGTAATATAGCAAATTTGAATGAGTTTTCCTTTAACATTATCGATTACCTTACTTTAAAAACGTTTGTACATTACACATATCATTCACTTCGTACATAAAACGCTTACTACTAGTCGATTAAGAAAAGACTAATACTATTAGTAGTGAAAACTGTTGTCGATAGTCATCCTAGGTGGTATGAACTTGATAATTTGGGATTTGATACATAGATATGGTAGTTTTTTTACTTATACATCAAATAAAAATTCGTCATGTGTATGTCACATAAAGCAACTGTCAGTATTCTTCACTGCAATTAGGATTATTCCTAACTAAAATATACTATTTTATTTTATACTATTAAACTCAATTAATAACCAAAAATACTGCAAAACTCCTTTGGAATTCCAAAAGTACTATACAATGCACTTTCCTTTTTCTAATTTGTAACTGAAGAAATCAAAGGCATTCAAATCGGGTGGCTTCAATTCATATGGCTGAAATTATGGATATTTCAAATTCAAAATTACATGGGATTTGTGTAAATCTACAAGTAGCAAAACTCTATTTATTTCCGCCATTGCCACAATAACGAAGAAATTTCGTTTCGTATACTCTTTTCCCTTTCATTTCTTCATGGGTCTCCAAGGTGGGCCGTTGAACGCTTAAGCGCTTCTCATAAGTTGACTTCTGAATTCCTATTAAGTCCCACTTTGAATTTTTATTATTTCGGTTTTTTCGTTTTCAGATTTCTATTCAAAATTGCAATTATAAGTCAATTTCTTAAGAATAATGCTAATTGTAGCTAAGATTACCAGCAATCGCCTTATGTGGCATACACTTGGCGTTTTTTCATCTGATGTATAAGGAAAAAAAGTACCATATCTATTTATCAAATATCAAATTGCCAAGTGAATACCACATGGCACTGACAGTCTTCACTACGAATAGCATTACTCTTTATTGTTTTAAGTGGCAAAACGTGTGGAAAAAGTTGGGGGAAAAATTCATATTTGCCTAACTAACAAGTAATGCTATTCGTATTGAAGAATGTCGGTAGTCGTCTTATGTGGTATACATTAATGTCGGTAGTCGTCTTATGTGGTATACATTTGGCAATTTGGTACTTGATACATAGATATGGTAGTTTTTTGACTTATACATCAAATAAAAATTCGCCGAGTGTATACCACATAAGGCGACTGTCGGTAGTCTTCATTGCAATTAACATTATTCTTAGGGTTATTCAAAGATTTGGAAATTTTTGGTTTTCAAAATTTTCGGCCAAGTTTTGATGTCGGTAATGGTGGAATTGCCAAACTGTGGAAGGAATGGATAAAATAAGAAATGGGCGTCAAACATGTCCTTATTATACGACAAATTGGGTTGGGCTGGAAATGGTTACTTGTACATCATTTATTGTTGAATAATGCTAATTGCAATGAAAACTACCGCCAGTCACCTTATATGGCTTACACTTGACGAATTTTATTTAATGTATAAGTAAAAAAAAACTATCATATCTTTGTATCAAATATCAAATTGCCAAGTGTATACTACATAGGACGACAACCGACAGTCTTCACTACGAATAACATTTTTTTTTTTTAAGTGGCAAAACGTGTGGAAAAATTGGGGAAAAATTCATGTATGCCTAACTAATGAGTAATGCTATTCGTGGTGAAGATTGTCAATAGTCGTTCAAAGTGGTATACACTTGGCAATTTTGTATTTGATACATAGATATGGTAGTTTTTTGACTTATACATCAAATAAAACTTTGCCAAGATTATCCCACATAAGGTGACTATCGGTAGTCTTCACTGCAATTAGCATTATTCTTAACTAAAATATACTATTTCATTTTTATATTATTAAACTCAATTAATAACCTAAAATACTGCAAAACTCCTTTGGAATTCCAAAAGTACTATACAATGCACTTTCCTTTTTCTAATGTGTAACTAAAGAAATCAAATGCATTCAAATTGGGTGGCTTCAATTCATATGGCTGAAATTATGGATATTTCAAATTCAAAATTACATGGGGTTTGTGCCAACCTACAAGTAGCAAAACTCTATTTATTTTCCCCATTGCCATAGTGAAGAAGAAATCCTGTTTCGTACACTCTTTTCCCTTTCATTTCTTCATGGAACTCCATGGTGGGCCACTGAAGGCTTTAGCACTTCTCATACGTTGACTTCCGAATTCCTATTTAGTCCCTCTTTGAAATTTTATTATTTCTATTTTTTTGTTTTCAAATTTGTATTCAAAATTGCGATTCTAAGTCATTTTCTTAAGAATAATGCTAATTGCAGAGAAGACTACCGATAGTCACCTTATGTGGCATACACTTGACGAATTTGTATTTGATATATAAGTAAAAAAAAAAGTACCATATCTATGTATCAAATATCAAATTGCCAAGTGTATACCATATAAGATGACTACCGACAGCTTTCACCACGAATAGCAGTACTCTTTATTGTTTTAAGTGGCAAAATGTGTGGAAAAAGTTGGGAGAAAATTCATATATGCCTAACTAACGAGTAATGTTATTCGTAGTGAAAACTATCAGTAATCGTTCTATGTGGTATATACTTAGCAATTTGGTATTTGATACATAGATATGCTAGTTTTTTGGCTTGTACATCAAATAAAAATTTGCCAAGATTATCCCACATAAGGCGACTGTCGGTAATCTTCACTGCAATTAGCATTATTTCTAACTAAAATATATTGTTTCATTTTAAACTATTAAACTCAATTAATAACCAAAAATATTGCAAAACTCATTTGGAATTCCAAAAGTACTATTCAATTTGTTAGGTTTAAAATTGTAATTGGCATTCTATGAACAAAAAGGGACTTAATTGAACATGTCTAAACGTCAAGGCGTGAAGTGCAATATTGTATAGTTTAGTTGGGCTAGGGTTTGAGCTTGTAAAAATAGAAACCCATTAGTCAAAGTCTACATACTTATCTATATATACGTATATGCATTGAAGAAAGATGTTGGCCAACTGCAAAAGAAAGAAACACACAGAACTTGAAGGTGCCTTCTGGAAGGAATTAAAAAGGGTTGCTGGCTGCCACATTGATATACACTTACCAATAGAAAACGGCATCTATGGGAGACAGAATTATAGAGGCTGCTGGAAGAAATAAAGGGCTGGTCAGCTGCTGAAATTGGAATGAAAGTTGAAGCTACTGGTGGAATTAACAAAGTGGTGAGTGCTGAAATTGTTTAATACTTATACACCGAAATTGAGGCAGAAAAAGGGGCGTCGACTGCTGTTGATATATACGCATAAAACCACAGAATTTGAAGTGGCTGGGAAGAGTAAAAAAGGGCTGCTGTTGGAGGAATTAAATAGTATAGGCTGCTAATTTAATTATATAAACCTACATGCGTGCAAAGACAAAGGAGAAAAGAAGAGAGTTGGAGTTAGGGATGTCAAAAGAGCCGAGTCGCTCGTCGGCTCGGCTCTTCAAAATAGGGCTCGTGGGTGGCTCGGGCTCGTAAAATCATGAGTAATCAAGTTTTTACTCTCTTGTGCTGCAAAATATATAATATCAATTCAATTTTTACAGTTTATTAGTTACAATTTCAATTCATCCAATTCTCAATTCTCACAATCTCACTACATTTATATTTTCCTAGTTATTATATTTAGATTTCATCATAAACAATCAAACAAATGGACCAACGCTCATTTGTTGAGAGTTTATTCGATACGGGATGTGGGCCACATCTGACGAATCGCCTAGGGTGCCTCAAAGTCAATTTCCAAATGAATTTGCTGGTCTAAATGACATACCCATACTTGAAGATGTTCACATTCACAGTCAGGGAAGCTGCAATCCAATCGATTTGGATGTTATTAACGTTCCCGAAGAGGAACATGAGGACGAATATGCCAAATTAAACATCCCAGATGCAAGGGGAAAGCGAAAGGGCAAAAAACATGCAAAATGTTGGGATCACTTTAAGTTGATTTCAACGGAAAAAGTCGTCGATGGCCTTGGAAAATCTAAAGCAGTATGTAAATACTACCAACAAAGAATGGCATGGTAAAAAGGAATTGGTACCACCCATCTCAACCGCCAGTACAAAGCATGTGCAGCCAGACATGGACTTCTTTCAGCTAGTTAAACACAATTGCAATTTGACAGTCTAGGCGCTGGTTCTACTACTTCACCCCTATCTGCGTGGGTGTATTCGGAGGACGATACTCAAATCGGAATGTTGAAATTTGTTGCCGTCACTGAGTTTCCTTTAGCTATTGCAGACAACCAATACTTCGTCTCGTTCGTGAAAGAATATCTGCAACTGAGGTACATTGGATAAGTCAAAACACTCTTCGTGCTGATACAATACAATATTTCAATAATTCAAAACAACAATTAATTATATCTTTAACTTCTGATATATGGGAAGGGGTTAATAAAAGAGCATATATAGCTGCAACCGCACACTATATAGACCCACTTTGGTGCATACATAAGAAAATTATTGCTTTTAAAATTATTGAGTTTCCTCACAATGCTAATAATATATATAATGTTATTATCAATATTGTCAGAAAATATAAGTGCGAGACTAAAATTCGGTCTTTTACTTTTGATAATACTAGTGTTAATAAGGTAGTCGTCGATAAATTGTGTAGGACACTTGAACTTGATTTTGGTGGGTATTTGTTTCATATTGTTTTATATGTCATATCTTGAATTTAATTGTGCAAGATGACTTAAAATATATAAAGGATGAACTTCAAAGGATTAGGAATGTATTAGTATATATTACGATCTCTCCTAGTAGATAGCAAGTATTTGAAGATTTTTGTGCTGAACTAGGGGTGACGATTGCTAAAACATTTGTTAGCGACGTATGTCATAGATAGAACTCTACTTGCTATTAAAGTCATGTGAAGTTTCGAAAATTTAATAACTGACTTTTATAACAATAGACACATTAGAAGTGATGACGATGGTATGTTAAATGAATCCGACTGGATCTTAGCTTTGAAAGTTAAACGATTTTTGACATCTTTTTATGAGACCACAAAGATTTTATCCGACGTTTATTATCCCACAAGCTGTATGGTGCTTGAACGCCTTTATATAATTGTAAGAACATTTCATAAATATAAAAATGATCCTGCTTTTTGTAAAATTATAATTACTATGGAATTAAAGTTTAGAAAATATTAGGAAGAACTAGCTATGTTATTTCCTTTAACATGCGCAATGGACCCCCGATATAATATTTCGAGAACTAAATACGTAATTGATCGAATTAATAAAGCTTTAACACTTGATACACCTATCACCTATAAGAATTTAGAGCAAACATTATGTGGAATGTATGATTTATATGCGGAAAGAATGAGTGCGAATGTTAGTCGGGTACCCTCTGCACCTACTCCTTCTGCTGAAATTGAAGAAGATGATGCCGAAATAATGAATTTATTTCAAGGCATTAATATATTTAGATATGATGCAACTGTAATGTATTCATCTAGTGTCATGTCGTTTACATTTGCATCTCATCAAACATTGGCCGAAACTCAAAATGTGATGCCTACTGAATTAATTGATTACTTCAATCATAATATGCCAACAGACAGAACAATTAAAAAAAGTTCAGAAGAAGTAATTGAATTATGGCAGAAGTATGAAAGACGTTGGCCAATTGATTCTGCAATTGGAAAAGATTTGCTGTCACCTCCGGTTAGCACTGTTGCTTTGGAGTTTGCTTTTAGTGCAGGTAAATGGGTTTTGACCGATGTCAAGAGCCGACTGAAAATAGATATTTTGAAAGTGTTAATGTGTGTGAAGGACTGGCAGGACGCTCATTTTCGACTACAAGATAAATACGCTGAAATTGCATGTCGTCAGGTAAGTGATATTTGATTTAATTTTATTAATCAAAATTTCTTTATTTTTTAATCTTTAAATTTAATTTTCTTTTAAAAACTGTACACGTTACAACAAGTTGTTCATGTACAATTTTTAACTCCACCTACTTAAAATTGATGTAGCCGGTTCCAAGCCCAAATAAAGAAGGAGGGCTTACATTTTATCTTCTTTAAAAAGAAAAAAATATATTTTTTGTAGATGTATTTCAAAAAATAATTCGTCTTCATTATATAAATATTTTATACTTTATAAAAAATATTACAACATGATATAAATAAAAAAAATAAAAAAGTGTCTTCATTAAATTATTTGTATTTAATAGTTTTTACTTTTTTTAAAAGTGTTTTCATTATATTATTTCATTTATTTGTGTTTTTCTGTTAAAAAAAGGGACGAGAGCCGAGCTCGTGAGGTTAAGGGCCGAGCCTCGCCAATAGTTGGAGTCCCATTTTGGTAGTCAAATATTGTGACTGGATTTAATATTTACTGACAGACACAGTAGCTTTGGAAAACATTTGGTGGCTGAATTGGATATAAATATTCCAGAAAATCAAAGCTAATTTGGGGGCTGAATTGAAGAATTAGACGTGCAGCTGGGAGTCAACGTTGGAGGCTGGTTAGTATATATTTATATATAAAAAGGCCCAGAGAAGACAAGTAAATTAGGGGCTGATTTTGTTTGGAATTGGATTTAGAATTAACATTACAAGTATCAGCTTTGGACACTCATTAGGCGGTTGCAAAATATATACGTGCACGCATACTGTGGCTAAAATTTAAGGGAAAATACAACCTACACGTGTAAAGAAAAAGGAAGAAGACGAACACACGAACGAAGGAGTATAATTGGGCTTGATCACATTTCGTCAATTTTAGATCCAAGAATAGAATTCATTGGTGAAATCAATCATATAATTCTTGAGATCCGGCAACCTATTTTTGGAAAAAACATCAAGGTTCTCAAAGACAAAATACCATGATTCCTTAATCCTTTGAGGAACGCACTTTCTCATTGGGGGATTGAGAGAGGTAGACGACAAGCGCAGGAACTGGACAAGAATAGGAGGTTCTTGGAATTCCACTTGGTGATCTAGGAGGTTGTATTGGACAGTAGATTTGGCTGCAGGAGTTAGATCGGGAAGCTAGCAGGAGACTAGCAGTTATCTACGGCAAAAGATCGTGAGACTGGAACAGGGGGTTTGACTTGGTACTGAGTTTGGCATAACTTGTACTGGCTGGATTGATATAGTGGAAACTACGAGCTTGGTCCCGGAGTTTTACCCACGTTGGGGTTTATCCGTCATCACATCGTGAGTTGTGTTTTGTGTTGATTTATTTACTTTACGCATTATAAACTGGCAATTCAACATAGGATTAATTGGACTTGATTGTTTAACCACCTAGATGACTAATAATAAGTGACTTGTTGCTTATATTAGTAATTCCGCAGTAAGGTCAAAATAATTGTTAAATGGAACGTAAACTTGGTAATATCTAAATTTGAATTGGTATATTGAGCGTTCCCTGTGAACTTTCAAGTGGTATCAGAGCCTTACATCGGTCCAAACCTTACATTAGTCTAGATGAGTACCTCTTTAACTGTCCCACCATATTTTGATGGCCTTAATTATCCCTATTGGAAGTTTAGAATGAGGGCATTTTTGAAGTCTTTAGATGAGAGGATATGGTTGAGTTTTGTGAATGGTTGGTATGCCCCTAGTACCACAGTACGTAGATGGTGTTGTCACTCCCACACCCATAGAAAATTGGTCCAATGTTGAAATAGATGTGTGTAATTGGAATAGTAAAGCCCTTGATGCCCTATTTATGGCTATATCCCCTAAAGAATTTGGGCGAGTGTCTATGTGTGAGGTTGCCAAAGAGGTTTGGGATATCTTAGATACCTCTTATGAGGAAAATAAGAAAAACATTTCCTTCATTAGCTAAGATTAAGAGTGGATCTGAACAGGGGAGTGAGAGAGATGAGGACTTAGATAGTGGTGAGAATTCTCGAGATGAGTCTAAAAGTGAGGAAGATATTGAAGAGGCTTATGAGAAGATGTATCAGGAGAGCCTTAAGATTCTTAATAAGAACAAAACTTTAAGTGTGATGATTAAAGAACTTCAATTAGAAAAAGAAAAGGTTAAAAATCTCACCAGTGAGCTTGAGAGGTCTTCTAGGAAAGCGAGTGGACTACCATGAATGAGACTTTTCAAATACAAGTTGTGAACCTTGTGAACGAATTAGAACATTCTAAGTCTCAACTTCTCACCTTTACTAGTGGTTCATCAAAGCTAGACAATCTTCTAGAAATAGGCAGATCGGCTGGAAATAAGGGAGGTCTAGGATATAAGGGTAAAAGTCATGATGTTGCTAGCACTTCAAAGCCCACATTTGTCCCTGCTACTAACCAGCCTAAACATGTGCCTAACCCCGAACCTAAAGTTAAGGGATTTGTAAGACAGAGGTCTACCAGACAGCGTACGACCCATCGACCTAGAAATAGACATCAGCGTTCACATAACACAGGTCCTATGTTTATTCCTACTTGCTATCATTGTGGAGAGGTAGGTCACATCCGCCCTAGATGTCATCAATACCTGAACAATATGAAAGACATGAACTTGAAAAAGAATAAATATCAGGTGTATGTTGGTCAGATTGGATTCCTTACTGATCAAGTGAATCATTTGACCAAGTTTGTGACATGATTGTCTGAAAACTGTTCTCCTACCAGACAGATTTGGGTGAAGAAGAACGATCTCCCGAACTTGGTAGTAGATCGCGGTGCTCTTAAAGGAAAGAGCATTTTCATACCTACTTAATTAGGTATTTTTGATGCATGCTTGGTTCTTAATTGACATATAATTGTTGCATGCATCACATATATATTGTTTATTTTTGTTTTGTTTTTATTTCATGCATGTGCATTTTCACTTGCTTGTTTTGGAGCATGCATATTTATTTTTGTCTTTGTGTGCTTGACTTATTTTATTTAGTGTGTGAAGCATTCAGTTCAGGAAAAATGAAAAACACAAAAACATTGAAAAATTGAAAAAGACAAAAAGTGTTGGTTGTGGAAATTGCTACAGCATGACACATGACCTTTGAGCTTGCACTTTGTGATCATGTAGGAACTAAAATTGACAAGCTGTAGAATAATTTCCATTGCTTGGCTAGGTTTATTTGGATTAATCTGTATAAGTGTCTTCATGTACCATCTGCAATGCACACACTATGAATTTGTTAGAAGGACTCTACTGCATGTGTGAGATTTGGGATAGTTTTCACATGTTGATGGAGTGACTTTGAACATGAATTTACCTTTCTTGTAGACCTTAACCCAAAAATCTCTCCCCACTATATAAAAGCTCATATCTTAATGTTTTTTTTCGGGGCCTATTTGACTTGAGTAATTAAGCCTGCAGAGTCCCTTAAAACATGGTGCCTATGGTCAATTGACTTGGGTTAATCGGCCTAAAGCTTGCTACAAGGGTCATTTCAATCGCCTAATGGAGAAGAACCTGCACTTAAGATGAAAAATTAATGAGCTGAAAAAAATGAGAAACATGAAAAATATTATGAGTTGGAATAATTTGAAAAGTTTGAAAAATAAGCTCATAGTAAGGGGGAGATAAATAAAAATTGTAAGTATAGTACCTACTACACGTTACATAATTTAGCTTTCATTAGTAGGAGAATATACTTACTAGCAGTGATTGACATGTTCCTTCTCACAAAATTAAGGTTTGGAGTCTTACTTGTATTTGATTAGTGACACTTTACACACATGAGTCACTTATACTTTTATTACTCCATTTTAGACTGAACTAAGTATGTGGAGAGGTATACAACTTGTTAATTTTGCTTTTACATGCTATCAGCTGCATTTTTGATAGTTATATGTTATTGCTCAACTTGGTCTTAATGTGATTCCCTTCAATATTTGTGACAAAAAGGGGGAGAGAAAATGTACATACAAGGGGGAGAAAATGGAAAATGAGAGCATGCACATAAGAGAGCGACAGCATATGCATGCACATTTTGTTAATTGACATTACTTGCACTGCATTGCTATATCTAGGGATCGTTGGGAAGAGACAGATACATTTACCTACTGCATAAAAATATGAAAGTTTGCAGTAAGGGGGAGCATTGCATTGCATTCCATATCACATCCATAGTTGTTTGAGTTTTGATGTTTAGTGATGTTAATGTTTCGGATGGTGTTTTGATTGACATTAATATTATGTCTCAAACTAGCATGTTAATCTGTGATTAAGTGCTTTAATTTCTATATTTCCTATATCACGTGTTTTTACACTGGGCATGTGAGTTTTTGGATTCCAGGAAACATGTACAACAAGGAATGCAAGACTCGGTGATTCGAATGCTGGGTAGTTTAGGTTGTTTTGATTGATTGTAATCCCTTCACTTGAATTTGTATAGTTTTGTTATAGAATGCCAAAGGGGGAGATTGTTAGGTTTAAAATTGTAATTGTCATTCTATGAACAAAAAGAGACTTAATTGAACATGTCTAAAAGTCAAGGCGTGAAATGCAATATTGTATAGTTTAGTTGGGCTAGGATTTGAGCTTGTAAAATTAGAAGCCCATAAGTCGAAGTCTACATATCTATCTATATATACGCATATGCATTGAAGAAAGATGCTGGCCGACTGCAAAAGAAATAAACACACAGAACTTGAAGGTGCCTTCCGGAAGGAATTAAAAAGGGCTGTCGGCTGCCATATTGATATACACTTACCAACAGAAAATGGCATCTGTGGGAGACAGAATTATAGAAGTTGTTGGAAGTAATAAAGGGCTGGTCAGCTGCTAAAATTGGAACGAAAGTTGAAGCTACTAGTGGAATTAACAAAGTGGTGAGTGCTGAAATTGTTTAATACTTGTACACTGAAATTGAGGCAGAAAAAGGGGCGCCGACTACTGTTGATATATATACATAAAACCACAGAATTTGAAGTGGATGGGAAGAGTAAAAAAGGGATGCTGCTGGAGGAATTAAATAGTGTAGGTTGCTAATTTAATTATATAGACCTACATGCGTGCAAAGACAAAGGAGACAAGAAGAGAGTTCCAGTCCCATTTTCGTAGTCAAATAATGTGGCTAGATTTAATATGTATTGACAGACACGGCAGCTTTGGAAAACATTTGGTGGCTGAATTGGATATAAATATTCACAGAAAATCAAAGCCAATCTGGGGACTGAATTGAAGAATTAGACGTGTAGCTGGGAGTCAACATTGGAGGCTGGTTAGTGTATATTTATATATAAAAAGGCCCAGAGAAGACGAGTAAATTAGGGGCTGATTTTGTTTGGAATTGGATTTAGAATTAACATTACAAGTATCAGCTTTGGACACTCATCGGGCGGTTGCAAGATATATACGTGCACGCATACTGTGGCTAAAATTTAAGGGAAAATACAAGCTACATGTGTTAAGAAAAAGGCAGAAGACAAAGACAGGAACGAAGGAGCATAATTGGACTTGATCACATTTCGTCAATTTTAGATCCAAGAATAGTATTCATTGATGAAATCAATCATATAATTCTTGAGACCCGACAACCTATTTTTGGGAAAAGCATCAAGGTTCTCGAAGACAAAACACCGTGGTTCCTTGATCCTTTGAGGAACGGACTCTCTCATTGAGGGATTGACAAGCTACATGTGTTAAGAAAAAGGCAGAAGACAAAGACAGGAACGAAGGAGCATAATTGGACTTGATCACATTTCGTCAATTTTAGATCCAAGAATAGTATTCATTGATGAAATCAATCATATAATTCTTGAGACCCGACAACCTATTTTTGGGAAAAGCATCAAGGTTCTCGAAGACAAAACACCGTGGTTCCTTGATCCTTTGAGGAACGGACTCTCTCATTGAGGGATTGAGAGAGGGGGACGACAAGTGCAAGAACTGGACAAGAATAGGAGGTTCTTGGAATTCCACTTGGTGATACAATCAGCTAAAGACCAAGAGACTGTATTGGATAGCAGATTGGGCTGCAGGAGATAGATCGGGAAGCTAGCAGGAGACTAGCAGTATTTACGACAGTAGATCGTGAGATTGGAACAGCGGGTCTGACTTGGTACGGAGTTTAGCATAACTTGTACTAGCTGAATTGGTATAGTATAAACTACTGGCTTGGTCATGGAGTTTTACCCACATTGGGGTTTCTCTGTTATCACATCGTGAGTTGTGTTTTGTGTTGATTTATTTACTTTACGCATTACAAATCGACTATTCAACATAGGATTAATTGGACTTGATTGTTTAACCACCTAGACAACTAATAATAAGTGACTTGTTGCTTATATTAGTAATTCCGCAATATGGTCAAAATAATTGTTAATTGGAACTTAAACTTGGTAATATCTAAATTTGAATTGGTATATTGCGCATTCCCCGTGAACTTTCACAATGCACTTTCCTTTTTCTAATGTTTAACTGAAGAAATCAAAGGCATTCAAATCGGGTGGCTTCAATTCATATGGCTAAAGTTATGGATATTTCAAATTCAAAATTACATGGGGTTTGTACCAACCTACAAGTAGCAAAACTCTATTTATTTTCCCCGTTGCCACAGTGAAGAAGAAATCCTATTTCATACACTCTTTTCCCTCTCATTTCTTCATGGATCTCCATGGTGGGCCATTGAAGGCTTAAGCGCTTCTCATACGTTGACTTCCAGATTCCTACTTAGTCCGTCTTTGAAATTTTTTTACTTCTATTTTTTCATTTTCTGATTTCTATTCAAAATTGTGATTATAAGTCATTTTCTTAATAATAATGCTAATTGTAGAGAAGACTACGGACTGTCACCTTATGTGGCAAACACTTGGCAAATTTTTATTTGATGTATAAGTCAAAAAAATTACCATATCTATATATCATATATCAAATTGCCAAGTGTATACCGCATAGGACGACTACCAACAGCCTTTACTATGACTCATTAGTTAGGCATATATGAATTTTTTTCCCTAACTTTTTCCACACGTTTTTCCAATCAAAACAATAAAGAGTAATACTATTTGTAGTAAAGACTGTCAATAGTCGTTGTATGTGGTATACACTTGGCAATTTGGTATTTGATACATAGATATGGTAGTTTTTTGACATTTACATCAAATAAAAATTTTCCAAGTGTATGCCACGTAAGGCTATTGTCAGTAGTCTTCACTGCAATTAGCATTAATCTCAGGGTTATTCAAAGATTTGGAAATTTTTGATTTTCCAAATATTTAGCCAACTTTTGACGTCAAGAATGGTGAAACTGCCGAACTGTGGAAGGAAAGAATAAAATAAGAAATGGGCATCAAACATGTCATTATTATATGACAATTTGGGTTGGGCTGATGATGGTTACTTGTGCATCATTTATTGTTGAATAATGCTAATTGCAGTAAAGACTACTGACAGTCGCCTTATGTGGCATACACTTGGCGAATTTTTATTTGATGTAAAAGTCAAAAAACTACCATATCTATATACCAAATACCAAATTGTCAAGTGTATACCATATAGGACGACTACCCACAGTTTTCACTACGAATAGAATTACTTTAACCCTAAGCCCTAATCTTTCTATTCTTCTCCCTAGCTACCATCTCACTGGAGAGCCGTCGGCCACAAACAAGAAAAAACCTCTAAAATTTAAAGAGTTTCAACCAACAACTCCTTCAATTCGAACCACATTTTTAGCCAGCAACTCGTCTCCATCGATTATTGGTTACTAATTGTGGCATTTTTTAATACTTATATCAAAATAAATTTTTTTATTTTTTTCATTCATTGAGTTTCTTAAACTTTGTGGATTATATAAATTATAAATTTATAAAATATTCCGATGTTCTAAATTTTTTGCTATGTGCAATGTGTTTGATGATTATGTTGTTGATGAGTTTAGCTGCATAGGTATGCATTTGAGAACATAATTCTACAAGAATCAAGGGTTAGTTTTAGCCCGTTCTGTTGATATTTTAATTTTTGAAAAAAAAAAAAAACTTGTTTTGAAAGGAAAAGAAAAAAGAACTTTTCAATCTTCGAAATGATACATTTTGTTTCTTTTATTATCATATAATCTATCCATGGTGGAAGTAAATAATACTTTGTGACATGCAATGGCCAAAAGGAATATCAAAAGGAACTACATTGCTACCGTACTTAAAGAAGATGTATCATATACTACATCATCAAAAGAAGTGGCCAACGAATTTGTCCAATTCTATAGTGATTTACTTGGAAAAAACTGTCCGAGACATCCTATTGATGTTGACATCTTCAAGAGTGGTTCAAGAGAATGCTTTGGCCCTAGTTAGAGACATTTTCGAGCAAGAGATCAAGGAGGCATTATATAGCATCGGGGGTGACAAGTCACTGGGGCCAGATAGATACACCTCTTGTTTCTTCAAGAGCTCATGGGATATTGTTGGTCATGAGTTCATGGGGGTAGTTAAAGAATTCTTTGCTTCTAGCTCTCTTCCTAAGCAAACTAACCACACGGTTATTGCATTGGTTCCAAAGAGTAATCAGTCTACCTCAGTGGGAGATTATAGGCTGATAGCCTATTGTAATGTGTTCTATAAGGTTATTACCAAGATACTTACTTCTTGATTAAGACCTATACTTGGGACGATTGTGGACCAAGCACAAGCCGCAATTGTAGAAGGTAGAAGTATGACAAAGAATCTACATCTTGCCCAAGAGCTATTGAGACAATACAATCGCAAAAGGGTTGCTACTAGGTGCCTTCTTAAAATTGATTTCAAGAAGGCATTTGATTCGGTTGATTGGAATTTTCTCAAAAGTGTGCTTCAAGGTTTAGAATTTCATTATAACTTCATTGACTGGGTGATGAAATGTATTACTATGCCAGCATATTCTATTGCACTTAATGGGAGTTTCCATGGATTTATTAAAGGGAAAAAGGGACTTCGTCAAGGGGACCCTCTATCCCCTTTCTTATTTGTGATTTGGCTTGAATATTTTTCGAGGATGTTGAAGCGTGCAACCAAGAATAGTGAATATAATTTTCTTCCTAAAAGTGGCTCTTTAAAGATTACTCATTTGGCATTTACGGACGACTTAATGCTCTTCTCTGGAGGTAATGAAATTTTGGTAGGCATCTTGATGGATTGTTTAAATAAATTTGGAGACACGTCGGGCCTTAAATTAAATGTGGATAAATCTAGCTTGTATATGGCGGGTGTGCATGGCCTAAAACTTGAGAATATTTATGGCCTTACTAAAATGCCTAAGGGATCTATGCCATTTAGATACTTGGGTATTCATCTAGTGGCGAAGAAGCCTAAAATCAGCTCCTATGATTAATTTCTAAAGAAGATTTTGGCCTACATTTGTGCTTGGTCTAGAGCATCATTGTCTTATGCGGGGAAAACGAAACTAGTTAGAGCCGTCCTTCAAGGTATGGAATGCTTTTGGCTCTCTATCTTTCCTATTCCAACTTCAATTATTTCAAAGATCATTAGCATTTGCAGAAATTTCCTTTGGGGGTCTAAGAAACCATTAGTCGCTTGGAACAACATTTGCTTACGGAAAGATGAGGGGGAATTAGTTTCAAAGATTTGAAATGCTGGAATTCAGCACTACTGTCAAAGACACTGTGGAATATTCATAGGAAGAAAGACTCATTTTGGGTCAAGTGGATTAACAATGTGTACTCAAAGGAGACTGATTTCTAGGAGCGTGCTGTTCACAAAAGAGACTTGCCCCTGATTAAAGGATTACCAAAAATTCGAGACCAGATTACTGTACAAGTTGGGAACCCACAAACTGTTGTTAATAGGTTACTGGAATGGACCGAATCTGCTGGCTTTTGCATGGACACGGCATACAGGTTTTTCAGGCAGGTTGGGGTAAAAAAACTTGGACAACCAAAGTTTGGAGACCGTACATTACTCCCAAACACTCCTTCATCCTTTGGCTGGGAGCACAATCTAAATTGTTCGCTAAGGACAAGCTGACATATCTAAACATTGATGGCTCTTGTGATTTTTGTGGCTTGCAAGAGGAAACATGTCAACACTTATTTTTCCATTGCTAGTGCGTTGAAGTGGATCAAGAAGAAGGCTAGAAGGAAATCTTGGCAAAGTAAGGTCAAGATGATTGCATTGGCTACCATCATCTACCATACTTGGACGGAAAGAAATAGGAGAATTTTTTAATGTCTTAGACCACAAATGGAAAGTATTGTTAGACGAATGAAAACACACGTATATAAAGTTATGTTTTCTTTATATCCAAATGTTTTAATTCAATTTGAGACTTTTGTGATGGATTATTAGATCATATCATTTATACATCCTTTTTTGTTGCGTAGGTATGTATGGAGTAGTTGTATGAGTCACTTGATTCTGTTTTTCCTGGGTATGCCCGGAGTACTTTTACAGTTTTGATCTATAGTAATCTTTATTTACCGATAAAAAAAAATACTTTGTGACATTGAATTGAAAATCGGGGATTATTTGATCCCAATTATCGAAGAAGAAAATACCAATATTTGAACTAAAAGTACATGATCCTTTGTCATTTCAAAATGACCTCTACGTGTGTTGTTACACCTTTAAATTGACAGAATCTCTCATACTTTTTCCTTGTGCAGGCTACAAGAATTGTGCCAATGTTTGCCCAGATGTATTTGGCATCGAGGAAGTCTTTGGAAGAGCTAGAGTTTATAGCCAGTCTGGAAAATGAAAATATGAATCAGTTCAACAAGCAGTTGAAAGCTGGTAGGTCATGGTTTATAGATTAAGTTCTATAATGTAGCTTTTTTTTTTTTTTTTTTGGGAAACTTCATCACAGCATATTGAAGGAAAACAAAGTAAGAACTTCGGGTTTATCCCTCTATTCCACGAGCACATGCAGTATAGTTTTTCTTACCCTAAAACACATACTGTTGGAAAAACACCTCCCAAAGATTGCCCAAGATCAAACAAACTTGAAATGTGAAAAATCCCAAACCACTTGAAAAATAAGAAATTGGGAAAGAAATGATTTTCAATATATAAATGAAGAACAATGGATTGGATTACTTGAACAAGTCTCAAGTTAATCCCCAAGAAAAGAAAATAGCTTTGAATTTATACCCAAGAAGAACAACCTCTTACTTGTTAAATTCAATCCAAGCTCTCTCACTTTTCTCTCTAAAATCGGGTGTACCATGAAGGGGAAAACACCAGCTATATATAGAATTGAATCGGGCGCCATGGCGCCTATGAGTGGCACCATGGCCCCAAGTTTCGTGTAGAGCCTTGGGCGCCATGGCGCCCGCATCACTGGTCCATTTTTCTCAATTTGGGCGCCATGGCGCCTGACTCCCTGCACCTCTTTCTCACAATTCTCCACCTCGTACATCATTTGATAGACCTCAAATTTTGGACGAACACAAGAAGAAGCAGCAAGCGCCAAACTCGGCTGCACCATCCAAACCATGGTTGCCTACGTACCCAAAACTCGGGATCAAGCCTCCGTAGTTCACCTCCACCTTCATATACTCTCCACCTCATTTCAACCCCGCCCCGAAGGGCCATGCCCACTCGGGCATATCAACATGGACTAATGTGAAGCAAGTCCAAGCAATATTGAAACTTGCTACCCGTTACCACTTTGGTTAACATGTCTGCTGGGTTCTTATTTGTGTGTACCTTCGAGAGTGAAATATCACCTTCCTCTATAACATCACGCACAAAATGATACCTGAAGTCGATATGCTTGGTTCGAGCATGATGAACTTGATTCTTAGCCAAGTGAATCGCACTCTGGCTATCACACCACAAGTCCACACAATCATGCTCAATCCCCAAATCATCTAGAAGACCCCATAACCACAATGCTTCCTTCACTCCCTCTGCCATGGCAATATACTCGGCCTCTGTAGTAGAAAGAGCAACTGTAGCATGTAACATCGATCGCCAACTAACTGGGGCACCATGTATGGAAAACACATATCCAGTAGTAGATCGTCATCTATCTAGGTCACCTGCATAATCCGAGTCCACAAACCCACTTATATGACATGCATCTCCACCAAAACATAAACCCGTATCAGCTGTACCTTTTAAGTACATCAGGATCACTTCACAGCTTCCTAGTGTGCCTTCCCTAGATTCGCCATGAATCTACTGACCACACTAACCGCCTGTGAAATATCAGGGCGTGTACACACCATGGCATACATCAAACTGCCAACTACACTAGCATAAGGTACACGATCCATGCGTGCCTTTTCTTCCGCTATAGTAGGAGACTGTTTACCAGAGAGCCTGAAATGTGGAGCCAATGGAGTCACCACCGACTTTGCACCTTGCAACCCGAACCTAGCAATAACCCGCTCAATGTAGCCTTTCTGACTCAAGAACATTCGCCGATTCGTCCTCTCTCTTCTAATCTCCATACCCAGTATTTTCCTAGCAGCCCCCATATGCTTCATCTCAAACTATTTACCAAGTTGAGATTTCAACCTATCTATCTCCACCTTGCTTTTCGAAGCGATAAGCATGTCATCTACATACAATAGAAGATAGATATAGTTACCTCTCCGAAGTTTTCGAATATAAACACAACAGTCATACTCACTTCTGGAGAAACCATGCTTTAGCATGAAGGAGTCAAATCGCTTGTACCACTGCTGAGGAGATTGCTTCAATCTATAAAGTGATTTTCTCAAACGACATACCTGACGTTCCTTATCCTCAACCTTATAGCCCTTAGGTTGATGCATGTAGATTTCCTCATCCAAGTCCCCGTGTAAGAAGGCGGTTTTGACATCGAGCTGTTCCAACTCAAGATCATGATGAGCAACAATACTCAATAGCACCCGAATGGAAGTGTGCTTGACCACCGGAGAAAAGATCTCATTGTAGTCAACTCCCTCTCTTTGTGCAAACCCCTTAGCTACTAACCTCGCTTTGAATCTTGTACCACCGAGCTTGGTGGGATCCTCTTTCTTTTTGTACAACCACTTGCAACCAATAGCTTTCTTACCTATGGGCAATGGGACAACCTCCCATGTTTGGTTCTTATGAAGTGATTCCATCTCTTCTTCCATCGCTGCCAACCAACTCTCACTATTGTTGTTTAAAATAGCTTCCTTGAAAGTGGTAGGCTCATCATCCTCCACCGAGAGTGCATACTCAACCAAATTTGTCTGCCCATAGTGCCTCAAAGGCTCGTCTAACCCCAACTTTAGAACTTGCTTGTAAGTACGGCGTGGCCTAGAGGAAGCCAAGTTATCTGCCAGCTGCTGTTGTTGCTATGCTTGTACATTCTCTTGCTGAACCGCCTCTTTTTCAAGCCCATCATCACTCTCATCTTGAGTGTCTGCATGATGCTTCTCTTGAACATGCCTAGAACCAGGTTGATCTCTAGGTTCTATGTCAACAACTTCAGACTTTGTAGTCTCAACATCATCACCACCCGGCACTGTAACTTTCAACGAAGCTACCATGGAGTTCTCATCAAAAGTAACATCTCTGCTGATTATGAACTTAGAATCCTCTACACACCATAGGCGATAGCCTTTTACACCTGCCGCATACCCCAAGAATATAGCCTTCTTGGCCCTCGCATCAAGCTTTCCCTCGTTGACATGATAGTAGGTTGTGCATCCGAATATTCTGAGTTTCTCATAATCTGCATGTTCTCCTGTCAATACCCTGTGAGGTATATCTCCATCTAACTTTGAATGTGGAGATCGGTTCACTATGTAGCAAGCATTTGCAACCGACTCTGCCCACCATTCTCTGCCCAAACCAGCATAGGATCGCATATACATCGATTTCTCTCGAAATGTGCGATTCAGTCTTTTCGCGACCCCATTTTGTTGCGGTGTATTTCTAACTGTCCAATGTCTCGAAATGCCTTCCTTACTACAGAACTCCTTGAAAGCACCATTTGTATACTCAGTACCGTTATCAGATCGCAGTGTCTTCAATTTCTTTCCTGTTCTGTTTTCAACCATTGCTTTCCACTTCTTGAAAGTGTCGAATACCTCATTCTTATGCTTCAAAAAATAAATCCAAGCATATCTAGAATAATCATCAACAAATGTAACAAAATACCTAGAACCACCTTTGGAAGTGACAGAAGCCGGACCCCATACATCCGTATGCACATAGTCTAGAATGCCTCTGCTTCTATGTTTGCTTGGCTGGAACTGAACTCGGTGTGCTTTACCGTACACGCAATGCTCGCAAAAATCCATACAATGCTTCTTCAAGTTCTTTAACAAACCTTTCTTGACTAACAAATCTAGCCCCTTTTCAGACATATGCCCAAGCCTCCTATGCCATAGCCGAGTAGCCGAGTGCACTCACATGGGTCTCCACCACTTCCACTTGTTCCAACCGCTACATCTTCTGTAACTGTAGTACCTTGAAGAGCATAGAGATTGCCTTCACGAATACCCTTTATCACAATCAAAGAACCACGAACAACCTTCTTTACTCCATTCCATGTTACAATCTTGCAACCACCGGAATCTAAGGCACCAACAGAGATAAGGTTCTTCCGCAAATCAGGAACATGTCTAACATCTATCAATGTTCTAACCACTCCATCATGTATCTTGATTCTAATTGAACCGAGCCCCACCGTTTTACAGGAATGGTTATTACCCATCAACACGGTTCTACCATCAGTGCTTCTATAGGTAGTAAACCACTTCCTATTTGGACACATATGGTAAGAGCATCCAGAGTCAAGAATCCACTTACCGGAGGTATCTTCATCACAAGAGATGGTGTAGCACTCATCGTTTTCCCCTCCTTCCGAGGCATAGCTTACCTCTTACTTGACTTGCACTTTTCCATTGTTGTTGTTCTTATTGTTCTTCTTTGAACCCCTTTTGTTAGTACAATTTGCCTTGAAATGCCCGAGCTCGCCAAAGTTGAAACAAGACATTTCCGCAAGAGGTCTCGAACTCGATCTAGATTTTTCTCCCTTGCCCTTTGGTCGCACATTGCTTCTACCCCTTACAAACAATCCTTGAGCTTGCTCCTTGTTACCAATGGTAGACATGCCACTAGTTGCAATCTTTCGAAGATCATCAGCTAGAAGTGACGTTCTAGTGTCCTCCATCACAAGTTTATCACCCACAAGCATTAATGTTTGTACTAGGTTCTCGTAAGATTTTGGCAATGAAAGAATTAGTAGAAGTGCTTGATCCTCATCATCTACTTCCACATCAATGTCCTTCAAGTTCGATATGATCCTATCAAACTTGTTGACGTACTCCCGAATTGGTGTACCTTCATCCATCTTGCAAGTATACAATTTGGACTTCAAATAGATCCAATTTGTTAGAGTCTTCGTCATGAAATTCGCCTCCAACTTTGTCCACACCTCCGCCGCCGTTACCTCACTATCAACCAAGAAAGCAACATCTCTTTCAAGGCATAGAATGATAGACGCTCGTGCCTCAAGATCTAGCTCTTCCCAATCCTCGTCCGACATATCAACGCGCTTCTTCTCCTTTCCCGCCAATGCCTTGTGCAACTTTTGAGAAATCAACAAATTTTTCATTTGCATTCTCCAATATGAAAAATCATTTTCCCATTGAATTTCTCTATCTCATACTTCCCAATCTTCACCATTTCTCTAGTAGACATGATTTATCTACTTGTTTACCGAAAATAAACCACCAAAGTTCACTTGGGAATTTTCACAAACACCTTGTGTGCACAACAAAGTTCAAGCAACTCACCAAAAATCGAAGCTTAACCACCTTGATTTAAGAAGAAGCTCTGATACCAAATTGTTGGGAAAACACCTCCCAAAGATTGCCCAAGATCAAACAAACTTGAAATGTGAAAAAATCCCAAACCACTTGAAAAATAAGAAATTGGGGAAGAAATGATTTTCAATATATAAATGAAGAACAATGGATTGGATTGCTTGAACAAGCCTCAAGTTAATCCCCAAGAAAAGAAAATAGCTTTGAATTTATACCCAAGAAGAACAACCTCTTACTTGTTAAATTCAATCCAAGCTCTCTCACTTTTCTCTCTAAAATCGGGTGTACCATGAAGGGGAAAACACCAGCTATATATAGAATTGAATCGGGCGCCATGGCGCCAAGTTTCGTGCAGAGCCTTGGGCGCCATGGCGCTCGCATCACTGGTCCATTTTTCTCAATTTGGGCGCCATGGCGCCTGACTCCCTGCACCTCTTTCTCACACATACCAACAGTATATTCATGTTTTGGTATTGCCAAAGATGAATTTTATTCATACATTAAATTTCTAAATTTTTGTCCCATGTATCATTAATTCCTTGCTTTATCCCTGACCAAGCACCACCGTTCGTATTTTCCTTTCAATCACTGAATGACTTCCACTTCCATTCCTTCAAAATCCCACTTTTTATTTCTCTGCTTCTTCACTCTAATCGTTCTTGTTCAATCAAAACTGAGTCTTGATCCTTCTGAGAAATCAATAGAGAGAAACCATACATCTGCAAGGGCAATGGCCCCTTTTTCGAGTGAAGGCCTTAATGGTAGTCATGCTGAAGCTTTGTCTCCCATGGCGACAACACAACATAAGCATAAGAAGACGAAGAGGAAATTATTCGGTTGGGTAATCGAATTACTAGTCGAAACTATTGCTAGTAGTCCTTCGGGATTGGTATTGTTTTTTCTCTTCGAGTTTATCACATTCTTGATCAAAGGACATAAGAGAGACAGAAGTTTGGCAATTTTTAGTCTGTTGACCAAGAATCCAGAGGACCTACTTGTTCTCGAGAAAGATGATAGATTGAATGGACTGAATGTTATCGGATGAGGTAGATGTGGAGAAGTTTACAAGTCAAATTTATCAGGAACAATGGAAAGGAAATTGCTATAAAGAAGATAATTCAGCCTTCTCGAGATGCAGAAGAGCTTGCTAATAGCAAACATCTGAACAAGAAGATGCGACAGATTAGGTCAGAAATTCAGACGGTGGGTCAAATCAGACATAGGAATATACTTGTGTATTATCCCATTTGCCACGGCCTGACTGCTATTATCTTTGTATGAATACATGAAGAATAGTAGTCTACAAGATGTTCTCCAAGCTGTCTCGACAAGGAGACAGAATTAGACTGGCTCGCACTATACAAGGTTGTCATATGAGTAGCTTCGGCCCTCAAGTATCTACACTTGAATTATACCCTACCTATTACTCACGGAGACCTCAAGCTGGCTAATATCCTTCTTGATGATGAAATGGAAGCCCGAATTACGGATTTTGGGCTTGCAAAAGCCATGCCTGAAGCTAATACACACGTTACAACTTCAAATGTGGTCGGAACGGCGGGATACATTGCCCCGGAGTACAACCAAACATTTAAGTTCACTGTGAAGTGTGATATATATAGCTTTAGCATAGTGCTTTGCGTTCTGGCGATGGGAAAGTTCCCAAGGGACGACTTCTTCGAACACACAGGCGAAATGAATTTAATGGAGTGGATGAGAAATGTGATGATATCTGATGATCCAAATCTTGGGAATCTACTTATACATGCGTAGCAGAAATAAAAACAAATTTCAATTCCCACCAAGGATCCCTTTGTGTTTAAATAAAAATTGTGATAGAAAATAATACCTTTGAAGAATTCTGCAAACTTTTTGTTTTTCCTTTTGTTCCAGTAACTTTGATCTGCCTCACAATTATCCAATTGTCCATCCTCTAACGGTGATCGACACAGAGAACAGGATTGTAGGATTAGGATTTTCTTGTGCTAGCAAGAATAATATGAATTCTCTCTACAGATCCAAAATCCTAGCCACATATTTATACAAGCCCAAACGGGCTCGGCCCGTCTTCTATCCTGGTCAAAGATTTAATTATTCCAATTAATTAATTTGGGCCTTTAAATAAGCAATCCAATTAATTAATTTATCAAACGCTTGTTAAATTAATTAATTGACAAATTAAAATCTTCCCGTTCTCCTTTTGTGCGCGACCTATCAAGTTCCCAATCACGATGCCTAACGATATGAAATATTATTTTGATCTAATCAAAATTGATAAATTAAAACACCATTTTAATTTATCACCAATTTACATTCGTCATTCCAAATTGACATCTAGCAATGTGTCATGGCAATATATGTGACGGGAAATGTCACGTGGTATGACAAAACCAAACTTGTTCGTTTACCGTGAAAATATAATGCATTCGTCAATATGATCCAATCAACTACGAGATATAGAAGTGTGTCAATCTTAATTATCGATCATATCTTTCATTCCACTATTAAGTCAATATAAGTCATAAACTCTTTTTTGACTTATGAGTACACCTTGGCCAATGATTTCGTTATTGACTTAACTAGATGAAATGCAGACATAATCCTTATTATCTAAGAGTGAAGGATTCTCTATTGGTCATTCAAACCTTCATATGATTCTTGACATACCCGAATGATGTCATATTAGTGGCACTTGAAAGAACAACATCCAACACCGCCAAAGTATGACTATCCTCATATAAGGCACTATGATGACCTCAAGTTAAAGGACCAATTTCTCTATTGAATGTTAGAGATTAACCACAGACACTCGGATAGTTATCCATGCGAAATCTCTCAACGGGTCTCCAATGTTTTGTTCTATAACAAAACATCCACGTGTTCACTTAAGTGTCACCACACTTTAACTTATGAGATCAGCTACTTATTTCGCAAGTAAGAAATGCCACACATGGTAGTTTATCTGTACTAATGATATTCGTATCTCGTTATTACTTACGACCATGGATTATTTAAGATTCAATCACGCATAATTTGTATCTCACAATCACAACTCCTTATGATTAACAAATTATTGAAACTTGAATCTACGGACTCTATTATTTAATATAATTGAATATTAATTAAATAATGGATATATCATAAAATTGCATCAATTATATATCAAAAGCATTTATGTCCAAGGTTGATTGGCCTACGGCATAACACTTACACCGAAAAGGACAATTGATCCTAGACTCCTCGGAAATGGATACGAAGAGCAGATTCTTTTGGTTCTCAAGATTGCTTGTTATTGCACCGTGAATAATCTGAAAGTGCGGCTCAACAGGAAGGAAGTTAGATGCATGTTAACTCAAATTGAGCACTAGAAAAAATTACTTATTAATAAGCTATGCTGCTGTGATTCTGTCTATAGAACATACACATAGATAGAGTCAATTGTAAGCTGCATTAAGTTATTTTTGAGGTTTGTCTTGAAGTTGTGCTTTATTCTTCTATTAAGATTACATAATCTGTACACATGAAGTACCTTATTGACGATTTGGGAGCGTGTATTGTACAACACGCAATACATGATTTGCTATTTTTATTCATACGATTTTCTAGCAAAATTCTGTAAAGTGACATAATTAATCAAAGAGAAAGAAGAAAAAGAATTAAAATTTTGTTATCAATAATATCTATAATTTTGAAATTTATTGATTTGTATAAATTTATAGTTTTATTTAGGAAGCAATAATAAAATATTCTTTAGAACATTAATATGTATAAGATTTGAGGTCGGTTTGCCATATGCAATTCCATACTCGTCCCAACCACTTTTAAGCGCGATAGCATCATAAGTTCATAACCTGTGCTAATGTTATTGTTCTCAACGCAAACATGCTGGAAAGAATTCACATTTCAAGTTAAACTAAATAGAGAAATATTAGATGAGCAAGAATTGAAATTTTGAAACTTAACACCAAATGACTCATAATCACTTATAATAACAGCAGCATCATAACCTACTCTAATTTACTATTAGGGATGGAAACATATTTTCGGATGGATCTGAAAATTCACATTGTGAGTTTTACTATGCAAAGAAACAGTGGATGAGAATCCTGTCTCGCAAATATCACAATTGGGTTTTGTTTACAGTATTTGGAGAAAGTTCCATAACTCTTCAAGGGAAATTCTTGTGTTTGAGACAAGACATGTAAAAAGTAAAAATTAAGCGTATACATGTGAATATTCCAAGTTCATCACACAAGTAATCGTGCAACTATTCAGATTTAGATTTCAGTGGACCTGGGACTATCCCGCTAGAGTATGGAGCATCGGGTGGAGAATAAATTGTTACATTCTGAACTAGCACCTGTTGGAATAATTCCAGATGTGTGCTTCACATTCGATTGTAGATTTTACGGGTTAGATGTACGGCTCATAATGATATCTTTGTTTGGGCCAAATTTATTAAGTGATCAATTGGGCATTTTACATCGTATAGATTGTAATTAATATGATGTAGTGATTTTACATCTTATAGGTTGTAATTAATATGATGTGAGCCGGAAATAAACCCCAATTAGAATTATAATCGTAATGGAACGACTCATTTATTTCCTATATAAAGGCTAGGTTCCCTCTCATCTCCATTATGATTATTATTTAGATTGCCCCATTGATAGCTAATACTTTGTGAGGAGCAAAGAGAGGAAGATCTGACTATTATTACAATTACAACTATTATTCATATCAACAATGGATTCCGCAGGTATGAATTCATTTTATTAATTTATTATTTGGTTATTCTTGATTCTTAACATGATTAAAATTAAATACTAACAATTGGTATCAGAGCCACGTGTTAAGATCAGAATCCATAATTAAAAACTAATTATTGTTTTAAACCTTTTCGTCCTTGCATTAAAAGGTTTCCGTGCATATAATTCGTGTATGTATATATGCAAAACTCATTATGTAAACATAAGAAAACGAACCGAGTACTACCCGTCTCCTTCCCCAAATTTACAGAGAACCAAATTTTTAAACCACCAATTTCTACTGCCGAAGAGTTTCCTCCACCACCACAGCAAGCTCTTGAAACACCACCTTGAATGCAACCTGTGTCCACCCATATTAAAGTTTTGAAAACCTTGCAAATTTGAATATGTGATTCAAAACTGTTGGATGTTGAATGTTGTCTATTGGGTGCTATCTTTTTAAGGGGGTGGAAGCCACAATCGGCGGCGTCAGCCACCGTTGCTCGCCGATGAGACAAAATACAGCAGCATTCCTCGGCAGCAGCGCTGCCAGGAAGACGCAACAGGTTGCTGCTGCCTTAATCGCCCGGTGCTGCTGTCTTTGTGGCAGCAGTGCCGGCAGGTGCGGCGCCGACAATATCCGGCACCGCAGGTGAAATAAAACAAAAAAAATGATTGTATCTGTGTTAACGAGCAGTAGAGAGAGATGGGGGCTTCTGTTGTAAATAACTAATTTTGAAGCCCTTGTTTACAATTAACAATTGGGGGTCATATTGTAATTACTTAAATAAGAACCTGTCACGCAATTTTAAAGATTGAGGGACCTAGTTTTAATTTAAATCTAGGGTTAATATGTAATTTTCAAACGGTATTAAATTTGAACTTTTAAAAGGTTTAACCCTAAGATTTCAATTTCGACCCAATTACAAATTTATTTAAAATTGACTCGATTAAAATTGTATTAAATAATAATAATAATAAAATTAATTGACGACTTTTGTATTATTTCATTAAAAGGATTATGCATTTAAATGTTGTCATTATTTACGTGCTTAAACTTCAATTTTTGTATATATTGAAGTATTGAAATTTGTTGCCCATTTTGTCTCCAAATCACATAAAAATTTGTCGTTTATCGATTAATGATTATGGATCATTACATAATTATTGTTTTGTGATTGAATTTTTCATGGGCATTGAAACGGTTCTTATTTTCCTACTAAGAGAGAAATATTTTGAAATAAAAATGGGTGGTAGTTACCAAAGTGACATACTCATTATTATTTATTCAGTTTTCTCTCCAATAATATATATATATATATATATGTATGTATGTATGTATGTTTTGTGATTGAATTTTTCATGGGCATTGAAACGGTTCTTATTTTCCTACTAAGAGAGAAATATTTTGAAATAAAAATTGGTGGTAGTTACCAAAGTGACATACTCATTATTATTTATTCAGTTTTCTCTCCAATAATATATATATATATATGTATGTATGTATGTATGTATGTATGTATGTATGTATGTATGTATGTATGTATGTATGTATGTATGTATGTATAATTTTGATTTATTGCATATAATATCTTGCCCAAAAGTGTTATTATATGTGATGTTTTGAAAAATGACATAAGGCAGTTAACGAGTTTACCTTGATTTAGAAATTTCCTTCTGCCCAAAGGTGCTGGTATTTCGAAAACCAATGTGATTTTGTTAACTAATTATATGATGTGATTTAAGAGTACTTTATAGCATGTTATATTGTCGGCCCAAATGTAACTTTATAATGATGCATCTAGGCTCTTACCATAATAAAATTCATATGGTTTTGATTTAAATTACGAATTATCTAATTAATAGCCCATATTAATTAGTTGGATATTACATCATCCATTTGATTGCATGCATTACGTTTGGATGATATTAAGAGTGATATTTTATGTTTTCACAGTTTATAATGCCTCATCTCTTGCGAGTCAATTGTCTACTATTGAAACCTTGACTGGGAATAACCATGTGAGATGGAAACGAGACGTAAAAATAGCACTTGGTCTTTTAGGCTTGGATTTTGTAATGGAGAAAAAGCTTGAGAAACCCACGGATAAGAGTAACGTTGAATATGTAGCCGAGCATGAAAAGTGTAAAAGGGCTAACAAACTCTGTTTGAAAATCATTAAGCGATCGATATCTGATTCCATTCTAGGTGTCGTCCCCGATAATGAAAATGCTAAAAAATTTATGGATGCCATAGGAGAAAAATTTATTGAGTCTGATAAAGTTGAAACTGGGGATATGATGGATAAATTGATGAGCATGAAATATGATGGTACAAGTAGTGTTAGGGAGCATGTCATGAAAATGATAAATATATCATTTAAGCTAAAGACTTTTGACATTCCCATTGCGAAATCTTTTCTAGTCTATCATGTTTTGAATAGCCTTCCTAGCAAGTTTAATCATCTTAAGGTTGCTTACAATACTCAGTAGAATAAATGGAATTTGAATGACCTCATAGTAGTGTGTGCCTAAGAAGAGTGTAGGATGCACCGTGAAAATGTTGAAACTGTGCAATTAGCTTTTCAACCATCACGGAATAAGGGGTCTTCTCATAACCATTAACATAAGTTTCGTAAGGGTAATAAGTCTCCACCAAAGTCAGTAAAATAAAAATTTTAGTGGTCCCAAGGGAGTTATAAAGAAAAATGACCAATACAAGTTCTGTAAAAAGAAGGTTCACTGGTAGAAAGACTGTTTTAAGTTTAAGACTTGGTTGGAAAAGAAAAAGAGTTCTCCAGTTATTCCCTTGGCCTTAGTTTGTTTTGAGTCTTCTTTAATAGATGTGCATTTGAATTCTTGGTGGTTAGACTCGGAAGCTAGTATTCATATTGCGAATTCCTTACAGGGTTCACAAACAAACGGAGGCTAAGTGAGAATGAAGTGAGTTTGAGCGTTGCAAATGGAGTTCAAGTGAAGGTTGAGTTTATGGGAGTAGTGAAGTTGACTTTAGAGTCTGGCTTTTATCTTGTTTTGGAAAATACAGTTTATGTACTGCAAATGAGACGGAAGTTAATTTCTATATCGAAACTTGATGCTTGTGGTTTTACAGTTAATTTTGGCAATGGAATGGTTAAATTGTTTAATGATTCTCGTTTGATTGAGAATGACATTTTATGTGATGATTTATATAGATTGTCTTGGGCTCCTTTTGATGATGTCTCATGTGTTACCAATGTATCAAAGAAAAGGACTTTATTTCGTGAATCATCCTCTATGTTATTTCATAAGCGTTTGGATCATATTTCTAAGGATAGAATGGAAAGATTAGTAAAAGTTGAGATACTTCTCTCTTTAGACTTTTCTGATTTTGAAACCTATGTAGATTGTATAAGGAGAAAACTAACTAAATCTTCAAGGAAGGGTTCAACTAGGAGTAATGAAATTTTGGAATTGATACACACTAATATCAGTGGACCTTTGCCTTCCACTGTATGTGGGAATAAATACTTCATAACTTTTATTGATGTTTTCTCACGATATGAATATGTTCACTTGATTAATGATAAATCACATGCACTTGAGAAATTCAAAATTTTCAAACAAGAAGTGGAGAAATAATGTGGAAAAAGTATCAAAGTTGTAAGGTCTGACCGTGGTGGAAAATACTATGGGAAATATGACGAGTCTATTCAAAATATGGGCGATTTTGTAAAGTTTTTACAAGAGTGTAAAATAGTGCCTCCAATACACCATGCCAGGGACACCTGAGCAAAATGGTGTTTCTGAAAGACGTAATAAAACCCTAAAAGATATGGTTAGAAGTATAATGAGTAGAACAAATTTGCTTGAATATTTGTGGGGTGAAGCTTTGAAAACTGCTATGTATATTTTGAACAGAGTTCCAAGTAAAGTGTTGCAAAGACACATTTTGAATTATGGACAGGACGTAAGCCAAGTTTGGCTCACTTTAAAGTTTGGGGATATCCAGCTGAGGTTAGTATATATAATCCATTTGAAAAGAAATTAGATCCTAAATCAAATCCTGGCTACTTTATTGGGTATCCAGATATATCAAAGGGATATAAGTTTTATTGTCCAAATCGCAGTACTAGAATTATGGAGTCCATTACTGCTAAGTGTTTGGCAAACAATTTTGGAGATAGTGGGAGTTCCACTTTGAGAGAAATTCTTGTTGAACCTAATCAAGTTGTTGTTCCAGCTCCTATTATACATGAAAGAGTTGGTTCTCAACCAATTGAAGTTGTTAATGAAGAATTGAGGAACCAGGAGGAACCTCCAATTCCTCAAACAATGATTGAATCGATTTCTGAGCCACAAGTTAGGAGATCACAAAGGGAAAGAAGATCTACATTGCCCAGTGATTATATTACATATTTATTGGAGAGAGATTTTAAAATTGGGCATATTGTTGATCCTGTAACTTATAACCAAGCATTAACAAGTCTTGAGGCAGATAAATGGATAGCTGCCGTGGAAGATGAAATGAATTCCATGAAAAGGAATAAAGTTTGGGATCTTGTTGAACTTCCTCCAGCTGGAAAGACTGTAAATAACAAGTGGATTTTCAAAAGTAAATTAGATTCAAAAGAAAATGTTGAACGAAAGAAAGCAAGATTGATTGCAAAAGGCTTCACTCAACGAGAGGGCATTGATTATGTTGAAACCTTCTCCCCTGTTTCATCAAAAGATTCTTTTCAAATTATCATGGCTCTCGTGGCATACTACGATTTGTAGCTTCATCAAATGGATGTCAAGACAGCATTTTTGAATGGAGATCATCCTGAAATGGTTTATATGAAACAATTTGAAGGCTTTGTTGTGGAAGGAAAAGAAAACTTGGTATGTAAGTTAAACAAATCCTTATATGGTCTCAAGCAAGCATCTCGACAGTGGTATTTGAAGTTTGATGAGGTTGTGGCCTCTCTTGGTTTTGTTGAAAATACAGTTGATCAATGCATTTATCTTAAAACCAGTGGGAGAAATTTTATTTTTCTTGTATTATATGTTGATGATATTCTGCTTGCTAGTAGTAACTTAGGGTTGCTTCATAAGACAAAGAAAATGTTATCTGCCCATTTTAAGATGAAAGATCTTGGAGAAACTTCCTATGTACTTGGCATCGAAATACATCGTGATAGAAATCGTGGCTTATTGGGACTTTCTCATAAAGCTTATATACGACGTGTTCTAGAAAGGTTTAATATGCAGAACTGTGCACCTGGTGATGTGCCTATCATAAAAGGAGACAAGTTTAACAAAACTCAATGTCCAATGAATGAGCTAGAAAGGGAATCTATGAAGATGATTCCATATTCTAGTGCTGTAGGGAGCTTAATATATGCTCAAATTTGCACTAGGCCAGATATAGCCTATGCAGTTATTGTCCTTAGCAGATTTTAGTCCAATCCAAGACAAGAGCATTGGAAAGCAATTAAGAAAGTTATGAGATATTTGAAGAAAATTGAAAGTTATATGCTTACATTCCAGTGTTCAAATCATCTTGAGGTGGTAGGATATTCAGATTCTGATTTTGCTGGATGTCAAGTTGATTTGAAATCAACCTCAAGTTATATTTTTATATTAGCTGGTGATGCTATTTCTTGGAAAAGTGCTAAACAAACTCTAATGCATCTTCTACTATGCAAGCTAAACTTGTGGAGTGTTATGGGGCTATAGTCTAAGCCGTTTAGTTAAAAAATTTCATCTCTGACTTGAAAGTTGTTAATTTCATCTCAAGACCAATCATCATCTACTGTGATAACAGTACAGTAGTATTCTTTTCAAGGAATAATAAAAGTTTTGGTGGGTCAAAACATATTGACATCAAATATTTGGTGGTTAGAGATAGAGTCAAGGAAGGACAGAGGAAAATAGAGCATATCAATACAGAGGCAATGATTGCAGACCCTTTAACTAAGGGACTCGCTCCAATAGTCTTTAAGACACATGTTACTAATATGGGTATTGTGGAAACATTTGATATTTTTTGTTAGTGGGAGTTATTTATATAAAGAACTACATTTTGGGCTTAATCCCTTTGCAGGGTACGTAGGCAACTCATATGATTTCGGGTACAGCCCCTTTTGATAATAAAATATTTTTCCTCTATCCATGAACTATTTAAAGCATGCATTTGACTTATATCTTTTTATTATAATTTTATTGTAATCTCGAGATATGATATATAAAGACATAAGATGAGTCTCTTTTAGATACCAGTGGCTTCATTTTGATTCGAAGCATTATGAGGACCAATATGAATTAGCACAGTTTTTTATAAGTTCATACCACATTCTATCACATTGATTGGAGGATGGAGATCCATATCGATAAAGATGTTGACATTTGTAGCTGTGGAATGGTCTTACATCGGTTAATTGATGTAATGACTTTCATGTTTGGTGTTAATATTCTTGTTGGACTGGATCATGTTATGTAAGGTGTCATCATTGGAGCTATACTTTTGTTGCCACCTATGTAGTCTAACCTGGGTGTTAAAACCTTGTTATAGCAACCAAATGTTTGCCCAAGTGGGAGAATGTTGGAATAATTTCATATGTGCGCTTCACATTCGATTGCAAATTTTATTGGTTATATGTATGGCTCATAATGATATTTGTGTTTGGGCCAAATTTATTAAGTGATCAAATGAGTCTTTTACACCCTACGGGTTGTAATTAATATGATGTGGTAATTTTAAGTATATGGGCTGAAAATAAACCCCAATTAGAATTCTAATCGTAATGTGACGGTTCAATTATTTCCTATATAAAGTCTAGGTTCCCTCACCTCTCCATTATGATTATTATTTAGCTTGTCCCATTGATAGCTAATACTTTGCGAGGAGCAAGGAGGGAAAGATCTGACTGCTATTACAATTACAACTATTATTCATATCAACAATGACTTCCGCAGGTATGAATTCGTTTTATTAATTTATTATTTGATGATTCTTGATTTTTAACATGATTAAAATTAAATATTAAGAGCACCTTCCTGCATCACATTGCATAAAGAAAGAAATGTAAAACTTGTTAAATTGAGTACATTCATATAGAGATAATCTTCAAATTGCACTTATAAAAATGAATTAGAGAGATCCAACCAAGCCACCTGCAATAAGCAAAGTGAATGTTCCAAGCAGGTGCATTTAAGAGGTTAAGTTTGTGATAACAATGTTGTTTGAACCAATGAATTCCACTAAATGCGGTCGACTGTAATTTAGAGAATGAGCGGTGAATTACTCCTACCAAATGGAGCCTTGGTCATCCGTTGTTCCATTATCGCCTATAGTAGGTAGAAAATAAGTAAAATTGCACAAGAATGGCAATGTTAAATCTGGAAAAAGTGGTAAATTGGCTGAGTTACAAGAGGAACATACCTGTTATCACAACATCAGTTAAATTATTTCCAGTAATTAAGCTGCCATATCTTCTATCACGCAGCTCAATACCTCGCACATAAGATGGTAAAGGTTCGACTACATCCCAGTCACTATGATTCCGCAAAAGTGAGTAGAAAACTTTTAAAAATACTCTAATTCCAATATGAAAACAAAGTAATGTCAAATTCGTTAGAGCAACTCTTGTCAACATAAAACTTTCGGTCAAAACAACTCAATTTAGTGACACTCCGACAGAATTCATTTTTCTTTTTATAAATTTCCAATCTGCTTTTAACATTTTTCTATTAAGAGGTCTTTTAGGAAAAGAAGTTAAAAATCAAGCGCATTGCTTTTTCAGGGAGAGGTTCTAAATTTGTAATGTGGCAGAAATCTTAGGAGTGTGCACCATGTGAATAAAATCTGCAGAAGGTATTGATTTAAATCAGGGTATTTATATCTCCTAAAGGAGCAATAGTGAGAAAAGAAAAATAACGATGGGCAGAGCATTTTATTATGTCTAATCAAGAGCCCGCCTAATGAGGTTTTCAATCAGTGAGAGGAAGACCAACTTGAGAAGAATTATACAAGTAGAAACCCTTTATTGGTCCAAGGAACAAAATGTGGTTAATATGGTCAATTCCAGCAGCTTGAAGAGAAAAATAGCACCCATCTTCATAAACTATCGGCCTTAAATTCCTTTTTTAAGAAAAATGGTAAATTTCTGTACTAACATGACAACATGAGAGCCAAGAATGATGGCTTCTTTTTCCAGGAAAAGAAACTAGTAAGGTTGATGCTTCCAGTAAGCCACCTTCCCTTAGGTACATAAAGTTGGGCACCACCTTTGTCAGCAAATGACTTCGAATATAAAATGGCATTTTTGTTGGGACCAGTGGAAACGAAACGTAAGAATTGAGATTTAATGAACACCAATTTGAAGTATAATACAAGATCGCAAAGTACCACGAACAAGATTAAAGTAAAATATGAATTAAGCAGAGGAACGACGAATTTTATTAATATGGAGAGAATTACAACTTAACAGCAATAATGCTTCAATAAAACTGATAGAAGAGCCTTGTATTTATAGTACACTTGGTCTAACCCGAAAAAAGTCCCAAAAAGGTAGAAATATATAATTCAATTAGATTCCTATTTGAGTCACACTTCTAACAATCTCCATCTTGACTCAAATTCCGGTGCAACGAACGAAACTCCTAGATTTCAAATTCGCCTGCAACAAAATGAACTGACCAATCTCCTCAACGCAATAACCAAACTCTCCATCACCAAACCATCGTCCTCTGCACGACGTCCACAAGCGACACCCGAACCCAAAACCCGGGTTCCCGAAATTCCACCAAGGAATTACTGTTGACCAAACAGGGTCGAAGCACACTCTGTAGCAAAAATCATACCATATGCTGGATCAAAAAGACCCTTGCTAAAACTGTCGCCTTCAACATTCCCAAAAGCATCATAGACATTATTGACTCCACTGTACCTACACTCCATGAGTACACTAGCACAAGAACAAAGTGTATCTGCTAAAGTTGATGGCAAAGCAGAATCACCAACACTCCCATGAGCAAAGTTCGAAATCGACTAAGAGCCAAACACAAGAGATACTGTACCAAATTGAATTTCTACCACAGTACTGAACTTGTCCAAATGTCTCTTCTTAACTAGTTATGTGCTTCCCTGCAAAATATACAACTGGGATCTCCTTCATCCCTCTAGTACGACCTTAACACCTCTCTGAACCTTCAGGACTCCACCTCCACCAAAAAATTTATACCCTTTTGCATCCAGGGTACTGAGTGATATGAGATTTTTTGTCAAGTCTGGAATATGACGAACCTGATCAAGTGTTCTCACTGTCCCATCTTGTAGCCTCAATTTGACCCGATCAATTCCTGCAACCCAACAAGATTGGTTGTTTCCCATGACAACTCACCTTGCTTCACAGCCTCATATGTCTGAAATAACGCCCTATTGGGACATATATGATACGAACATGTAGAATCGAAAATCCATTCCTCAAGTTTGGATTCCCCATCAGATACAGCCAACATCACATCTCCATCATCAGAAAAATTTTCAACAACATTGGTTTCGTCCAAATTACAAGATTACCCCGAATGATTTGCATGTAAATTACCTTTACCCTGCAACTTGTCACAATCTTTCTTCAAGTGTCCTTTTCGCCTGTAGTAGAAGCAATACACATTGCTGTATCTCGTCTTCGACCTACTCCTTCGTCGTTCACCATGAGTAACCAGAGCATCCCCACCCCTAGGTGTAGGATCTCCAACCAATAACTTCATCTTCTCCTTTGAGAATAATGCATCATATACCTCTTCAATGGTCAACGTGTCTCGACTATACAAAATAGTATCACGGAACGACAAAAAAGAGCTAGGTAATGAACACAACAAGATCAAGACCAGATCCTCTTCGTCATATTTTACCTCCAACGTCTCTAGATCTACAACGATTTTCTTGAACACAGCCAGCTAGTCCTGCAGTGACCCTCCTTCCGCCATGCGATGGGAATACAACTTCTGCTTTAGAGTCAGTTTGCTCGTCAAACTCTTCGTCATGCACAACTACTCCAACTTGAGCTACAAAGCAGCCGCTGTCTTCTCCTTCAAAATATCTTGTAGCAAATTGTTGGATAAATGAAGATGAATCAATAAAACAGCCTTCTGATCCCTCCGTTGTCTCTCTTCCATAGACAAATTTGCTGGTATCCTCTCGATACCCAGCAAAGCATCGTCAAGATCCATCTGCATCAACACAGCCCTCATCTTTACTTGCCACAGCGAAAATCTTGAATTGCGATCTAGTAGCGGAATATCATACTTCATCGAAGCCATCTCTGAAAAATATCAATCAAATCACGAAAAACTTGCAACCTGCAACATCCAAAACTGAAAACTTCCGAACGTGCAAGGGGCAAAACAGTCCAGAACCACAATTTTGCCCAACACTAAAATTGGACACCACCACAAGGTCCGTCTCGTCATCTAGAGAAAATTTTCTGAAGACACTGTCGTTGAAAATCCCCTCACGCGCCGCCACGCGCCTTGCCGAAGTTTCACCCGCCGACGACCGGCTGGTGACGCGCCGTTGAACTGTGACCCTTTCTGGACCGTCTCTGCCTGCTGAGTCCACTGGTGGTGTTCATTTCTCCAAAAGGTAAGTAGTTTCACCGAGAAACGCGAAAACAGATCCAATAGAAAATCGAAAAAACTGGACAGGTTCATTTTCTGATTTTCTGGTAATTTTCAGACCAATTTCCGATCAGTTTCAAGCCAGAAATCCACCAATAACCCCGCTCTAATACCACTTGTTGGGACCGGTGGAAACGAAACGCAAGAATTGAGATTTAATGGATACCAATTTGAAGTATAATACAAGATCACAAAATACCACGAACCAGATTAAAATAAAAGATGAGTTAAGCAGAGGAACGATGAATTTTATTAATATGGAAAGAATTACAACTGGACAACAATGATGCTTCAATAAAATTGACAGATGAGCCTTGTATTTATAGTGCACTTGGTCTAGCCCTAAAAAAGTCCCAAAAAGGTAGAAATATATAATTCAATTAGACTCCTATTTGAGTCACACTTCTAACAATTTTGAAATGCTAGAGTGTTTAATGTTTTTCCATCCTCGACAGCCCCAAACTCCAAAACAGAAATGGTGTGAGGTCTGGGTGTTAACCGCTGGAAAGACTCGCATTCTACATTGTATTCTGTGGCATAACTCAATGCCAGTAGCAAAAGAAAAACCACCTGTAAAGAAAAAAAGGTTAAAGGATAGTTCATAAATGGATAGCACTAGACTAAATACCAAACACGCACTCAGTGATTTGTCTCCTACACTGCCATGCGTAACAGCCATAATTCAACAAAACAATACGTCAATGTACAGATTAACACGGTAGGATAACAAAATTCAAAGCGACAAGATCTGTATCTTAAAACATAAATATGGAATGCTGTCTTTTTAAAGCTGTAAAAGAAACGAGTAAAGCATAGAACGGATTCCAACAATTGGCATTCATGAATACGAGTACAAATGACTACTTTCAACCTAGGTAAAAGTACCAAGTATTCCTTTTATCATTGCCAAAAAGAGCCTTTGATTTACCAACAAACATGGCTTAAATCTAGTATTCAATAATTAGCTCTCTTATAGACAATGTAGACAAATTAACTGGCAAGCCGCATCCCAACTGAAAAACACCCAAGATCATGTTAAACATTACATGTACTGCACCAGCATCAAAACCAATTCATAATGTTGCAACCAAATATCAACAATCACATCAATTTTTATGTGAAGATAACACAACAAGTGCATGTTTTTACACATAAAACTCGATGTACAATGAACAAGAATTTAGTTTATTTTTCTTTCTTACTATCATCCAGTGTCCGGTCCTCCTTACCAAACACGCCGTAACAGTTTAAGATAAACATTACCTATTAGGAAGTTACCAAAAAATAAAGGAAAAACACTCATAACTTGAACAGAAAAAATAAAAAATAAAATCCAGAAACTATTATAATTGAAGAAACCTTAGATCAATGAAATTCAAAAAATTACCTACATACTTACAAGCTTCTTCATAACTTTTTTCTTCTCTCTGATTCAAAGCCACACCTCCAAAACCCTTCAACTGCACATTAAACTAGGAAGAAGAGCAAAGAAAAGGGTAAAATTACACAATAACTGTAAACTATGAAAAAATACTGCCGAGTTAAATGAAGATTTTCTTGGGACAACTAAATTATAATTGGGAAAGTGAGATAAAATACGAAAAATCAAATAATTTCGGAAAAAGTGTGTGTATGATTAGTTGTATATTTTGTGTTTTAGAAGGGGCAAAAAAAATTGTTTCTGCTTATATATAAAACATGGGTGGGTAGTTATTGTGCCGCATATGCACAGTGCTTAGGAGATCATATATATATATATATAAATAAATAAATAAATATATATATATATATATATATATATATATATATATATTGTAATGTTTACCATATTGTGTGGTTTTTTATTTTTGTTTCTAACTCTCATCATTCCTTTTTTTGTGGGAATAATTATGTGTGAGTTTTGAGTGTGTGTGCGCGCACGCGCGTGTATTTTTTTTTTCTTTTGTTATGGTAATAATTGGGGTGCTTGAACGAAATGTTATATGAAGTTAGATGATCATGATGAATCAAAAGCAATTTGTATGCCCATGGTTACATTAAGTACAGTGGTCATAGGTGGATTTAACGCGTTCATGATTGTAGTGAATTTTCATTTATTTTCATGTCTTTAACGTAGCTTAAATTGTAAGAGTCTCTTTGGCATGGCTTTTGAAAAACCAAAAGGAATTTTTGAGATTCAAAAGTTATTTTTGGATCAATTTAACTAATTTTATGAAAGTATTTCTTTTAGTTAGAAGAGGTTTTTGTGTCGCTCTACTCTTGATCTCATTAATTAATTTATTTTTATCCTTAAATTAAAATCATACAAGGATTTAACAATTTGTTTTTAACTCAAGTAAGTATTTTCTAGTAAAATCAAAACATATCAAAAAAATCAAATTAATAATATAAAGAGTTAAAAGAACTGCCAAATTTATATTATACCAAAAGATAATTTTGTTTTACAGAATACACATCATAACACGTTAGCCATATTACTACCAAAAGTTTTGATCAAAAGAAATGCCTAAAGATTTTTCAAAAGTTCCCTATAGATCTATTCTACAGCAGGCTGATATGGCGGTATATCAAAGTTTGTCAACCTTTCATTTTCACCACTCTTTTACTAGGTATCATTTTTCCTATTTTACATAATGTCACCTTGCTGTCTACTCCACGTACATTATAGTATTTACCTAATGACAACTGACCAAATCATAAACATCAATAATTATCATTACAAAATCCTCACCATTTTCAAAAGTTTTGATCTCTTCTTCCTCGTCAACCACCATATAAAAACGTGTATGGTGGGTACGTCTATATATAACATGTATAGCCATGAGGTCCTCAGTAATTTTGGCATGTCTGGTAGTACGGACAATTTCAGCTTCTCGCGGGGACATCTACAGTACAAAATACAAAACGTGAACCATAGAGTTCAGTAAATACGGTACATCTATAATGGGATTCACATTCAAAATTTTCAACTAGAACTCAATCAGTATGATAATAAAAGTATGCATGATCTTGAAAACGTAATTATCCGTACGTTTTCCAAATAAACTCAATGCACACGTAACATGCAACCATGTCACATAGTAGAAAAAGACAACCACATATAAACACATAAGTACACATATTAATATATCTTGTACTGTAGTTGAAAAATATCAATATTTACTTTTTTTGTGACTTTCTTGATCAATGTCTGCATTAATACAATAATCTCTACATTAATCATATCTTATCTTATTAGTTTCCAATCATCACATCTAAACTAAACTTATAAGATAATATAGATTACCTAATAACATACTCCTAAAAAAATAATGAACCTAGTTTACTGTCAACTAATAGCAATAATAATAACAATAATAATATAAATGAAATTCTTGTTATCGTCATTAAATAAATTCCATAAAATTATTACATGTACAATTTAAGCTAGCCAATGCACTACCACATTATTTTCCCATTTCGTGTTTGATCCACTTTTCATTTCAATTAACACACACACACACACACACGCGCATACGCATTAGTAAATTTTCTTATTCAATCCATGTTCTTCTTTACTAAATTTCCAACATACATCACCATTGATACTATGCATTATAACAATTTTTCTTCACATCTTATCACATAACTAAATCAAAGTAATTTAAGCTTAAGCTTCAAGTGCTAATTATTTTCTTTCTTCCCATTTATATTTACCATGTCTACACATATAAATATTATAACGGCCCAATTTCCAAAAGCATCATCATGATAATATTAAAACTATTAGACCAAGTTATTTTCTATCCCTACCCACTTCTTCTTTACTCATTATGTTTTTCCCCAAATCTATTTTATACAATCTTTAATAATGCAAGCTAAGTAAACTAAAAATCAATATATCTTGGAGTGAATTGTTTCAAAAAAACACTAAACTTATACCATAGTCATGGACTGCACATCAAACTTCATTGTTCTTCACACTACTCACTCAACTTTACCCGTTTTCTCTCCATCCACCAACTTTAGTTTATAAATTTTATAATTTCCAAAGTCAAGATTTTGAAATTGAAAAATTATAATTTATCTTCCTTGATTTTATTAATTAAACTTAACTATAATATTATCTTTTATCAATTACTAAAAAACCCTAAAACAACAAATTTTAATTTCAATTCATAAATCAATTGGGCACTTAAAATAAATAAATAACTAAAATAATTTGCAAAATAATTAACTTAATGAAAAGACATTTCTTAAGGAGTGAAAATGAGGGGAAACAAGATACTACAAATTTCACAACTATACCTATTTATAGTTAATGGTAGGGGTTAATTGTGCTATTATTTGATTGGGTTTTAAAATTGCATCTTTAAACCTTGGACCAAAAATGCAATTATTTCTTTGTTTATAAAATTGCACCTTTAACCGTTGGGCAAATATGCAATTATAAAATTGCATTTTCAATCCCCATAATACTACTTTAATTACAATCCCTAATAACATTTATTCCATCATTAAATTAAGTCCCTAAAATTAAAAACAAACTCTCTAAAATATTAAAAATCTTTATTAGAAAATTTTGGGATGTTACACTTTTAGAGGAAATTGATCCAATGTAACATACTCTATAAAATAGAAAACTCTTTTAAAAATTAGTTTTCAAACAAAAATTAAGATAACTTATTCCAAAAATTCTTCTACAAAAAGTAAAAGCAAAAAATAAAAGGCATGCTAAATGAGCCTTAAAAACATTTCGTGGACCGCAATAAGTGAAAAACAGAACAAGAATAAAGATGACAAAATTATCTAGGAACACACATAACAAAAACCAAAAAAAAAAAAAAGAAAGGCGCTTACAGTCACAGACACAGTTAGAGTCGTAGACTAGAAATTGGAATTTGGAAAGGTCGGTGTCGACAGTGACTTGTCTCCCGTCAGCAGAAGCAACATCCAACAAGTTTGAGTCGTCACTTCAGAAAAGGCAACTTACTATTCGTTTGGTGATTAAGCAATCAAATAGTTCAATGGAAATGCAAAATCAATCAAGAAAAATAAATTTGCTCCCTGACTTGCTCCTTCCTTGTCGGATCTCTGAGGCATATTGTTTCACCTTTTGCACTTTCAACACCCAACACTACTGTCCCACTGGGCGTGCCAAACTGTTTCGCGCGTGTTAATTCGCTAACAATTAAAGAGGATCAGACGATTGTGTAAGGGACGAAACCTCTTGAGACAAAGTCCCAAAAAGGGGTGTTCTTTTATTGGCGATGAACTTTACAATTGGAAACGAAATACAACGTGCCTCCAAGGGGCGCAAGCACACGAGTTACAGAAAATGAAGTGTTTAAGTCTAAAAACTAAAGGAATGAAAATTACATATTCTCTGTTCGAGAGTTTTGGATTCCGTCCTTGCTTCTAAGTTCTTTCTCCCTTTTATACTTCATAGGCGATCCCTTTGTGATTAACTGCTCTAAGAAAACTACTTGATCGCCCTATAACTACCCACTTTCTTCGTAGTGGCGATTTTGTCATGAAACTGTCCTTTTAACTGCTGTCATTATCTTGCATCGTTCAACCGCTTTCGATTGAATCCCTTGAGTCGTGGAACGTGATAAGGTTACTTTAGCAACTGCCTCAATAACTGCATTTCTTGATAATCATAATGCATTATGTTTGTTGATACCTTGGGCGACTTGAAGATTTGGGCAAGACTCTGGGCGACCGTATGCCACTCTATTCGTTCAGATTCTGAGCGACTTGCAAACTTGGGCGATGGCGTTACCACACTATTGGGCCCCTTATTTGGGCATCCACCTTGATTCGTTTAATTGGATTTCGTTCTTTGGGCCATCTGATTCGGGGATCTTCCAATTGGGCTTTACTCTCTGAGCTGTTCGATCTGGGCTGAATTTTTATGTGTCAACAATTACCCCCCAATATGGTAGAATTAATAATAATTATTGAATTTTGCCATATTCACTTCACGTCTCCAGCAACGTTCGCGATTCCCAAAGAATTTCAATCATTGTTTCCTTCTATAATTTGAAAAGGTGCGTCGCTTTGCAAACCCTTATAAACTCCAAACACGCCATTTTACTGCTACCAAATCACGTTTCATATTTCTTGCGCATCCTTCACGATTCACTGTTCATCTTTTGCTTCCTTTTTACATAACTCTGAAAAGTTTCGTTCCTTCTTCAATGGCTGCTTCACAATCTCAAGCTAGTGATTCCTTTAGTTTTGATGATTTTCAGAAACTTCTGAGTCGTTCATACGTAACCCCAAGTTTTCTCGCGCCCGCCGATGTTGGAGGTAATGAGTTTTACTTGGGTCCTTTCTTCAACAATGCGGAGGCAGTTGAACAGGCGGCGGTGGGTCAGCTGTTTCCTTGCACTCATGGCCCTCCTTTTCTGAATTCTTTGCCGTTGGGGCCACTTCGTGAAAGAGGTATTCGCACTTGGCCCAAATCTAACGTAGCTTTTCGTAGGTGGGATGCTCGTCTTGTGGGTCATGGTCCTACTAAGGCACTTTTTGATAGCACTAGGATTTCTGATTTGTTGGAAGTCTCTATTCGCCCCCCTACTTTTGATTCAGCGCTCTTTTCGATTGCTTTGAGCTTTTGGTCCTCTGAGTATAATACCTTTATTTTTCCTCTTGGCCCCATGTCTATTACGTTAAGGGATGTTGGGGCCCTGGTAAATTTACCACCTTTGGGCGAAACCATTTTCCCAGGCATCTTAGTTTCTGGTGGCGCCCCATAGTTCGGTAAAAACTATACCGATTCTTATTCAAGCTTGCAGACACTCCACAATCATTCGAGTGCTGAGCCTACTCATGCCGAGCGAGTGGCCTTCCTTTTAGTTTGGCTTTGTAAGTATGTGTTGTGCGTGCCTAGTATAAAGCCCTCTCTGAGTTATCTACCTATAGCGCACGAACTGGCGCGTGGCAGGCCTTTGAACTTATGTTCTTTGTTTTTGGCTGCCCTTTATAGAGGTATGGCTTTTCTTCAGGCTCAATTGAAGAATAGTGCATCTCCTACTGGCAGTGGACCTCTTTGGTTCACTCAACTGTGGTTGAGATCCTATTTTCCATCGCTTGGTGCTCCATCCATTTCTCGTCCTTCTGCTAGCTGTTACG
>NC_036256.1:18588964-18589972 GCF_002742605.1 Olea europaea var. sylvestris | reverse complement strand
TCGCAACCTCCATTTATCGAGCCATTTTTCATTAGCCCCTTTTAATCCTTGTCATGCTACTCACCCTCTTTTCGAACAACTTTGGCCATCGGTGAAGCGCAGATTATTTGCAACTGAGGCCAATCGTGCCTTTCATTCATTAGACCAACCAAGTATTTCTTTTCCTCCTCCTGTTTTGGTCACTCCTTTGTCTATTCGGAACCCCTCTCCTTCTCGTCGTACTAAACAATCTGCTCGTCCATCTTCTTCTCTCCCTACCAAGCCAACTATGGCCAAGAGTGCTCCAAACCGCAAACGACCAGCCTCAGCATCTCCCATTCTGGAGGATGATGTTGATGACGATGATGATGATGTCCCTCTTATCGTTAAGAGGAAGGTAATTAAATTGGTCTATTTACAAGTATGCTCTTCCCCATTTGAAATTTTTCTGTGTACTGATGATCTTTTGGACTTTTCAGAAAAGCTCAGCTTCCTCTTCAAAGGCTTTGGTATTACCAACTCCTGCTCCATCATCCTCTGTTGAGGCTACTTCATCCAAACCGGTTGATGATGGGAACATGCCTAAAGGTATATCTTCAATCCCAGATTCTTCATCACCACCCATGAATGAGCCCCCTTCCTCCCAGGGCGTCGACCCCCCAATCCCCGAAGCAGAAGGTAATTCAGTTTTTGATGTCTTCCCTTTGCTCGTGCTATTGGTTTCTGACTGGTTGCTCTTTGAACTTTGCAAATACTCCTATGAGTCCGCCCGTTGTGGCAACGTCTTCTCGCTCGGACAAGGGGAAGTCCTCACGAATGGATGAGTCGTTGGTGGCCAGCTTGGCTGAGGGGGCGCCATCTTCTACGATTGTCGACGAGGTAGTTTTTCTCTTTGCCCCATTCCTATTTCCAACTTGTTCGTTGTAGCGAATATTTTTAATGTTGGCCATCTTCTTTGGAGGATGCTGACAGGATTGTTCGTTCTATCCAGGATTTGTTCACTTCCTAGGGGTAGGTCCAAATGCCTCG
>NC_036256.1:18585686-18588496 GCF_002742605.1 Olea europaea var. sylvestris | reverse complement strand
GAGGTTGATGATGATGACGTTGCGGCTGAATTGAACATCACTACCTCCCGACAGGACGAGGATTGGGAAAAACTTAGGGAACGAATTCGTTCCTTATGGGGTAGAATGTAATTAAGACATACGATGTCTTTTCTATTTTGTAATTTTGTTCCTTATTAATGAACATTAATTTCTTGTGCATTTATTTGATGTTTATTTTCTGATCATCAATTCTTTAAGCATTTAACTGCTTTGCATTAAGAATTTTGTCCATTCTTTTTTGATATTCCCACTACTGTTCCCAAGACTTAGGGCCATTTAATTCCGTCTATTAGACAGAAATGTGGCTGTTCATATTCTGTCTCTTCATCTTCACCCCCCTATAAATGTTTAGCATTTTTCATCCTCTATCTTCATCTCCTCATTTTCTTATTCGAAACCAATTCGCTGCCATTTCTTGGCATCCTGACGATCAATCTGATCCAAAAATGGACTGTTTAGTCCGTCCACCTTATATTTACTTTGATGTCACCTTTGGTATGGGAGGTATAGGAAATGTTTTCTGGCCCGCAGCAAAATTTTTTACCTACGAAGTTCTTCCCATCGTCTCTTTGTTCTTCACAAGGAGTCAATGATGGAAGGCAATTTTTGGGCTGCTCATGGGCCATTTTGCTTGCTGAGAGTGTTTCTCAGTTTGCTTGCTGAGAGTGTCTCTCAGTCTATTTGCTCGCTATTGCAGCGATGCATTTAGGAAGGTGGTGAGGCCAGTACACCCTCTCACTCGTCAATCCCACCACTGCAGCGATGCATTTAGGAAGGCAGTGTGAAGTTTACTCAATGATCGGCTAGGAGATCATCTTACTTTAATTGTATTTTGTAACACGCCTATTACTTGTATCTTTTATACTCTTGTAATGAACGTTTGGTAATAAAGAACTTTATTTGAACGTATTTCGCTCTGTCTTTATTATTTTTTGATCGTCCAGAATGTTTGGTTATGTTTTTATCTGTTCGCATTCCCATAAAAAAGGAACATATTTTTTCAAATACTTGCCATTAATGAATCTTACGTGCTTGGTGCCATCTAAATCTTCCAAGTGGTATGCTCCATTAGGCAATACATTGTTTATTTTGTATGGTCCTTCCCAGTTGGACGACCACTTCCCGTACTTTGGATCCTTGGTGTCCAAAGGGAGTATCGTTTTCCAAACTAGTTCACCCAGGCTGAACGACTTGGCTATGACTTTTTTATTATAAAATTTAGCCATCCTTTGCTTTTGAACTTGCAACCTATCCAAGACGTCCAACTTCAATTCATCTAAACTTAATAAATTTTGAACTTGCGATTCGGCATACTCATCATCATTCAACTTATGTTGTAAGCACACTCGAATTGATTGCACGTTGATTTCCATAGGCAAAACGGCCTCCTGTCCATAAACAAGTTCGAAAGGAGTAATTTTGGTACTTGACCGAGGTGATGTTCTATAAGCCCATAAAGCCTTATTCAAACATTCGTGCCAATTTCTGGCATTTTCGTCTATCATCTTCCTGATGATATTTTTTAGAATCTTGTTGGAGGATTCTGCTTGTCCATTGGATTGAGCGTAGTACGGTGTGGAGTTTACTAATTTAACCCCAAACTCGCTCAAAAATTTGTTTACTTGATCCCCATTCAACTATGTTCCGTGATCTACCATTATAGTTTGTGGAATTCCAAACCTCTAAATAATGTGATCACGAATAAACTCTATAACATTCTTCTGGGTGATCTCTTTTAAAGGTACTGCTTCCACCCATTTAGTGAAATAGTCGGTTGCAACTATAACAAAAGTATGTTGCTTGGACGATGGAGGGTAAATCTTCCCTATTAGATCTATCGCCCAACCTTTGAACGGCCAAGGTTTAATAATAGGTGCCATCTCTCGCGCTGGCGCCCTTTGTATTGGACCATGCTTTTGGCATGCTAAACAACTTTTTGCATACTGAACGCATAGTTCTCCCATCTTTGGCCAAAAATATCCACTCCTAATAATTAATCATCTCATCCTTTGGCCAGCTTGATGAGCTCCACATATCCCTTCGTGTACTTCAGCCATGATCGTCTTGGCTTCTTGCAAACTTACACACTTTAGTAATACACCATCAGGGCGTTTCTTAAATAACTCTTCGTCTATTAGTGTGTAATTCAGCGAACATAACTTTGTTTTCCTACTAATCCCTTCATTAGGTTCTTGAAGGAACCCTTTAATCTCTGTTCGTCAATCCACTGCATCTCCATCTTGTATACAGTGAAGTTCAATTTTTCTCGCCCTTCTTTGAGTTACGGGCAATATGATTCCGTATTCACAAGTAGACTTCCAATCCAAGATTTTAGAGTACCCTGAAGCCATTTGGGCCAACTCATTCGCCACGTCGTTATATATCCTATTAACGCATTGAAGTTCTACTTGATCGAATTCCTATAATAATTCTTGGGCGATCTCATATTGACTTATAATGGAATCACTTTGGCATTTAAAATCACCAATCAATTGATGTATCACCAATTGAGAATCGCCCTTAACGATCACGTTTCTTACTCCCATATCTATCATCAGTTCTAGGCCTACAATTAAGGCCTCGTATTCGGCTTGATTGTTGGTGCACATTCTGTCTAAGGTGAATGCGAATTTGTAGCAAATCCCTAAAGGATTAATTAGTGCTACTCCTACTCCTGCACCTTTAGAGGTCTTTGACCCATCGAAATACAATACCCAAGGTTTTAGTCCGAACAAGTTGATTTCTAATTCGATTTCCTCAGGCATGTCAAGGCATGGATGATCGGCTAG
>NC_036256.1:18582888-18585641 GCF_002742605.1 Olea europaea var. sylvestris | reverse complement strand
ATTTCGTTAACCGTCTACTCAAATAATAAATTGCCCTTTCTTCACCAAATTGGTCTTCTTGTGCGACCATTCCAGCTATTGATTCCTTTTCAGCCGATACATACACTTTCATTGGCCGTCCCTGGATTGGTGACACCAATACTGGTGGACTTGATAGATATGTCTTCAGGCTTTCAAAAGTCTTTTGATGTTCTTCTTTCCAGACGAATTCGTCCTGATTTTTCAGCTTTAATAGCGGCGAAAAAACTTTAGTTCGCCCTGCATAGTTAGAAATGAAGCGTCTTAAAAAATTTACTTGGCCTAGGAACCTTTGCAACTCCTTTTTATTGCTAGGTGGTTTGGCTTCTAAGATGGCCTTCGCTTTATTTTTATCAAGTTCAATTCCTCTCTTGTGTACTAAAAAACCAAGAAAATTCCCTGCATTAACACCAAATGCACACTTCAAGGGATTCAACTTTAACTTATATTGCCTCATTCGTTCAAACGAACATTTTAACTGTTCGAAATGGTCTTTTTCTTTAATAGATTTAACTACTATGTCGTCTACATACACCTCAACAAACTTGCCTATCATGTCGTGAAAAATTAAATTCATTGCCCTTTGATAAGTTGCCCCTGCATTTTTTAGGCCGAAAGGCATGACCACCCATTCAAAACATCCTAGAGAGCCAGGGCATCTAAAGGCAGTTTTGTGTATGTCTTCTTCAGCTATATAAATTTGATTGTATCCTGAATACCCATCCATAAAAGAATACATGACATGTCCGGCAGTTGAATCTACTAAAGAATCCACCGTGGGCATTGGATACTCATCTTTGGGCGTAGCTATGTTCAAATTTCTAAAGTCTATACACACCCTTAGTTTACCATTCTTTTTTAATACTGGCACAATATTCGACAACCATTCAACATATCTGACTGTTCTTATAAAATCTGCTTTCAATAATCGCTCTATCTCTTTCTTAATCTCAGGGAATACATTAGGAGCAAAACGCTTAGGGGGTTGCCTATGAGGTTTAAAATTAGGCTTAGTCGGTAACCTATGTTCCACCAAGTCTCTATCTAAACCAGGCATTTGTTCATATTCCCAAGCAAAACAATCTTTGTACTCTTTTAACAAAGCGATTAATTTGTTACTAACCTCTTGGTCGAGCATCTGGCTGATGAACGTTGGGTGATCTTCTCCTTCATTGCCAATATTTACTTTGATCAGAGGGTCTTGTGCTTAAGCGTATCCAGGTTTGGCAATCCGCATCACTTCGTCGTCCAGTTCTTTTGTAAGTACTTCCTCTTCCAAACAGTCCACTTTGTTGACTTCTCGGCCAATGCTTTGCTCTAACTCGAATACTGCCAACTTGTCCTTCAACACTTTTAGGGCAGTCTCTTCCTTTGCTTTGTCATTGCATTCCTTATTGAAAACCATCAGTCTAGCTTTGAAGGCCTGAATATATGCCATTTGGGATCTTCTTCATCCCTTTTATCTCTCTCAAACCTTGATCTCCTAGAAGAGGTCTCTGGCAGTTCTTTCATTGATTCATACCAGTTTCTTTATTACTCTTTAGGACGTTTTGATTGGCTATCTTGAGTAGTAGAGGTGCTTTAGGGTGTGGCAGNAATGGTTCTTCGCTTTGTGCGACAACTTGAGTTTCTTCCCCGTCTTGTACCACTCTGACAGGTCCATAGTTTCCTTCGTACATAAATTTTTTCACTGAGTTTGCTTCTGTGACAAAAGGCCTATGATCGGCCTGCACCACTTCTGCTTTGCCTTTGTCATTCCAAAAAATCAGGCATTGATGGAGCGACGAGGGTATACATCGACTTCCGTGCATCCAATCCCTTCCTAGGAGCACATTGTAACTAGTAGGACCATCTATTACAAAGAAGACCGTGGTCCTAGTAGTCGTTCCTACAGTTATGTCCAATGGCATAACTCTCTTAGCTGAAATTACTCCTCCATTGAAGCTGGTGAGGATGACTTCTGTAGGAATCATATCATCCTCTGTCTTTGCGAGCTTTCTCATCATTCTGGATGGAATGGTGTTTATAGCTGCTCCATTGTCGACAAGCACTTTTGCCACTGGGACGCCGTTAACTAGAGCTTTAACGTATAATGGCCTCAGGTGTTTTGTCAACTTCATGGCTGGCCGTTTAAAAACAACCTTTTCGCCAGCCTCTATTTCTACCTCTTGCTTGTTTTCTGTCGAATTATCCCCTTGTGATAGGTCGACGTGTAGTATGTCACGCTCATCCTCTGTCTCCTGAATCTCCTTCTTGCTTTTTTCTAATGCTTCCTCATCAGTTATCCAACCTACGGGAGGAGGCATCATTTTTGCTTCCTCATCAGTTATCCAACCTACGGGAGGAGGCATCATTTTTGCTTCCTCATCAGTTATCCAACCTACGGGAGGAGGCATCATTTTTGCTTCCTCATCAGTTATCCAACCTACGGGAGGAGGCATCATTTTTGCTTCCTCATCAGTTATCCAACCTGTGGGAGGAGGCATCATTTTTGCTTCCTCATCAGTTATCCAACCTGTGGGAGGAGGCATTATTTTTGGAGGTGACCCATACTTCTCAGAGCGAGGCACTCTCTTCTTCCTTTTGGGTGTCCCGTACAGTACGTAGAAATCGAAAGGACGCCCAGATGGCTCCCCCAATAAGTCTACTTCGCGGACTCCCTCTTGATGTAGTTGCTTAAACAGAGTATTGCGTGATACTCCTCTCTTTTTCCTTTCTGCTTCTAGATCAATTTC
>NC_036256.1:18571496-18582627 GCF_002742605.1 Olea europaea var. sylvestris | reverse complement strand
GTTTGGGAAGAAAACAGGGCGACGAGGATGCTGCCATGTCTCTGGTTTCTTCGTGTTTCCATTTACTTCCCTTTTACATCTTGCACACAGGACGTCTTCGTCCTTTTTTGGTTCTTTTCCTTTGATTCGTTCGAAGACGCTGGGATGTGGTCTTGGATCTTCTTCTCCGTCATCTATGACTAACTTGAATTTTGGTAACTTGTTCTTGAATCCAGATGTTACCATGTTTACTCCAAGTGGCTGTGGGAAAGGATTCTCGTCCACTGCCATCTTTTTCTTATCGTCGAACGTAATTCGTCCTGACTCAATAGCATCCTGCAATACGTGACGAAAAACCAAGCAATTGTTAGTCAAATGTGACCATGCATTATGCCACTTACAATAATTTTTACCCTTTATTTGTTCAGGGTTTGGCAATTTGTGCTTATCGCTCAGCTTTATTTGCTTATCCCTATATAACTTATCGAATATAAGGTCAGCTTTGGTCACATCGAACGAGAACGCTCTAGCCTTTATGTTTCCATCCTTTATGGGCTCATCTTTGCCCGATGGTCTAGGCTTGGCCATTATGGGACAAGTATATGTATCCCCTTTTACTAATTCGGCCAAACACATTTCGGCCTGATCGTACGATTCGTCATCGATGGTATGAACGTCAAAATTTGGGTCTCTGTAATAAGTCCCTTTGCTAGAATTTTTCATTTGTCCTTCTTCTCTTATCAATCGCTCATACCTAATGACATTCGCACTCAACTGGAAAAGGTCGGGAAATTCCTTGTCTTGGAACTTCTTTTTTAAATCAAAGCTCAAGCAACCTTGTGCGATCTTGACAAATTCTTTTTCGGGCAAAGGTACAAAACACTTGCTTCTTACTGTTTTGAACCTTTGGAGAAAACTTTCTGCCCATTCATTTGGCATTTGACGTAGATTCGCCAAATCAGCCAAAGTGACTTCAGATTCAGTTTTGTAAAGCTGAGCATGAAACAACTGTTCCAGTTGTTGCCATGTTTGAACAGAGTTCGCTGGCAAGTTAATGAACCAGGAGAAAGCTACTCCTGTTAACGAACTGAGAAAAAGTCTCATTTTATGGTAATCGGTTACATCACCACTTTGTAACGTGAATAGCCCTATGTGTTCCAGAGTAGACACCTCTCCTAAACCAGTAAACAGTGAGAATTCTGGCACTTTGTACCCTCTAGGACATGGATATGCTTGGTCTACCCAATCAGGATATGGCTTTGTGTAAGTCGGTCTAATGACAGGGCGCACCCCAAAGGCCATCTGATCCTGCACGATTTCCATAATCTAATTTCTCAACATGACATTGGGATCAAATGGAATTCCTACAGGCTGATTAACCGGTTGATTTGCATGAGGTCTGATGTTTGGTCCTTGATTGGCAACAAAATTACCATAATTAGGGCCATTACCATTAGCCTGGACATCTACCCCCTCGTTACCACGTGGAATATTCTGTCCATTGTTTAGGACATTATCTCTCACATTTGGATTACCCCCAAAGTTAGGCATACCACTACTACTACTTTGATTTGGTATTGTAGCACCTCCTTGGTTTGAAGTAGAGGGGCCAGAAAGTGGTTCTACCCCTTGACTCGGATTTGGGACCGAAGGATTATGTCCTACGATCGTCCTAGTTTGAAAGTGACTTGTAAGAGGTATAGCCGGTTGACATATTTGGCCCACTAACTTGTTCATTGTTTCATTCAACGTCTTTAATTGTTTGGCCATATTGTCATAGTGTGCATTACCACTTTGTGTAAATCTTTCCATATTATGAATACTTCGAAGATTTACCTGTTCTACGACGTCTTGCGTGAGTTCTCCAAGCAACGCACGCAACGACTGTTACTGCTCTGATTTTGTCCATCTGTTCGTAGAGAAGCATGTTGCTCCTCATATCGCTCGATTACAGACTGGATTCCTCCCTGACTTGCTCCTTCCTTGTCGGATCTCTGAGGCATATTGTTTCACCTTTTGCACTTTCAACACCCAACACCACTGTCCCACTGGGTGTGCCAAACTGTTTCGCGCGTGTTAATTCGCTAACAATTAAAAAGGATCAGACGATTGTGTAAGGGACGAAACCTCTTGAGACAAAGTCCCAAAAAGGGGTGTTCTTTTTATTGGCGATGAACTTTACAATTGGAAACGAAAAACAACGTGCCTCCAAGGGGCGCAAGCACACGAGTTACAGAAAAGGAAGTGTTTAAGTCTAAAAACTAAAGGAATGAAAATTACATATTCTCTGTTCGAGAGTTTTGGATTCCGTCCTTGCTTCTAAGTTCTTTCTCCCTTTTCTACTTCATAGGCGATCCCTTTGTGATTAACTGCTCTAAGAAAACTGCTTGATCGCCCTATAACTACCCACTTTCTTCGTAGTGGCCATTTTGTCATGAAACTGTCCTTTTAACTGCTGCCATTATCTTGCATCTTTCAACCGCTTTCGATTGAATCCCTTGAGTCGTGGAACGTGATAAGGTTACTTTAGCAACTGCCTCAATAACTGCATTTCTTGATAATCATAATGCATTATGTTTGTTGATACCTTGGGCGACTTGAAGATTTGGGCAAGACTCTGGGCGACCGTATGCCACTCTATTCGTTCAGATTCTGAGCGACTTGCAAACTTGGGCGATGGCGTTACCGCACTATTGGGCCCCTTATTTGGGCATCCACCTTGATTCGTTTAATTGGATTTCGTTCTTTGGGTCATCTGATTCGGGGATCTTCCAATTGGGCTTTACTCTCTGGGCTGTTCGATTTGGGCTGAATTTTTATGTGTCAACATAAACAAACAATAGGATATTCATCATTCAGTAAATACAACTTAGCCTAACATTCTTATAATTAAATTACATAAGAATAATTGGAAAAACACAAAGAGAATCACCTTAAAAACTCTATTCTACACCATAGAAGTTGATTTGATTTGAACTTATGAGCTAAATTGCATGAATCAATGTGGCATTTATAGGGGGTGCAAAAGCGCGTTCATTCTCTGTGAAGATTGACTAACGAGAAAAATAAATGGGATTTGTGCTTGTGCTGTTTCGCACATAAACTGAAATTATTATTGTATCAAACTTTTAATAAAAAGTTGCAGCTGCACTGCACTTGCATGTGTCTTTAATCTGGTTTACAAATTTCAACGTAATCTTGCATTCTTTTCTTACAAGGTTAGGCCGAGAGTTCTCTTCAATTTATCAAACATCTGCCCGTCAAACGAAAGAATAACAGTTTGAATATAGTGTGAACCCACCTTTCTTTATTTTAGTGGTTGAGTTGGGTGATACATATCTTCTAAATTACTTATTTCGGCTAAATTTAAATTTTTATAAAAACAGCTTTTAATACAATGAAAATTACTTAGAATTGGCCAAATTAGTTGGTCCCTACTTAATTAGTTTATTTCTTTTTTCACCGATTTGTAAAACTCTATATTTTATGTGGTCATTAAATAATTATTGCGAGAAAGAAAGTGATAAATATCTTTTAAATATGGGATAATTCCTATTTTGTAGTGTCTATTTTAAACTACATTTTATCCTAATTTAGATTATATTATATATTATTTTGCCCCTGTTTGCGTCGCATTATTTACTCATTAAAATAAAAAAATATGACCATTACCTATCACATCAAGCCATCATATTTGAAAGGGAATAATTCATTTCTAAGAGTTTAAGTATAACCTATTTCAAAACTAAGAAAAGAAGTTTATAATTTCAAAAATCAGATATTATTAAAATTTATTAATGAAATAACTGATTAAAAAATATTTTATTAATTAAACATATTAAGGTCACAATCTATATAATTTGGTAACTCATTGAATTAATTGATTACAAATTATTTATTAGTCACAAATTGAAAATTCTATAGGTCACGACTCGTTTGTCGGTCACATATAAAAAATTTCATAGGTTACAATTCGTTGATCGGTCACAAGTCAATAATTTTATTGGTCACAATTCATTTGTTGGTCACATATAAAAAATTTCATAGGTCACAATTCATTGATCGATCACAAAATCAGAATTTTTATTGGTCACAACTTATTTGTCGATCATAAATAAAAAATTTCATAAGTCACAATTCATTGATTGGTCACAGAATCAAAATTTTTACTGGTCACAATTAATTTTACTGTCACAATGACTTTTTTTTGTCACATACTGTCTATTGGACACAAATTAGCCAATTTATTGATCAAAGTGAAGCAAATAATTTGTGACCACAACCACTTCTGTGACCACCACCTCACTAGTCTCCAGTATCACCACACCAACACCATCGCTGCCAAAACCACTACCACCTCACGACAACAGCATTGTCATCTCCATTTCAAACAAACCACCACTACTTTACCATTGCCAAAACCCACCACCTCTCATCACCACAACCACCATTTTCAACAAACCACACTACAACCACCAAATCCTACAAAATTGTCGCCACACAAACATCACCGCCACCGCCACACACACCACCCAAATCTCTGTTGCACCGTCACGCCACCTCCGCAACGACCATCACATCAAACATCACCCCCACAACAGCACAACCCAAACACCAACAAAAAAATAGATCCAAAAGCACTACCACAGCGACAACCACCATCGCATCACCACCAACAACACTGCCTTACCATGACATAAACCTACCCCAAAATCACTGAAGCATCGAAAACCAGATCTAAAATAGGAGACCATCACCTTAGCACCACCCCCATCCACTAGCTCAGGCCTCGATTACGAAGAAAGGAGTTCATTCGGCACCAACATCGCATCATCACCAGCAACACTACCTTCCCATGATAGAAACACACCCTAAAATCAGTCACTGGCTATGAAGACGATGATCGAAAACGGGGCGTCGATTGCTGTTCTGTTAGATTGAGAGATGGATATGGAGAGAGGATAGAGAGGAGATTACCGTGCGTGAGAGATGTCGAGAGAAAAATGAGAGGGGAGAAAAATTAGGGTCTGTGTCAATTTTATCTCTGATTTTTGAAATTGAATCTTTAAAATTCTGGCCTCTTGAAATTTCCTCTATTTGAAAATCTATCTCTTGTATGGGGCCAGTAATGACTATATTTTTCATTCTCATTCTTATATTAATGCGGCTCAAACGAACTATATATTGCATTTCGCACCTGATTTTTGAAACCATTTTTTATAAAATTATTAGTTATGAAATATGATTCTTATAGTCTAGTAATTGTGTATTTTTCCCTTTAATTTTTCTGTTTTGGGCTTGGGGTGATAAGATTTGGGCTCTAACACTTATTTCTAAGGGAAAAAATCATATATACCCATCTTAGAAAAAATATTTCATAAAATACTACAATTGTTAAAAAAATAAAATACTACAATGGTATAAAATTTATACCAAAAGTACTGACCCATATAATTCCATATTTACATTTGTAACTGAAATCTAATATCCCATCATTACGATGCATTCCATTAATTGTCTGTGCAAAGGGTAGTGTTATTTTCATCCATGCTTTTTATAAGTACATCCACTTTTAAAAATAAAATTTTACTATATTTTAAATCATATATAAGTTTACTTAAATAGACACACACACACACACACACACACACACACACAGTAACGATCTCCTAAGCATCGTGCTTAGTTTATGCTAAGCACCGTGCTTAGGTGGCACAATACATGGGTGGATAGTTATTGTGCCACCTAAGCACGGTGCTTAGTAGATCAAATCCGTATGTGTGTGTGTGTGTGTGTGTGTGTGTGTGTGTGTGTACACACACATTGGTTGTGCATTTTATTCCAACAGCAATAATTTCCAAAATATTCTCCAACTTGCTAGTAAACATATAAAGTGTTCATCTTCATTTTTACCACCTTTACTTATCTTCCTGTATTCCAGAACGTTGTTAAGATTCTTACTCTTACTGTAACTGTTAAAATTTAGAGAAGGGGTTGATTAGATTCTTTTGTTGAAGCCACCGTTCAACCCAACGGATCCATAGTAAATTATACTTATGCCTACATATATATTATATATATATTACCCAGACTGCTGATTATTACTTATGTCTATTTAAGTAAATTTATATATGATTTAAAATAGTAAAATTTAATTTTTAAAAGTGGATGTACTTATAAAAAGCGTGAATGGAAATAGCAATACCCCTGTGCAAAAACAATAATTCCATGTTAATTGTGTAATCAAATTTTGTTTGATAGCATAAGAGGGGTGTCCTCAATCTAGAGTTTGATGGATTTTAAAACTCCATAAAAATTGAAGTATCCTCAATTGGGATTTAAATATAATTCATTAAAATATAGGTGTCCCCAATCTAAATTTTTAAAAATACTTATAAATTTAGGTGTCCTCAACATAGATTTTAATAAGTAGTTTTGAAATTTAGATGTCCTCAATAACTAGTTGATTTTAAAAGATTTCATTAAGTAGATAGATTTTGAAGGATTTCAAAGTAAAAATATAAGTACAAAGAATCAGTAACAATTTTAACCCAAACCTAAAAATTTCACAACATTTCTCACCTCTCTCCATATTTGCTACCCCTCTCTCTCTCTCTCTCTCTCTCTTCCCCCCCCCCAATCTTCAACAAGATTTTCTTCTTCTTTCTATCTCACATTTCTCTACTGTGAAAAGATCGTGTATGAGAACTTTTCAATTGATGATAATTTATGAAAGATTACTATTTTTTGTTGAATATTGGGAGTGATTTTTTATTGAACTTATTTTTTCTTATCGAAGCTATGTATTGTTTACTATTTTATAGATGTGCTGGAAGTTATCATGGTAATTTACGATTTCTAGTATGCATACTGGAACAATTTCGCTTTCAAGTTCTGTTCCCTATTCCTTTTTCTTGGAAAGAGCTGTGTGTTTTCTATATATACCTGCAAATTCTAGCCAAGACATGTGAAGATGGTATCCCACAATTTTTTCTTTTGTGTCTGCATGGTCAATTAGAATTCTGGGGGTATGGAATTAATTGCCTTGTGGTCATGTATGTGTACATCTGTGTGTTTGTATCTCACAAGGTTATGGCATTTTGAACTAATTCATATTGATTGCGACTTTGATTATTTAACACAACATATTTTTGTCCTCTCCCACTCTCGCATTTTGTTGAATATTGGGTGTATTTTTTATTGAAACTCTGTTATAATATTCAATGTTTAACAAACAATTGAACAAGGATTCAATCATTTTCTGTGATTTATTAACGTGAATATGTGTAAGAATGAGTCGTTAGAGAAGAAGTAAAAATTTGTGGCTTATGTTAAGTATATTTATAAATTTTACTCAGAATTTATAAAATCCATTGAAATCTATAAAATCCATGAAAATCTTTTAAAATCTACAAAATAGAAATCCATTCAAATCTTAGGAAATCTATTAAATTCTATCAAATTTCACACAATTCATGAGAATTTATAAATATTAAGAAATCTATTAAACTCTAAAATGGGGAAACCCCCGTAAGCCTTATTCGTTAATATCTATCTCGTGCTAGGTAACGGCGCTTCACGGGAGAGGCAATCTGAGAGAAATCTCATGACATTTCAAAATGATACAAACTTCTGTTCAGATTCTTCACGGCAAAGGCATGCTTAAATCCCTTCATTGGAGATCTTGAAGATTAGGACCACAACAAGGCCAACAGTTGTTGGTCCCAAGGATACTCCGTCGGATTTGGTCTCCGAGAAAACATATGATGCTAAAACTGGAATGGGAATGCCGAATCTGTAAGAGACTTTTTTTTTTTTTTTGGAAGTTGCAAAGTCCTTTCACATGTTGAAAGACGAAGGAAAATGTATACTGAAGGATCTGCTGTTTACAAGTTACTGCCCGCCTGATCATTTTTTCCCTCGCGATTGTTCAATTTATGATTGAAATGGATTATTTTTGTTGCTTAAAAAAAAAAAAAAATACATTAAACTGTAATGTAATGGACAAGATCTTGCCTAATTTTTATGATTAAGAAGGTAATTGGTACAATTCTTTGAGGAAATTTTGTGGAGTTCTCCGTTGACAAGATCGGTGAAATGTATATTTGGTTCCGGTAATTTCTTTTTTTGTCGTGCAATCAATCGGTCCGTGAAATTTCATTTTAGCATAATTTTACCAACATTTTACCGTCATTTTCCATCCAACATCGAATTACCGTTTTGCGAATGCAGTATTTCACTGCTGAATGTTTTTTATCATTTTATCTTACTTTCATTAATGTTGATGTTCCTGGTACATTTATCTTTTTTTGGTGTGTTGGAAAAGCATTGTTATGATATCTATGTCACTCAGCAAATTACATATATAAGATGTGAAATTAGAATTTTATTTTTTACAACTTCACATCGAGGCTCTAATGCCCGAAATACTATACTATTCATTTGTCACTACATACTTTTCTAACTTAGATACACACAGCTAAAGAATGTTGCACATTTCTGATATCTGAAATGGAGTACATATTCCATGTTCTTGTTATGTAATCCTTTTAGAATTTATGAAAATTTGTATATGTGTATTGTGATTTTGATTCGTACAATAACTACGTCTGTATTGTATATGAGATAAAATGTGCACATGACAAAAATCATTGAGAAGTGATGAATGCCTTGCATGTTTGCGTATGACGCACACATCTGTATTGATTACTAAATTATGTGAAACATGAATGAAAAAATGTTTAAGCATATGATGCCCAAGTCACTTAGACAGTAACATTGCTAGCGGTGGATCCAACACCCGGCAAGGGGACGCAGCCGCGCATGCTGGACTCCGCCGGAACAGTGGAAGGAAGAAGGTGACTGGCGAGGTTTTTTTTTTTGTTTTTTTTTTTTTTTTTTTTAATAGTTTGTGCTGTGGGCCTTTTTTATTAAATAACCAGGTCCAATTCAAATTATCCAATGATCCATATATAACAAAACCAATTTGAAGGCATCAAATCAATTGAAAAAAAATACGCTGTTGGTTTCAAATCTCATCCCGTTCCAACTTCCACGCTTGCGCCTCCACCTCCTACTACAGCCTACCGGGCCGTCGACAGACTCCAGACTGGACGGTCAGACCTCCCGTGACTCGTGAGTAGTGAGCGTCTTTCTCCTTCATTGTTCTGTTGTTCTCTTTTCTTTTTTTTCTTTTTTTAATCTTTTTAGATTTTGGTGTAATTTTTAATTTATGACTTAGGAATCATGGTTTATATTATGAGTTAATTTGGCATTCAAATGAGAATTGTGAATATGTGATTTGGGATAAATAATTTATGTTGTACGAGTCATTGACTTATGAGTTATATTTTATCATTTGAGTTTTGATTTGTGATTTGGGAATTTATGTTTAAGAAATTAGGATAAGTGAAAAAAAAAATTAATTGAGGAGATGTTGGACTCAATTCAACCATGTGTGAGCTCTGTTTTTTAATCAATTTTAATTGAAAAATAAATTGGGTATTTTGCTGATTATAGATTAATTTTTTCAACCGAAACAAAAGTTAATGCCTATTTAATTATATTATATTGTGTATTTTTTTAGTATTTTAGGTTGTATTAAATTATATTCTCATACGTATATAATTTTTACGTTTCAGTACATTTACATATATATTAAATGTTTTTAATATTATTTAATTAAATATTAATATACAACCTCGCTATTACGATCGTTGATTGTCGACGGTCAACGATTCGCCCTAGCTGACCTTATATCCTGGATTCGCCCCTGAACATTGCTACAAAAGGGAACAATGTGTCATCCAGAATATACAAAAATAACATTCCCATTGCCTTTAGTATTATTGTTTAAAATGATGCAAAGGGATAAACTATTGCTTCGGATAACCATTCAAAAACTTGAAATTAGATATTAATGCAGCTACGCATAACCACACCCTTCAATTTCCTATACCTCTTGATGCTCTGCGGCACAACGTCGAAGTCCATTTCATAACATTCGATTAAGTTCTCGAGTCAATGCTTGTATAGTTGAGCTGTTAGGTATGATATTGAGCAGTTTGGATAAAAAAAAAAATAATCCATTCTCTACAAATTCTAGTTCAAAAAATCCCCAAAAAATAATTTATAAATGCTCTTCTGATTCTTGGTTGAACTCATTGACAAACGGCAAGATGGGTTTGCAGGTTTGGGGTCTCTTGAAATACACAGCGATTGAAGGCTAAAACTTGTCACCATGTATTCTCGAAAATGTTGTGTCGCTGATTGTCACTGTTGCCAACCTCCCGAGGTGATTTTCCCAATGACTCACAAGGTCTTGCTCATCACATATTGGGGCACATAGTCTTCGGGGTGACATAGTCCTCGGTGTAATACACCCAAGGAGTGGCGACTTGCATCATCATGATCTGGTCGGTGGTGTCCTCGAGAATAAGTCCTCGAGCATCCTTTTGATATACGGGGTTCATGAGTCCTCAAGCTATTCCCTTCATACCGAACCCCCCTTTTGTCAAGCCCATAAGAAATCTTACTTTCTACGGACTCTAATATAATTCAAACACCTCAACCCAGGACTCCGACATCCACAAGAATTCTATGTCAACAACAACGTCATTGGTCATGCAACTATATTACAAAAAAAATACTCTTATCAAGTAGGACTCTATTGGATAGGAACATCCAACTAATTCAATCCTACTAGAAGTACACTACCTACCTCTATAAATACATGACCCAAATCCATTATTCAAGTACGCTTTTACATACAATTTCAGTATACGTTCTCATATTAATTCTCTGTCTGACTTAAGCATCGGAGGGACGACGAGAACACACCTCGTTGTCTTTGTTTCAGGTACCAGAAGGCTCTGTTCGTGCTCTTTTTCAATCCTCAAGTTCGGGAGGTCTACCAGGTACTTTTTTGGTAGCATCATTGTCAATAGTTACACCATTGATCAAGCAATCGAAAGCTTCCAGCTAAAACTAATCTCCAAGCCATAACAACCTTGCCTTTTTTTAAATAATACTTGGTCTTCATTTCCTAACAAACAAACATGCCCTCACTTTACAATATTTCAGTTTTTTTTTTTTTTTTTTTTTTTTTTTGAGAACTCAGAAAAAACTTTTTTTTGGGAATCTTCGGATGAAG
>NC_036256.1:18541183-18571351 GCF_002742605.1 Olea europaea var. sylvestris | reverse complement strand
ATTCCCCCCCTTTTAAATTTTTTTTTTTTTTTTTTTTTTTTTTTTTTTTTTGAGAACTCAGAGAAGACTTCTTGCTGGGAATCTTCGGATGAAGGGAAATTCTCTCATGACTTGTATCATTATCGTATTTCAACATAGAAACCATGGAGTACCCGTGGCACAATAACAAGGAAATCGAAGTTATCGATCAGATTTTCATCGTCGGTGTTATTCATGCTACTTTTGCTCCGCTTCAGCACCACCGACGGCTTATAGTCAACCATGGCTCACACCAAATTATGATTTTATAGGAACTCGCAAGGGAACCCTCAACAGTGTCTTGTCTGGGTATATGAACTGGTGAGAACTACAGACCTGCTTACAGTGAAGCTCTTCTGACCATTTTCGGACGTAGATCGTTGAGATAAAATGAGAGTGGTGTATAGAGAGGATTGATTTTGAATGGGAGGAGGATTTCTTAGGAATGATTTGGTGAGTTTTGATTTCTCGAGAACGTTGGAGAAGGTGTGATAGGAGTTTCATTTTGCATCTCTCTCTGTAATAAATTTGGAACCAATAATTGGGGGATTACTGCGTGGATTTGGGCGGGGTTTGGGTGAGAGATAATGGCTAATTGGTGCATGATTTTTGCATGTTTAAGGATTGATTGGGAAGAGTGAACAATTTTATATTTTCATTTGTACTGCATAGATTACAGTATTTCCAGAATAAAAAACTATGAAATGTAAAAATGATTTTTTTTTTTTTTTAAATGTTGTGCTGCCATTTCTAAACATTCTTAATAGTTTAAAATATTATTTTTTGCTTTGTACTCATCAATCATTTTCGATGTTGTCTTTATTATTTATATATCTTCGTGCTAACATTAACTTGATGTCTTTGTACATTTATAAGAGGCTTGGTTTGACTGAGATGAAGACGACCACGATATCACTTCAATTGATGAATAGATCAATTAAATACCATCGAGGTGCATTGGAAGGTGTGCTTATAAAAGTGGAAGATGTCATATTTCTAGTGGATTTCATTGTTCTAGATATTAAAGAAGATCTAGATCTACCAATAATTTTGGGTCGACTGTTCTTAGAAACTAGTTGGGTTTTAATTGAACTTGGAGGTGTAAAATGAAAGAGCTATGTTCAACGTGTTCAATTAAAAGCACTTGAGAAATCATCCAACTTTGAGGAACGCACTATAATTGAAATAGTAAAAATACATGATGGTTAAAAGTACAAGCCAAGAGTGAATTGAAGATGAAAATCTCAAACTGGGAGCGGAGATTGGAGGTGAAGAGTCCAAGCCGAAACCAGCAGTAGATAGACTTGTTGGAGCAAGATTTGATGAAAAAGGCAAAGGCAAAGTCAAGGTTTAGAAGGTGAAAGAAAGTCGTGCAAACCCAAGAAGTGCAAGCAATGCAAAGATTTAGCCTTCTTGAAGTGATTATTGCAAAAAATAAAATAAAATAATAATAAAGTCAATGACTTTAAATATGAATGAAAGACAACACATTCTCTATCTCTTGTTTTAATTTGACATTTTGTATTTGCATTTAGATTTTAGGATTGCATTAGAATAAAGTTAGAGCACCATGCACGTTTAGAGCTTTACCATTTATGTAATTTTTTCAGTTTAGTTTTCTCAATTCAACGTCCAATTCTAAGTATTATGTTCGGATTTAATGTAACAAGAAGAGAGAAATAGAACGAAGACTAGATAATTTTATTTGTGCACTAGTTTTTGAGTACTTTTAAGTTAAAAATTCAAATTGATCTTTGCCTAATTTTCTAGATTTTTTACGAACTAACTGAAAGTTAAGAAAAAACATCATGCATTTTTATTTGCGTGGTGATACCTACATGTCTAAACACTTTGATACATGGGATCAAAACTAAAGAAGTTGCATATGAATGAAATTAAGTCCATGTTTGTCTTCCATTAAATCAAATTTTTTTTCAAACTCATTTTCAGTCACACATTCACATAATAAATTATTTTGCATGTAAACTTAAAATTAATAACCAAATCTCCTTTTACTTGAGAAGGTGAAAAGTCTGCACAATTACTGAATCTAATACATAGTGATGTATGTGGACGTATGTCAATTAATGTCAGATAAGGTTTCTCTTATTTAATCATATTTACTAAAGACTATTTTAGAAATTGTCATGTAGACTTGATGAAATTCAAGTATGAAATTCTTGAAATGTTTAAGAGATTCAAGCTAGAAATAGAGAAACAAATAAGTAAATATATTCTCACACAAAGATCAGATCGAGGTAAAGAATTTCATATTATCTAAAAGAGAATGGGATTCTCTTGTAGTGGACTCCGCTATATACACCACAATATAACTGTGTATCTAAACGGAGGATAAAGTGGAGTAAATAACGAGACATACAAACCTCCCAAAATTGTTTTAGGGACATGAACTGATTGCAGCGTGCTACACATTAAATCGTGTCACATCTAAGTTGGTCGCAAAACTCCATACGAGTTATGGAAAGACAAAAGGCCTAACTTGTCACAAATTAAAGTTTGAAACTATGACACTTATGTGAAGCACACTAAATCTGATAAACTTGAGTCTAAATTCGATAAATGCATATTTGTGGGATATCCAAAAAAGATAATTGGATATCAATTATATAATCTCATTGAGAAGAAAGTCTTCTTCTCAGGACATATCGTATTCCTGGAGAAATAGTTCATTTTAGAAGAGGGTAGTAGGAGTAAATTAGAACTTGAAGGAGTTCAAGGATTCACAGATATAGTTGATTGAGTATATCAACCCGAGTTTAATCCCACATTTGTTGAGGGACATACTCTTGATCAGGAAGTAGAGACTCCTGATGATACATCAGCTCCGTGTAAATCCTGTAGGATCATTCGACATCTTAGAAGGTACGAATTCATCATAACTAAAAATGTATTTACTAATCGAGGAAGGTGAATCTACTAATTATGTAGAAACAAAGTCAAGTGTTGACTCAAAAAGATGGCAAGAAGCCATGGAATCTGAGATGAACTTGATGTACTGAACAAGGTTTAGACCTTGATCGACTAGCATGATGGGATAAAACCTATAGGTTGTAAATGGATTTACACGAAAGGTTGATATGGATGGAAACATCCATATATACAAAGCAAGACTAGTAGTAAAAGGGTTATAAATAAAGACAATGAGTTAGCTTTAACGAAACATTTTTGCACATAACCATGCTAGATTCCATTCGAATTTTGCTTGCAATAGCTGCATACCATGACTATGAGTTATAACAAATGGATGCTAAAACTGCATTCTTTAACATGAACTTATAAGAGAAAGTGTACTTGACATAATCCAAAGTTTTTGAATCCAAAGATGCTAACAGGATATGCAAACTTGATCGATTCATTTATGGATTAAAGCAAGCCTCTAGGAACTGGAATCTTTGCTTTGATGAGACAATCAAAAGGTTTGGTTTATCAAAAATGAAGACGATCCGTGTGTCTATAAGAAGATAGTGGGAGCGTTATCGTATTCCTAACATTATATGTAGATAACATATTATTAATGGGAAATGTCATCCATACGTTTCAATCACTGGAATTGTGGTTGTTGAAAGATTTCTTCATGAAAGATATGGGATAGGCAACTGATCTATAGAGATTGATCTAGAAGATTGCTTAACTCATCCCAATATATATAGATACAATCTTAAGAAGATTTTATATGGAGAAAATGAATTGAGAGTTCATGGATATACTGATCTAACTTCTACTTAGACTAGAAGATGGTAAGTTTCAATCTAGACATGTTTACTTTTGATTATAGAGCGGTTAGTTGGAAAGTTTCCAAACATGAAACAACCATTGATTCAATAGCAAAGCCTAATACATCATTGCTTTAAAAGCAGCAACAAGTTGCGATCTGGATTAAGAAGTTCATTAATGAACTTGGAGTAGTTCCTAACATTATTAATCACATAATTTATATTATGAAGACAATGGAGCCATAGCGTAAGCGAAGGAACTAAGGTTTCATCAATGATCCAAACATGTATTAAGGCAGTATCATCTCATCGAGAGATAATACAAAGAAATGACGTAAAGAAAGAACAAATTCCCACAATTGAAAATATTGCAAATCCATTGACAAAGAGTTGTCACGGTATAAATATGATTGACATGTAAACTCTTATGAAATTAGATACAGAAGTGATTGGATTTAACGTAAGTGAGAGTTTGTAAGTGGTATGCCCTAGGTCCAATCAACTTTAGACATAAACACTTTTAATATATAACTGATGCAATTTTATGATAGATCTATTATTTAATTAATATTCAATTAAATTAAATAATAGAGTCCGTAGATTCAAATCCTTATAATTTTTTAATGACAAAGAATTGTGATTTTGAGATACAAATTACATATGATTGAATTTTAAATCATCCATGATCGTAGGTAAGAACGAGATACTGATATCGTTATTATGGATATACCATCACATGTGGCATTTCTTACTTGTGAAGCAACTGATCTCACAAGCTAAAATGTGGTGACACTTAAATGAATACGTGGATGTTTTGTTATAGAACAAAACAATGTTTTGTTGTAGAACAAATTATTGGAGACCTGCTGGGAGATTTCATATGGATAACTATCTGAGTGTTGGTGGTTAATCTCTAACGTTCTGTAGTAAAATTGGTTCTTTGACTTGAGGTCATCATAGTGGTATAATGATCATCATACTTTGGTGATTTTGGATGTTGCTCTGCCAAGGGCCGCTAATACAATATCGTTCGGGTATGTCAAGAATCATATGACAGTTGTGAAAGACTAATAAAAGATTCGTCACTATTAGATAGTAAGATATTATGATCTACATTTTATTCAATTAAGTTGATAACGAAATCCTTGGCCAAGGTATATTCATAAGTCAAAAAGGAGTTTTCGACTTGTATTGACTTAATAATGGAATGAGAGATATGATCGATATAGTTGAGATTAACACATTTCTATATCTCATAATTGATTGAATCATATTAACGAATAGATTATAATTTTACAATAAGCGAATACATTGCTAGATGTCAATTTGGGACGATGTATGTGAATTGGTTATAAATTAAAAGGGGTATTTTAATTTATCGATTTTGATTGGATCAAAATAATAATGCACGTCGTTAGACATCGTGATCGAGAACATAATGAGTCACACACTAAAGGAGAACTAGAAGAATGAGATTCGTCAATTAATTAATTAACAAGTATTGGATATTTAATTAATTGGGTTGCTTATTAATAAGTCCGAATTAATTAATTGGATTAATTAATTTATGGACTAGATTTAATTAATTGAATTAATTAAATATTCGACTAAATTACGTTATGAGACGGGCTAAGCCTGTTTGTGCTTATATAAATAAGCTGCTAGGGTTTGAAATCGCCGAGAGAAAATTCATATTCTTGCTAGCACAAAAAAAAAAGTAAAAACTCTAGTTCTCTCAATCTTGTTCTCTGTGTGGATTTCCATTGGAGACTGAACAATTGGATAGTTGTGAATTAAAAAAAAAAAAAGTTTGCAGAATTTAACAAATGTGTAATTTTTATTATAATTTCTATCTAAACACAAAGCAGATCCTTTGTGGGAATTGAAATTTTGTTTAAATTCCACTATGCATGATTAAGTAAATTCGCAGCATTTATGCATGAATTTAATTAGAAGCAAGAAACAATCACAAGTAATTGAAGAGGCTGGAATCATCAGCATTTAGTTATATACAAAAAAAACTGATCACCCAAGAATTATTGGTTTTTGAAGAATGTGTTTCGCGCGGGTTAGTCGCTAACAATTAAAAAGGATCAAACGATTGTGTAAGGGACGAAACCTCTTGAGACAAAGTCCCAAAAAGGGGTGTTCTTTTATTGGCGATGACTTTACAATTGGAAATGAAAAACAACGTGCCTCCAAGGGGCGCAAGTACACGAGTTACTGAAAGAAAAGTGTTTAAGTCTAAAAACTAAGGAAATTAAAATTACATGTTCTCTGTTCGAGAGTTTTGGATTCGGTCTTTTGCTCTATGTTTTCTTCTCCCTTTTATACTTCACAGACGATCTCTTTGTGATCAACCGCCCTAAAACTGCTTAATCGTCCTATAACTGCCCACTTTCCTCATAATGGCCAACTTGTCATGAAAACTGCCTTTTTTAACTGCTGTCATTACTCTTCATCGTTCAACCGCTTTCAATTGAATTCCTTGAATCGTGGAACGTGATAGTGCTGCTTTAATAACTGCTTTGATAACTGCACTTCTTGATAACCACGACGCTTTATTTTTGCTAAGACCTTGGGCGACTTGAAGGTTTGGGCGAGAATAGGTAACAGCTCTGGGCGACTGTATGGCACTCCATTCGCTCAGATTCTGGGCGACTTGCAAACTTAGGCGATGGCATTACCGCGTTCTTGGGCCTCCCTATTTGGGCCTTCATCTTGATTTGTTCGATTAGATTTCGTTCTTTGGGCTATCTGATTTGGGGATTCTCCAATTGAGCTTCACTCCTTGGGCTGAAATTTTATGTGTCAACAATTACCCCCCAATATGGCAGAATTAATAATAATAATAATTATTAAATTTTGCCATATTCACTTCGTGTTTCCAGCAACATTCGAAATTCTCAAGAATTTCAATCATTGTTTTCTTCTATAACTTGAAAAGGTGCGTCGTTTTGCAAACCCTTATAACCCCCAAACACGTCATTTCACTGCACCACTAAATCATGCCTCAAATTTTTCGCGTCTCTCTCAAGTTTTACTGTTCATCCTTGCTTCCCTACTACGTAACCCTGAAAAAATTCGTTTCTTCTCAAATGGCTGCTTCACAATCTCAAACTGGCGACTCCTTCAGTTTCGATGACTTTCAGAAACTCTTGAGTCGTCCATACATAACTCCTAGTTTTTTTGCACCCGCCGAGGTTGAACATAATGAGTTCTACTTGGGTCCTTTCTTCAACAATGCAGAGGCAGTTGAACAGGCGGCGGTGGGTCAGCTGTTTCCTTGCACTCAAGGCCCTCCATTTCTGAACTCTCTACCGCTGGGGCCACTTCGCGAAAGAGGTATTTGCACTTGGCCTAAATCTGATGTAGCTTTCCGTAGGTGGCATGCTCACCTTGTGGGTCATGGTCCTACTAAGGCACTTTTTGATAGCGCTAGGATTTCTGATTTGTTAGAAATCTCTATTCGCCCCCTACTTTTGATTCAGCACTCTTTTCGATTGCTTTGAGTTTTTGGTCCCCTGAGTACAACACCTTTATTTTCCATCTTGGCCCCATGTCTATTACCTTAAGGGATGTTGGGGCCTTGGTGAATTTACCACCTTTGGGCGATACCATTTTTCCTGGTATCTTGGTTTCTGGTGGCGCCCCAAAGTTTGGTAAAAACTACACCGATTCTTATTCAAGCCTGCAGACCCTTCACAATCATTCGAGCACTGAGCCTTCCCATACTGAGCGAGTGGCCTTCCTTCTAGTTTGGCTTTGTAAATATGTTTTGTACATGCCAAGCATAAAGCCCTCCCTAAGTTATTTACCTATAGCGCACGAATTGGCGCGTGGCAGGCCTTTGAATTTATGTTCTTTGTTTTTGGCTGCCCTTTATAGAGGCATGGTCTCTCTTCAAGCTCAATTGAAGAATAGTGCATCTCCCACTGGCAGTGGACCTCTTTGGTTCACTCAACTGTGGTTGAGATCCTATTTTCCATCGCTTGGTGCTCCATCAATCTCTCGCTCCTCTGCTAGCTGTTATGGGCTAGCCATGAAGCACTTAGCTCCTGTAAATATGTCCAGAAGGGACATTTTTTCATTCTTTTATTCTTTGGATTCAATCCCTTCCTTTTTTCCTTTTCCTCATTTTTTGATTCCAAACTATGTACATCCCCTTCCACTATAGATAGCGCGAGCACCTCCCTGCTCATTTGGATCCAGTTTTTAACCGGGAGGGAGCTATTTCATGATATTCTAACTGGGACCAATGCCAAGGCGGGGGTAGAAATTTATGCTCCCCAATTCTTTGCTCGTCAGCTTGATTTTGGCCAAACTTGGCCTATTCCTCCTTGCTATTCAAGGAACTTAGTTGACCGTTTTTATACCATTAATAAGGCGGAGGCAGAGGCTATAGATGCTCGTAATCTTCTTTTAACCAGCCATTTTTCATTAGCCCCTTTCAATTCTAGCCACGCAATTCACCCTCTTTTTGAACAGTTCTGGCCGTCGGTGAAGCGCAGATTATTTGCGACTGACGCCAATCGTGCCTTTCATTCATTAGACCAACCAAGCATTTCTTTCCCTCCTCCTATTTTGATCACTCCTTTGTCCGTTCGGAGTCCTTCTCCTTCTGGTCGCACTAAACAGTCTGCTCGTCCATCTTCTTCTCTCCCTGCCAAGCCTACTACGGCCAAGAGTGCTCCAAGCCGCAAACGACCAGCCTTCAGTTTTTTGATGTCTTACCTTTGCTTGTGCTGTTGGTCTCTGATTCGTTGCTCTTGAGTTTTGCAGATACTCCTATGAGTCCGCCCGTTGTGACAACATCTTCTCGCTCAGATAAGGGGAAGTCCTCGCGAATGGAGGAGTCGTTGGTGGCAGACTTGGTTGAGGGCATGCCATCTTCCACGATTGTTGATGAGGTAGTCTTTGCTTCGCTTCTATTTCTATTTTGTTCGTTGCAGTGAGCATCTTTAATATTGGCAATTTTCTTTGCAGGATGCTGACAGGATTGTGCGTTCTATCCAAGACTTGTTCGCTTCCTGGGGGCAAGTCCAGACGTCTCGCCCTGCTCCATCTGATCGTCCTGCTGCTTCTTCAGAGGAAGATCTGAAGTTCCTCAAGGAGTCGATATTTGAGTACGTATCCTTCATGGATATGGATATTGGAAGGGCTAGTGCTGCCAGACACAAGGATAAACTCGAGCACTTGAGTGCGAAGTTGGAGCAAGCACTGACGCTTCCGTCGCTCAATCTTTCTGCCGATTTTAAAGCGACGTTGAAGGTTATCCACTCCGAGGTCCTTTCTATGCTGGCCAAGAATGCTGAACTAAAGGCCAAAAGTACTCAATATCTTCGAACCGTAGTTGAGAAAGAGTCTTTGCTTATGGAGATTAACAAGGCTGAGGACGAGTTGAAAGAAATCTCTTCCGAAGTCATGGTTGAAGACTCTTTGATGGTTAACTTGGCTGCTCAGATGAGGGAACTTCAAGCCAAAATGGACGACTGCAGGGCGAGAATGGCTGCTAAAAAGCGCAACGCCTCCCAGGGAATTGAGCGAACTAAGTCCTTGGTCGAGCAGTACAAGAAGTTGGAAGTTGATGATGATGTTGCGGCTGAATTGAACATCACCTCCTCTCGGCAGAACGAGGATTGGGAAAAACTCAGGGAACGAATTCGTTCGGTATGGGGTGGACTGTAATTCGTTCAGTATGGGTTGCGATGAGGACTCTGGGACTGAAGACGTCTCTTTAAGCGTAGTGCCCTCATTAACCGATTTCGATAAAGTAGCCTCAGCAGAAGATGATGGAGCAGGAACTGTCGATGCCAAAGCCTTTGAAGGAGAGGTTGAACTTTTCTGAAAAGTCCAAAAAATCATCAACACACAGAAAAGTTTCAAGTATGAAAGAGTATGCTTGTGAGTAAACCAATTTAATTACCTTCCTCCTGACGATAAGAGGGGCATCATCATTATCATCAACATCATCCTCCAGAATGAGAGACGCTGAGGTTGGCCGTTTACGGTTTGGGGCACTCTTGGCTGTAGTAGGCTTGGCAGGGAGAGAAGAAGATGGACGAGCAGACTGTTTAGTGCGAAGAGAAGGAGAAGGACTCCGAATGGACAAGGGAGTGACTAAAACAGGAGGAGGGGAAGAAATGCTCGGTTGGTCTAATGAATGAAAGGCACGATTGGCGTCAGTCGCAAATAATCTGCGCTTCATTGACGGCCAGAACTGTTCAAAAAGAGGGTGAATTGCGTGGCTAGAATTGAAAGGGGCTAATGAAAAATGGCTGGTTAAAAGAAGATTGCGAGCATTTATAGCCTCTGCCTCCGCCTTATTAAGGGTATAAAAACGGTCGACTAAGTTCCTTGAATAGCAAGGAGGAACAGGCCAAGTTTGGCCAAAACCAAGCTGACGAGCAAAGAATTGGGGAGCATAAATTTCTACCCCCGCCTTGGCATTGGTCCCAGTTAGAATATCATGAAATAGCTCCCTCCCGGTTAAAAACTGGATCCAAATGAGCAGGGAGGTGCTCGCGCTATCTATAGTGAAAGGGGGATGTACATAGTTTGGAGTCAAAAAATGAGGAAAAGGAAAAAAGGAATGGATTGAATCCAAAGAATAAAAGAATGAAAAAATGTCCCTTCTGGACATATTTACAGGAGCTAAGGGCTCCATGGCTAGCCCATAACAGCTAGCAGAGGAGCGAGAGATTGATAGAGCACCAAGCAATGGAAAATAGGATCTCAACCACAGTTGAGTGAACCAAAGAGGTCCACTGCCAGTGAGAGATGCACTATTCTTCAATTGAGCTTGAAGAGAGGCCATGCTTCTATAAAGGGCAGCCAAAAACAAAGAACATAAATTCAAAGGCCTGCCACGCGCCAATTCATGCGCTATAGGTAAATAACTCAGGGAGGGCTTTATGTTTGGCGCACACAAAACATACTTACAAAGCCAAACTAGAAGGAAGGCCACTCGCTCAGTATGGGAAGGCTCAGTGCTCGAATGATTGTGAAGGGTTTGCAGGCTTGAATAAGAATCGGTGTAGTTTTTACCAAACTTTGGGGCGCCACCAAAAACCAAGATACCAGGAAAAATGGTATCGCCCAAAGGTGGTAGATTTACCAGGGCCCCAACATTCCTTAAGGTAATAGACATGGGGCCAAGAGGGAAAATAAAGGTGTTATACTCAGGGGACCAAAAACTCAAAGCAATCGAAAAGAGTGTTGAATCAAAAGTAGGGGGTGAATAGAGATTTCTAACAAATCAGAAATCCTAGCGCTATCAAAAAGTGCCTTAGTAGGACCATGACCCACTAGGCGAGCATGCCACCTACGGAAAGCTACATCAGATTTAGGCCAAGTGCGAATGCCTCTTTCGCGAAGTGGCCCCAGCGGTAGAGAGTTCAGAAATGGAAAGCCTTGAGTGCAAGGAAACAGCTGACCCACCGCCACCTGTTCAACTGCCTCTGCATTGTTGAAGAAAGGACCCAAGTAGAACTCATTACGTTCAACGTCGGCGGGCGTGAGAAAACTCGGAGTTATGTATGGGCGACTCAGAAGTTTCTGAAAGTCATCAAAACTAAAGGAGTCGCCAGCTTGAGATTGTGAAGCAGCCATTTGAGCAGGAACGAAGTTTTTCAGGGTTACGTAGCAGGGAAGCAAAAGGTGAACAGTAAATCGTGAGAGAGACGCAAATAATTTGAGGCGTGGTTTAATGGTGCAGTGAAATGGCGTGTTTGGGATTTATAAGGGTTTGCAAAACGACATACCTTTTCAAGTTATAGAAGAAAACAATGATTGAAATTCTTGAGAATTTCGAATGTTGCTGGAAACACAAAGTGAATATGGCAAAATTTAATAATTATTATTAATTCTGCCATATTGGGGGGTAATTGTTGACACATAAAAATTCAGCCCAAGGAGTGAAGCCCAATTGAAGGATCCCCAAATCAGATAGCCCAAAGAACGAAGCCCAATCAAACAAATCAAGATGAAGGCCCAAATAGGGAGGCCCAAAAACGCGGTAACGCCATCGCCCAAATTTGCAAGTCGCCCAGGATCTGAGCGAATGGAGTGTCATACAGTCGCCCAGAGCTGTTACTCTATTCTCGCCCAAACCTTCAAGTCGCCCAAGGTCTTAACAAACATAAAGTGTCGTGGTTATCAAGAAGTGCAGTTATCAAAGCAGTTATTAAAGCAGCCCCATCACGTTCCACGATTCAAGGAATTCAATCGAAAGCGGTTGAACGATGAAGAGTAATGACAGCAGTTAAAAAAGGCAGTTTTCATGACAAGTTGGCCATTACGAAGAAAGTGGGCAGTTATAGGACGATCAAGCAGTTTTTAGGGTGGTTGATCACAAAGAGATCGTCCATAAAGTATAAAAGGAAGAAATGACATAGAAGCAAAGGACCGAATCCAAAACTCTCGAATAGAGAACATGTAATTTTCATTTCCTTAGCTTTAGATTTAAACACTTTTCTTTCAGTAACTCGTGTACTTGCGCCCCTTGGAGGCACTTTGTTTTTCATTTCCAATTGTAAAGTCATCGCCAATAAAAGAACACCCCTTTTTGGGACTTTGTCTCAAGAGGTTTGTCCCTTACACAATCGTCTGATCCTTTTTAATTGTTAGCGACTAACCCGCGCGAAACACGGTGTAATCAATGTAATACGTTTTTGAATTCAAAATTAGCAACCAGCTGTAATACAGCTACAATACATCACTGGATAATTATGCTGTGCAGAATGGTGGCTCATACCTTCTGAACGAGCACAACAATAACCACGCCTTACTTTTAAAAATAAGTCAACATACATACCCCCGTTTCTTCGAATTATAATTTCACCTAATAAACAGTTGGCTAAATGGACGTTGTTAAATAACGATATCACAGGAGTCAACATTGGTTAATACATCAGCAATACAAAGTATATATTATAAAAAGATTGAATTGAAAATTAAAAGGTAAACGGCAGTCATGGTTGCATAAGTATATCGTCGTACAACATTCTTAAGAAGTCCAACTATGAATGTTCTTAATAATGACCTCACCATATGTTCGATCCAAAGATGCTCTTTCCCCAGTCACGAAACAGAACGAAAGTCAGCAATGGTAACGGAGAGCATAGATCTCCGCAGCCCGTTCGGTAGCAGAGAGAGTTATGAATCACTCAATCACCGCATTCACTATACCATGTATTGAATTGAAATTTAATTTCCAAAAAGGCAACCAGCTGTAATTAATCCCCCCTTAAAATCAGCCATCAACGAATTTCTATTACATTGTGTGAATGTGTGTATATGGAAGGTTATGATTTTACGTGATATATGTAGTATAATTTAAATTTCAGAATAATTTTGGTAATTACAGGATTATTTCAAATTTCTAATGCATTTGCGATTTTTTCCTGTAAAGAAAATGTTGATTCTTGATTCGGTTGGTTAAACTCATTAGTTGGATCAGTTAGTGAGTTAGAAAAATCATTTAGAAGCCTTTGGTTCTAACAAATTTTCTGGTAGTTGTTGTAGCTGAATCGTACATACATATTCTTATATCTCTACATTCCTTTGCCTATAAATAGGATAGATGGCTGATACGTGAAAGGGTGTGAGCAAGAGAATGTGGGGAACACATTCTATAGTAAGAGAAAGTGAGATTGAGAGAGAAAATTCTCTACAACAAGCCTCTGTAACTTTCTGTGATTTTCTTACTGGTGAGGCCTGATGAGTGCTGGTGAGTGGTGTTGTTTTGTGTAAAACAATTACTATGTAATATTCTTCTTGAATGGTAGATTGACTGGTGGTTAAATTCCTGCAAGTTGGTTGATGAAAATTGTTCCAGAAAACAAGCAATTCTTGTATCCATTAATCTGATTCTTTCCTGGTTTATATTCTGCCAAATCTGGGTTTTTTTTTTTTTGCTGTCAATGCAAATCTGTGAATGATCATTATTCTTGGGACATGGGAGATGGTAAAAATCCTAATAGTGGTATCAGAGCATGGCGTATGATCTGAGTGAAAGATTTGCAAAGGTTTGAAGGTTCTTTTTCAAATTTCTGATGACTGTGAACATATACCTATCGTGAGAGGATTTTCCTGGCCAGAATATTGCTTTCATGATGTCCACGTTCAAGTATGAAGTTGAAAAGTTTGGTGGGAAGAATGACTTCAACCTGTGGAAAGAAAAGATCATGGCACACTTGGGAAATCTTGAAATGAAGATTGAAGATGAGGACCAAGCAATTTTCTTGTTGAATTCATTGCCTGATCAGTTAAGAGATCCTTTCTTGGAGTATAAACCAGATCATGGGAGCAAAGTTTTGCTGGGAAATAACACCACTTGTGATGTAGTGGATGTTGGAGTTATTAAGCTGAAAATGTGGGAAGATCTTGAGAGGAATTTGATCTCACTTGGAGCTGTGGTTGAATCTGGTTGGATCTACAACGCTCAAGGTGGAGCACTAGATGTTATGAAAGGATTCTTGGTTGTGGTGAAGAGACTGCTCTATGTTTTGCAGGAAAATATAGTCAATGGTGAAGTTGCCACGTCTGAAAACAAAGAGGAGCAGGTTGTGTTGAACTCACTACAGGAAAATAACCAGAAAAATGACTAAGAAGGTGGAGCTGAAAATCTGCAAGAGGGGGATGCAGATGATGAAGCTGAAGCCACTGAAGTTGATGTGTTGATTGGCTGATTTGCTCACCAAAAATAATCCAGTTAGCAAGATCCATGGGGCATTGGATTGCTGAAGATTAAAGCAGGATGATCAACCATGCAGGGTTTTCTTAGGTTTTTTAGTCAATCTTGGTTTAACAACACTCATCAAGACTCAAAGGTGGAGATTGTAAAGAAAATGTTGATTCTTGATTCGGTTGGTTAAACTCATTAGTTGGATAAGTTAGTGAGTTAGAAAAATCAGTTAGGAGCCTTTGGTTCTAACAGATTTTCTGATAGTTGTTGTAGCTGAATCATACATATACATATTCTTGTAAATCTCTACATTCATTTGCCTATAAATAGGATAGAGGGCTGATACGTGAAAGGGTGTGAGCAAGAGAATGTGGGGAACACATTCTGTAGTGAGAGAAAGTGAGATTGAGAGAGAAAATTCTCTGTAACTTTTTGTGATTTTTTTACTGGTGAGGCCGGATGAGTGCTGGTGAGTGGTGTTGTTTTGTGTAAAACAATTACAATGTAATATTCCTCTTGGATGGCAGATTGACTGGGGTTTAAATCCCTGCAAGTTGGTTAATGAAAATTGTTCCAGAAAACAAGCAATTCTTGTGTCCATTTATCTTATTCTTTCCTGGTTTATGTTCTGCCAAATCTGGGTTTTTTCTGTCAATGCAAATCTGTGAATGATCATTATTCCTGGGACATGGGAGATGGTAAAAAATCCTAACATTTCCCTATAAATAAGTGATAAATAAGTGAACAATAGTTGTGGGTCTTATGGAAATGTGTGGTTAAAAATTAAAGTGACTTTGACTTTTCTGTTATAGTGTGATTAAAAAAAATTTAAACAAGTACTAAGAGTCGGAGACTCAATTACTAAAAGCATCCCCCTCAAAAAAAAAAAAAAAAAAAAAAAAAAAAAAAAAAAAAAAGGAGTGAGATACGTTCATTTTGATGGCATATCTCACACCTACAATTTGACCCATTTCACAATTTTTCAAAANNNNTCCAGGATTTAGTCCGGCTAAGCTGGGACACCTGGGTTATCAAAAAAAAAAAAAAGAAGACGAGAGAAAAAAAAAAAAAAAAACCCCCCAAAAAAAAAAAAAAAAAAAAAAAAAAAAAAAAAAAAAAAAAACCTTGATTATACCTGAATTTTCAATTTATTTTTCATTTTTTCCCTCGATGAAATCAATGAGAGAATGGATAAAAAAATACTAAGAAAAAACATTGATAAATGAAAGCAGAAGTAGCAGTGATGCATCAAAAGTCTATTTAAAGATGTGCAATAAGTTAATATTTAAATATATTTCATATGACCAATCAAATGTTCCAAAGTTTTTGTACCATCTATGTAAATGCTGGAGCTATATAGATGAAAAATCACTAGTAGTTACGATGTATGTGTCAAAAGGCTATCTAAGTATACTTTTACACCACAAGTGCAAAATGATGTATGTGTGAAGAAAAGTTGAACATGTTTGGCTCATTCCCTCAAAATCAACTAATGGTTTTAAACATCAATCGAGCTGGGGTGCCAGGGGAGGGTTTGACACAGTCCTTGACCTACACCCACATGGGGTCGATGGGGCTGCCTTTTTTGCATTTTAAATTCATCTCGGGTCCCAGGCGACCCCGCACACATGTGAGAGTCAGTCAAAAGGGTGGGCAAAATTCTTCTGGCCGTCTGGCTTTTTTTTTAAACATACTGAAACAGACTGCCAAACTCCAAGTCAATGCAAGATCTATCATTTCAGCTTATTAATGCTAGATCAGTTCATCATCGAGAACTGAACAAGTGCTCTTTGAGTTATTAATCATATATTGCTACCCACATGTATGTGTAAAATTAAATCGACTTCAACATATAACTAAAGACGAACTGATCTCACAAAATGTCAACTTTAGCATTATTCTAATAGGCGTAAGACATGACAAGGCTGCAAGGTCAAGCATCAAGCCTTATTAGCCTAAGTGTAAAAAAGACATTTTCTTATTTTTAAAATTATTTAATTATTTTATGATCATAAAATAATGCATACAAACAATTAAAATTGTAAATACTATAATTACTATATAATTCATATAACTAAAAAATTTCCGAGTTCCAAAAAACCAGACAATTGAAATTTGAAAGCACAGGACCCTTTTTGAGTTAAATGGGCCAAAGAAATCATCCACATTAATTTCGTATCTAGGCCTACATTAGTCGTCAAACCTAAGAGATGGCTGCAAAAGAGTTGGAAAAAAGATTTAAGAAGGCACAAACTTTTTAGCGCCCAAGCCCTCAAAAAAGGAGTTGACCACCTTTTTCCACGCCTTGCCCACATGCAAGGAGTTTTAGAAAGGCCTCACAACTATGTGGAACCTTTTTACAGCTTTTACAACATGGCTAAAGAGTGTTCAAATATGAACAGAAAGCCTTGGGTTGCATAAAAGATGTATTCTTTCTTCACAGCTACCATTATTACTTATTAAATCTCGGAAAGTTTGAGGAGTAAATCTTCCAGAATATTTTGACCTTATATTATTTGAGCCCAGATAACATTGCTTAATTATGTCCGGAACTTGCATCTAAAACTTGATCAAAGCATAATAAGCTCAATCCATGATCCTCTTCGTCAATGCAAGCCATGTAATTCTTTTTCTTTTATATTTCAGTTATTCCAATTTTTACATATTATAGCTCTGACGGAAAGTTTTGTGAAAAACTGACAAATACATCAAAAAAAACCAAAAAAGGCACTTCTCAACATGCAAAGGAAAATAAAATTAAGAATATAATGTAGGAAATGCCCCAACCAAACCTGTGAATTGTGGCCCTTTAGTTCTTCTAGTAGCTGATCTGTCTGCTTATCCCACACAAGCACAGGCTGATCATTTGATCCGGATACCACCTTTCCTCTATCAAAGCTTATTGCCCGAACAGCTCTACCGAGAAAGAGACGGTATGAAGCAACACAGAGCCGGCCCTGACAAATCGGAGGCCCTAAATGAGTTGGCCCGTTGAGGCCCCCGTACATTGTTTTTCTACACGTATAACAATATTTAAATGAAAAAATATACGTACATATACATGTATATACATGTGTGTGTGTGTGTGAAATCTTTGTACAATCTCAAAGATAAAATTGCTAGATAAAATATCACTTACAGAAATTAGTCTTCTCACTTTTTAGAGATTAGGCTAGTATCATATTTCTTCTTATGTTTTGAGATGTAAAATTAGTAGTCAAACATCTTAAATGAAGGTTTTCCAACATTTTTTTTCAATAGAAATCATAACTAATCCATTAAACCATAATTATAGCAAATAACGGTAGAACCTGATTCAGAGTTTGAATTAAAAATACCCCAGGTTCTCAAATATGCCAAGTGAAGGTGACACAACCCGTCCCGAATCATCCTAGTGGACCCGAAACGTGACGTGCTCGATGATAGATGCTGACTAGATGTCAAATCTATCACCAAGGCTGACCATGAGTTATTTCAAAAAATGCAACAAAATCAAATGCTTATGTAAAACATAATGCGATGGACCCAAAATATTTATTTCGTGCTTTATCAATATAAGTTATAATATTGAACATGTTGTGTGGCTTTCATTCCAAAATCATTAGGCTCTTCCAACTAAAAAGAATCAATTGCTACCTATAAGAAAAATCATGAAAAAATATATGAGTTGATAGCTCAGTGAGTGGAGAAGTTCGAAAATAATTATACTTTTTCAATTTTACATTTCTATCAAAAATCGAGTTCATGTCGTTTAATAATTCACAAGATAAAATCATGTAATTATAACCAAAAGTGAAATATTCACATAAGGTCGTAAAATATCATCTCAAAATCATGATATAAACATCAGCTGATAACCATGCTATAATCTCATTACATCAAACGTGCTGAAAAATCCACCAAAAATATACCCTCTGACTGAAATATATAATCCGCCCCTCGAGCTAAGAACTTTCGTTACGGGTCTTTGACCCCTTCGTGAACGAAAGTCGGTTTCAAAGACCTCTCATAATCAACTCTAGAATACGGTCAAGACCCCTCAGTGAACTATATGTACACGATCGAGACCCCTTCATCCCCGGTCCAAGACCCCTCAGTGTAGTATAGGGCTAAGACTCCTCAGTGAACTAGAAGAAATATATAATCACGGGTACTTTTCAGCCCGATCTCAAAATCATATCTCATATCCCAATTCACAATGTACTGTATACAATCTTTGAAATCTCACATGTATCATAATAAAAGATATTTCCATAATAACCCTATAATTCGAACACATAATTGCATATAATTGCACATACTTTAACAATAAACTTAATTTATAAATACTTTAAAAATATTTATATTTTTCCACTCGCAGTACTATATTCGCAAAATCAATCCGGTTGATAAGTTGTACTGATGTTAATATCGTCGCCTGAAATGCGATATAATTTTTAAATAAACAATCAATTATTTTAAATAATTTCAATAATTAAATAAGCAATACCCAAACTTAATCATTTCACGTTTAAGCAATTTTTACAGTCTCTTTGATCACTAAAACTAGTTTTTCTTTCACTTTACTCAATTTCATAGTTTATCATACTTAACTCCTTCAATAAAATTGAATTTAGTCTAATAATATAACAACTATAAAATCAAATATAACTTAACAATAAGTAATTTTTTACTTACCTTTCAAAATTGAGGAATTCAAGCCTGATAGTGTAGACCACTTATTTTCTAACAACTTGGCAAAAATTTTCTATTTTTTCTTCTTTCTTCTTCCTCTTTTTTTTTTTTTCCTTCTTTTCTTTCTCTTTTTCTTCCTTTCTCTCGGATCTTCTTCCCTGCCGTCTCCAATTCTTCTATACATATGTATGCAAATGAAGAGTCAAGGCAATGGGATTAATATTTGGACATTTTGGACTCCACTAACTCATTTTTGCAAAGAAAGTCCTTATTCTTCAATTTAATATAACATCTAGTCCTTTACTTCCAATAATATATAAGTAGATCCCTAAAATTAAGTTTTATCCATTTCAAACCTTTAACTATTTTTCATAATAAATTAAACCCCAATAAAATAATTTATTTCATTTAAATCTCTATTTGAGATTGACTTTGACCAATTGAATTTTGGACTTTGAGTAAATAATTTTCTTGACTTTGACTATGAGTGAGTGGGTCATAACAGAAGGAGTTCAACAATCAACCTGCAAGAAATGACCAAATAACATTTAAACTACACCCGAGCAATACCAACATAAATGATGAAGAAATGCATTGTTTCTTGAAAACTTGAAGTGCATCATTGGTTAACACTGCTTATGATTTTCATAGCCAGTTCAAAAATTAGGAAAAATAACCTGCAATAAGTTCACACTTCACAGCAGTCATAAACTACACTGTCAATTCAAACAACGAAACTCCATAAATCAAACCTTCACATAACAGTACACCAACAAACTGCCCAATCATAAACTGGAATTCCTATTTCGCCATTCAATTACAAACTGGAATTTATAAACTAGAACAAACTCTACATCAGTACATCTCCACACTAACAATACACCAACATCCTAACATCCCCACACCTATATCCCTACTTCTTTACGCTAACAAGTAACAATATGCCAAAAAAAAAAAAAAAAAAAAAAAAAAAAAAAAAAAAAAAAAAAAAAAGGACCACTACAATTCAAAAATGGGCATCAAGAACATGTGTTCCCTACAACTTCCAGATACCAGCTAAACCAACCATAATTGTTCTTCAAATGTCAATTTCAAATGAGAGACTCCTTGTTGGAAAATACTACGACGAGGATGCAACTTTCCATTTCCCAATTGCAGAAATTGATTTGGAGAACAAAATGTCAAAAACCTACGGTTCGCGCTGATTTCAGTGATTTGGGATGAAATGGAAGTAATCAAGCAAAGCAGAGACATCTATTAAACCATTTTACTTACGAAAATGATGATCCGAAAAGAGAATAAAATGTACCAATCAGCAGATTCAGCACATAGAAAGTTAGAAAAAAGAACAAAAATAAAAAATACAAATAAATAAATCCAAGTCCTCTTTCAGTAATTTGGTGGATGAAAATGCAAGACTTGCAAGTCCACCTCCTCATGAACTTAACAGTTAAATAGAGCAATTAATGGCGGCGCACAGAGAGGAGAAAAAGACCTCAGAAGATATAAAATGGAATTCGGCATGCGAGTCTACGAGAAGCGGAGAGATTGGGGTTTCGCAGTAGATTTCAAATTTTCGTCACTTTGCGCTGATCGCTGGAGAATTTTGGAAGCTGAGAGGAAGTCGAGTTGAAAAGAAAAAAAGATCAGTACACAATATAGTGCAGACTCCAGAGGAAATTACAGTCCATTAGTCCAAGACTCCAAGCCAAAAGGCCCCAAACCCTTTTTCTATTTTGAAACTAATATGGATTTTGAGCCCTGGGCCCAAGCCAAAATGAGAGTGGCTTGGACCAAGGGCCGACTCTGATAGCAACAGAAAATTGTAGAAAAGAATTTAAATAAAGCACAGATTTTTGAAGCAAAGAGTTTATTTTAATTGATGGAATGAATAATGGAAATGGGGCTTGGAATCACTCCAAGGAACCACCAGGTTCTGCCAACCAAACAAAGCTGAATGTAAAGACTTTATTGCTGGACAAAAAAACCTGAAATGGAAGATTGTTGGGAGTCTCTCCCTGAAGCAACACGCTTCAAAAAAAACCAACTCAAACTAAGGATTCATCCTACCCAACAATTTATTTTGATTGCATAAAGATAATATTAAAATAAACAAATGGATAATAACAAAACAAAAACATAATCAATCCCATTATCCCAACGGTGTTGGCCACCAACGTCCCAACAAGCTAGGTAGACTCAGATCTTGTCTCTTCTTCCAGCACGGCTCTTCTTCCAGCACTCATACCTGGAATATTTGCGTCACAGTAACATAGAGCCAAATTGTGCCAAATTCTACAACAAGAGAGAGAGAGAGAGAAAGTGTGTGTGTGTGTGGAATGGCAGAATGCAATAAGAGCTTGTAGGAATTGCTTCCCATCAGGACGAGCATGTGAAATCACCATTATTTTTCCAAAAAATGGTAGCCGGCTGCCCAGGGAAAATCGGAATTTATAGTATTGAGTTTACTACTACTGGTGGAAGTTGAGCCGTTAGTAATCTTGTGCTTCTTCTTCTGAACGGATACTGCTAGAGTCCTATCTCCCAGCTAGTGGTCATACCAATAAGATATTTTGTCTTCCCAATTTCCAAGCAACATATTTCTTCCTTGGAGCTGATCGAAATCTTCACCATAGTTTCTGTTTGAATTTTTCAAAGTATAATTTTGTGAATGAAGTATAATTTTCATTGATTGAATGAACGTGTTACAATGCCTTTTTATAGCACAAGAGATTGTGTATAATAGGTAGATGTCCTATTCTAGGAATGAAAATCATCATAGAATAAAAGCAATATAACTAACAAGGAAATCTAAATGTGCAAGTATTTAATACTCTCCCTCAAGTTGGAGTATGGAGATCCGTAATCCCCAACTTGTGAGTGAAATGATGGAAAAGATCCTTGTTGTGAGCTTTTGTGAAAACGTCAGCCAATTGGTCCTTAGCAGACGTGAGTGGGAACAATGAGTCCAGAAAGATATTTTTCACGAATATAGTGACAATCGATTTCAATATACTTGGTTCGTTCATGAAATACAAGGTTACGAGATATGTGGAGAGCAGCCTCATTGTCACAAAAAAGCATGATATGTTGTAGGTGTAAAACAGCAAGGTCATGTAAAAGAGACTTGAGCCAGACAAGTTCACATGTGGTTGTAGCCATTGCACGGTACTCAGCTTCGACAGAGGAGCAAGAAACAATTGATTGTTTCTTCATGCGCCAAAAGATAGGACTGGTTCCAAGTGTGATAAAAAAACTAGTGGTGGAACGACTAGTGGTAGGACAACTCGCCCAATCAAAATCAGAGTATGCAGTAAGCCAAAAATCACACTGAGTAGAATAAAAATGATCATGGGCTGGAGTGCTCTTCAAATACCGTAGAACATGGAGAGCAGCTCGATAATGAGGTTCTCGAGGACTTTGAATGAATTGGCTCAACATGTTGACGGAGAAGGAGATATTTGGATGAGTGATAGTGAGATATAGAAGGCGACCCACCAACCGACGATATATGCTAGGGTCAGAAAGCAAATCACCATCATCAGAAGTAAGTTTCAAATTTTGCTCCATAGGAGAAGAAGCTGGCTGGGATCCTGAATTGCCAGAATCTGCAAGAATGTCCAATGTATGCTTTCTTTGGTTGACAAAAATTCCAGACAAAGATCGGGCGACTTCAAGACCAAGGAAATATTTTATTTTACCCAAATCCTTGATTTTAAAATGTTTATCAAGGGATTTTTTTAGAACAGTTATGGCTGAGAGATCATTGCCTGCAACCAAAATGTCATCAACATAAACTAGAACCACAGTTTGAGATGAGCCAATAGTCCGAGTAAAAAGTGAGTGGTCACAGCAGATTGTGTAAAACCATCAAATAATAAGACAGAGGAAAGCTTTGAGTACCAATTCCAAGAGGCCTGCTTAAGACCATAGAGAGACTTAAGTAAACGGCAAACACGAGTCTCCCCCTGTTGACCATACCTGGGAAGGAGCATCATATAGACATCATCTTCCAAATCACCATAAGGAAATGCATTATCAACTTCAAGTTGGTGAAGATGCCAATTGTAGGCTGTTCAATAGCTAAGATACAATGAACAATAATAAGTTTAGACACTGGAGCAAAAGTGTCATGATAATTAAGACCCTCTACCTGAGTGTAAACCTTAGCCACCAACCGAGCGTTATGTCGTTCAATGAACTATTTGCATGGAGCTTTGTTTTAAAGACCCACTTACAACCAATAGGTTTCTTGTCAGGAGGAAGGGGTGTAAGAGTCCAAGTATTATTAGTTTCAAGGGCTTGAATCTCAGTCTACATCGCATCACGCCAATGGGAATGCTGGACAGCTTGAGAATATCAAGTAGGATCAGAGAATTTCGATAAAGCAGACAGAAAGGCGAAATGGTCAGGGAAAAATTTATGATATAAAACAAAATGAGATAAGGGATGAGCCATACCTGAAGATGCATCAAGGTCAGTGGGAGTCGTTACGGAAGAAAACGATGGTAGCGTAGGGCAAATATAGTCAGCTAGATGAGGAGGACGTTGTATGGTACGTCAAGGGCGAGTAGGGAGAGAAGAGGACTCAGATGGTGGAAGAGGAAGGGATGATGCTGGCGAAAGGGGAGGGATGGTGCTAGCAAAAGAGAATGATCAGTGACAGGAAGAGGCAAGATTAGGGGTAACGAGGAAGGTTTGGGTTGTATTTTGAAGGGAAAAACATGTTCGATAAAACTATGTCCCTAGATATGACAATTTTCTTGTCCTCTAAGTCATAAACTCAGTATGCACTATGAGAAGGTGGATATCCTAAGAAGACACAGGGACAAGCACGAGATTGGAACTTATCACGATGAGCAGAAGGGGTATGGGTATAGCATAGGCAACCGAACACCCGTAAATGATCATAACAAGGTGGGGTGTGATAAAGGCGCTTAAAGGGAGAAATATGTTGGAGAGAGGATGATGGAATACAATTGATAAGATATGTGGCTATGAGAACGCATTCACCCCAAAAGGAGAGAGGAAGGTTTGCTGGAAAGCGTAGAAATCGAACTACATTTAATATGTGACGATGTTTGCGCTCAGCAATATCATTCTATTGTGGTGTTTCCATGAAAGTACGTTCATGAATAGTATCTTGCTCAGAGAAAAAATCCTGAGTAGTACAAGCAAGGAATTCTTGACCATTATTGATGCGTATGTGACGAATCTTAGAATTAAATTGGTTATGGATCATAGAAAAGAATGCACGGATAGAAGCCAAGGTTTTAGATTTGAAACACATTAAGTACATCCATGTGGCCCAACTGTATTTATCCACTATGGTCAAAAAAATAATGCACACCTGTAAGAGAGGCAGTGTGATAGCCACCCCAAATGTTACTAAAAATGCGATCAAAAGGCATCAAACTTTTATTAGGAATTGATTGAAAAGGTAATCAAGTATCTTTTCCACAAGTACATGTCACAATGAGCAATATGTTGAGGACGAGGAATCAAAAAAAGAATATTTTGTAATGAGGGATTACCCAAACAGTGATGCCATGTGTCAAAAGAGATAGGGCTAGATGCTTGGAAAGTGGTGGCTGGGGCATGCTTGAAGTAGTATAATCCATTACGCTCTTCACCCACGCCAATTAGCATCTTCGTGGTTAGGTTGTGAGAGACACAGAAAGTGGGGAAAAAGGTCACTGCAAAATTAAGAGATTTCATTAGTTGACTGACAGATAATATATTAAATTTAAAATCATGAACCGACAAAACATTAGGGAGAGTTAAAGGGATTAAGGGAAATCACCTATAGAAGAAATGGGGGCATGTGCACATGTAGCCTATAGGTAAAGAAACAAAAGGTGGGCAAGTAGATGATTTTAAATTGGTGAGGGGTGAAGATGCAATATGATGCGTGGCACCACTATCTATTACCCAGGGGGACGGCATTTAGGAAAAATTGGAAGGAGAATTGGAGGAAAATTTGGATGGAGGGCGGGACTCACCTGCAAATGCCATGGAAGTGGGTTTTAATGGCTCCAATAATTGGTTGTATTGCTTGGTAGAGAGACCCGGGGCGACACTCACGGTGGAGGAACTTTGATCGACGATGACACAGCCCATATCTTGCAGCCGCCACCTGTTTAGTTCCAATTCCTTCCTTGCTTCGATTTTCTGTGGGAATTATATATGTATACAAGTCAACTTTGCATCCCACTAATTCACTCCCTAGCAGCCACCGACTTTGTTAATTACGCAGTTCAATTTCCAGCCTACTCAATCTATCATTTTCTGTGTGTCCAATATATTCAATTCAGCCCCAGCAAAAGCTACCGCCTTTCTGTTGGTATGTATATATGATTCTCAATTCTTTCCCAGGCAGCCGTTTTTGTATGTATAGATTCCTCTTCTTTGGCCTCCAATTTTTATTTTATTCCACTTCAAATTATAACCAACAGCCTCTGCCTTTTTCTATCCAAAATGCTGCCCACTTTGTATTCCAATTCCGGCCCCCAATTCTGGCAACCGATTTTATTAATTCAGCAACCCAATTTCTTTAATTCCAGCCGGTGCACTTGCTGTCACGGATTGGTCATTCCCGATGCTCTGATACCATGTTAGAATTTTAGACAGTATAATTTTGTGAATGAAGTATAATTTTCATTGATCGAATGAACATCTTACAATGCCTTTTTATAACACAAGAGATTGTGTATAGTAGGTAGATATCCTTATCTAGGAATGAAAATCATCATAGAATAAAACAATAACATAATTTTCCCGACAAGAATCCATTAAAAAGTTGTCTTAATCTGCTTTGCACACAAATTAGTGGTTTAATGATTTGAAGCTAGTGTAAAGGCGTGGAGCAGCAAATGCAATAAGTAATGTTAGTCTCCCTCCAAGAGATAAATGTCTGGTTTCCCACCCAATAAATCACTTTCTAATTTTGTTGTAAAGCTCATAGAAAAGGAAGGCCTTTCAATACTCCTCATGAAGTTGAGGGTTGTGCTGTCTCGGTGATAGGAGAAGGGTGTGGTGAGAGAGCTTTTACCTTTGTGATGCAAATCAGGAGAAAGATGCGCCGTAATTCCGCAATCACCCATAATTCTGTAAACCATGCAGAGGATTTTTAGGAGATTGCATATTTGTTGCAATTCTGTTCTTTTTATTCTGTTTAATTCTCTCCAAGTTTATTGCTTTCATAGTTTAGTCTTTCTGATTTATTGCTTTCCTAGTTGGGGGATGGAGATTGTAATATTGGTTTGTTATTTAAGGAGGAATAACATAATAATGAAGGCAGTTTTTAGCCATTCAACACATCTGAAATTTTCTAGAGTGATTCCAAAGGTACAGAGAGATTCTGTAGTTATCTTGCTGCTGGTATTAACGTGAGGTTGGTCCAGTAGTTGGCACCAATTTTTGGTATCAGAGCAACCAAGATCCATGCCCATATCCCGCAGTGGTACTTCGGTGTGTCAAACAACCAAGATAAAAACGACCAACATCCAATCACTCAAAAAATAGACCAGCCCCAGTTGCAGCACCAAATCAATCAGATCACCACAGTGTTGGAGCAGCTCACTCATCGACTAGATGTCATGGAGGGACATTATGTTCGAAAAGAGCATGGACCTTTCAACTGAATGGAGCGCAGAGCAGCTCGTGGGGGAGAGCTAGACGAAATTGAGGGAGATGCTGATGAAGAGGAATGGGAAGAAGAAAGCCGGGAGGTTGAAGACCATGAGCCTCATATCCGACGTCATAGGCAAAATTTTCCCCAGTGTGTGCTGGTCATGGTACAGGTTATCAAACTTTGGATGAACTGACCAAGAGAATGAAGGTTGATGTGCCAGATTTTTTTTGGAAAATTAGAGCCCAACGCTTTGAGGACTGGCTAACGGCTATCGAAGATTATTTCGATTGGTTTGCCGTATTGGAGGATAGAAAGGTTCGTTATGTTCGGACGAAATTGAAGGGGCATGCATGAGCATGGTGGGGAAGTGTGGAAGAACAATTACACCGTACACAACGACCAGCAGTTTTTAATTGGGAAGAGATGAAGGAGTGACTGAAGGAAAAGTATTTGCCCGTTGATTATGAACAAATGATGTTTGAGGAGACGTTGCAACTCAAGCGGGGGTCATTGAGTGTTGATCAATTTACGGATCGCTTCCATGAATTGACTGTCCGTAGCAAGATCGTGGAGACTGAGCAGCAGACTTTAGCCCGATACCGCACCGAACTATGCAGTGAGATACACAAAGAAATGTGGACTGCTCGTTTAATCAATGTGGAAGAAGCTTATCAATTGGCGCTCCGTATTGAGAAACAATTAGTGCCTTCGGTTGGAAGGAAAATGACGTCGACAGATTTAAGGCCCGAGCATGTCACCACACCCTCATTCCAAAGGCCTCCATTGTTGAAAGATCAACCTAGAGGTGCAGTGAGTGGAGACCAGAAAGAAAAAGCAAGTCAACAGTGAAGGACCACAATGTTATAAATGTAAAGGCTTTAGGCACTATCCTGTTGTGTGTCCTACAAGAGATAAGAAGCTAGCCTTTATATGTGAAAAGGAATTATTAGTAGTGGACACGGTTGAAAACATGGATGGGGAGAAGACCGATGGGAGCAGTCACGATGAAGAAGAGCACTTGGGTGCATCAGACTTACCTAGCTGTGTGATCCAACGAGTGTTGACTGGAACTAAGAGAGAACTCCAGGCTAATCCCGAGTGGTTGCGGACCAATATTTTTCGCACACGCATGGAGCATAATGGTCGGGCTTTGAATGTCATTATTGATAATGGCAGCAGCATGAATGTGATCTCCGAAGCTGCCATTGAACGTTTGGGGCTGAAAACCGAGAAGCATCCCACCCCTTATCAATTTAGCTGGGTTAATGAAGCCAACTCAGTCCTAGTGAGGCAGCGTTGCTTGGTTAAATTTTCATTGGGAAAGAAATATGTGGACGAAGCCTGGTGCGACGTGATTCTTATGACCATCTGCCATATGCTATTGGGACGTCCGTGGCTTTATGATCGGAGGGTTCTCTATGACAGTTATGCTAATACTTACTCTTTTAATTTCAAAGGTAAGAAATTTGTGTTGGATCCTTTACAGATTTCGGAATTTGAAACAGAAAAGGAGACTGTCCCAGTTTTGACGATGTGACAATTCTCTCGAGTTATGCATCAGGATGATGCGGTACTTCCACATGCCAAATTTGCATTCAATAATTCGGTTACCAGGTCAATAGGCTGCACTCCATTCGAAGTGGTCTATGGGTTTCGACCTAGCACTCCACTTGATGTTAACTCATTACCATTGCCGCCCAGGCCAAGTAAGGCTGCGCTGGAATTTTCTAACTCTATGCGAGATGTCCATGACGAATGCAAACAGCGCCTTAGCTTCCATACAAGTTCTTATGCAGCTTCAGCAAATGCCAAACACAAGGATCGACAATTTAATGAAGGAGATATGGTTCTTGTTCATTTAAGGCCGGAGTGTTTCCCTCTGAGGAGTTTTACCAAGCTTCATGCACGCCGAACGGGTCCTTTTAGAGTAACCAAGAAGTTTGGCACTAATGCATATGTTATTGACTTACCCTCTTATTTTCGTATTAGCCCTGTTTTTAACATAGAAGACCTTACGGAGTTCAAGGGTGATCCCAGTGAAATTTCCGCATTACCAGTTTTGAGAGTTCCAGAAAGTGCAGTACCACGAGACGAGATTGCTGCCATTCTTGACCATCAATTTGTTACAACTCGTCGAGGTGGGTATTACAAGTTCTTAGTGCAGTGAAAAATAGGCCAAATTCAGATTATGTTTGGCTGCAAGCTTCAGAAATCAAACGCTTACATCCACGCCTATTTACTGCTTACACTAGTCAAAACTTGCCAGAGTCAAGTTCTTCAGGAGAGCTGGCAATTGATGCAAATCAGGAGAAAGATGCGCCGTAATTCCGCAATCAACCATAATTCCGTAAACCATGCAAAGGATTTTTAGGAGATTGCTTATTGTTGCAATTCTGTTCTTTTTATTGTGTTTAATTCTCTCCAAGTTTATTGCTTTCCTAGTTTAGTCTTACTGATTTATTGCTTTCCTAGTTGGTGGATGGAGATTGTAATATTGGTTTGTTATTTAAGGAGGAATAACATAGTAATGAAGGCAGTTTTTAGCCATTCAATACATCTGAAATTTTCTGGAGCGATTCCAAAGGTACAGAGAGATTCTGTAGTTATCTTGCTGCTGGTATCAACGTGAGGTTGGTCCAGTAGTTGGCACCACTTTGTCAATGAGTTTTCATAAGTTGCTGTTAGGATTTTTCTCTTCTCCCAGGAATTGATCAATTCAGATTTGCAAGAAAGGAAAAAAAACACAGAATGTGGACAGGATATAAAACCAGAGAAAGAAACAAGATTTTTGACACAAGAATTTCATGCTTTTTGGAGAAAAATTTCATCAACCCATTTCAAGGAATTTCACCCCAGTCAATCTACCATTAAAAGAGAAGCTATTACACAGTGTTTATCTTACACAAAACACCACCAGCACTCATCACTCTACAGGCTACCAGGAAAACTCCTCTTAGAAAGTTCAGAGAGAGAGAGAGTTACAGAGGCTTGTGTTGCGGAGAATTTTCTCACACCACCTTACTTTCCCTTCCTATAGAAAATCCCTTCCTTGCTCACTCACAGAATGTGATTCCCCACATTCTCTTGCTCACTCATGTTCTCAGCCCTCTTGGTCCTACTTATAGACATAGGATCATAGAGATTTACAAGAATATGTATCTAATATTCAGTTAAAACTAATACAAGACAATTAGTTAGAATCTAAGGCTCCCAACTAATTTTCTAACTCTCTTAACTAATATCCTAACCAAAGAGTTTAACAATCGAATCAAGATTCAACATCTTCTTTACAGTTGCTTCATATTGATGTTGTTAAGACAGTTCACTCTTATTGTCTCATATCCCGAACGCATCAAATACAAATGAAATTTCACAAAAAAAAAAAAAAAAAAAAAAAGGAGAAAACAAGAAATTTTTAAAAA
>NC_036256.1:18537339-18541067 GCF_002742605.1 Olea europaea var. sylvestris | reverse complement strand
AAAAAAATTAAAAAAAAAAAAAAAAAAAAAAAAAAGGAATGAACACGAATATGTTCAACAAAATACATTGTCTACATCTCGAAATACATTGTCACGTCTCCCATTGAGGCTCACAAACGTAGATTGACCTCTTTTCACTAGAAACCACCAAAAATGAAGTTCACAACAATCCAACTCAAGAACTTGAGTTTCTCTCAAATCTTTCAACAATGGGTGTAATCACTCAGAAGAAAACATGATAACAACAAACACGACAATTGTAGAAACACCAATTTCGTACACTTATAAATATTGTCAATTGTTAATATTTGGGGATCGATTTTAAAAAGTCAACATTATTGAGAAGAGTAGCTCAAACTCTTTATAAATTAGTTTTTATTTCGATATTTAACCAATGTGAGATTATTTCACTTAACATGCCCTTTCAAGATGGTAGCTCGTTTAAGCAGAAAAATCTTGAAATCCTTGTGCTCATTTTTGAGTCTTAACCAGATCAAATAGCTCATTGGAGTTTAATGAGCTCTGATACTCTGTTAATATTGGGGGGTCCATGTTAAAATATCAACATTTTTAAGAGAAGTACCCCAAAGTCTTTATAAATTGGTTTTAATTTTGGTATTTAACCGGTGTGGGAATATTTCCCTTAACAGTCAATATAGAGAGACAATTTAAGTTGGTAATTATTTGGTCTGAGTGATAATCTTGACATAAAGATCATGGGTTCAAGTCTCATTTTTTAATAATATACACGTGATAGGATTTAATAAGAAGTAAGAAATTCTAGTTACAAGTGTGACTTTGTTGAAGACGAGATTTGAAAGATATACATGATAGTTTAAGCTTTTAGATTTAATGATTCAACCGTGTATATGTGCATCATGCACGTACAAAAGTTTTCAATTGGTGCGATGACTAGCCACGACTCTTCAAATGCAAATGATGCATATAAAATAGTCATGTTGTTTTGAATTGCGTGTGACTTTTTATAAATATACATAATGAAAAGTCACGACCTTTTGATAAGGTGTAATCTAAACCACTAGTTATTATAATGTACGATTGAATGGTCCGCATTAATTTATGTAAAAGATGTAACATTTCTCAAAAGATACTTGATACTTTTCTGAATAGGTACCCCTAATTCCATGTTTCCTTCAAAAAATCAATTCAAGAAAATTTGGTTTCTAATTCTCTACTCTCTTCAAAGTATTCTCCCTCCCTCCCTCTCTCTTTTTGTTGAAATAAAAAAAAAATTGATCAAATTATTTTCAAAATAAAATTCCTTTCAAGCAATTTTAATTTGTGTATATTCCAATCATGAAAAATACTGTCAATACTTTGGTTTGTGATAAGTATGTTTTGCCCCACTTATTTAGTTTACAAACATGATTTAATTACGAGTAAAGTGTTTGAATTGTGACTTAATTTCGTTTAATTTGTGTATAGTAGGTTATATTGATGGGCATGGTGAAATTCAGGAGAAAAGATTCAGAAAAGGAGTAAAATGAAGGATAACAAAACTTCAAGGACCAAAGTGCAATTAATCAAAAGATCACCCAAAAGCAGAATCGAGGAGGTGAACGAGCTAAGTACCATTTGATTGAAAACACGAGGTTTTGGAAAAAAAAAAAAGAAATGGAAAAGGAGGTCTAGAAATATGAGAAAGAAATTGACGGACTAAAAATGCATTACTTGAAAGATTTGATGGCTTGGAAGATAAATTGTGTATTGGAATTAAAATGGGCCTTGAGTGACCAAAAGAAAGCTGTCGGCTGACGGAGGAGAAAATAAAACATTGGGTCTTAGTTTGGAGTTTGGACTTTATTTGGCATCAAATTCAATAAAGTCTTGGGACTCCTAATTTGTCTACAATAGAAGGGCTCAATTGTGGGATTTATATATAGGTATTAGGGAAAAATTCATAATCCAAAAGATAAGTATATAACCTTTCAAATCTAAGATGATATTGTTGACACATAAAAATTCAGCCCAAATCGAACAGCCCAGAGAGTAAAGCCCAATTGGAGGATCCCCAAATCAGATAGCCCAAAGAACGAAATCTAATTGAACGAATCAAGGTGAAGGCCCAAGAGTGCGGTAACGCCATCGCCCAAGTTTTCAAGTCGCTCAGAGTCTGAACGAATAGAGTGGCATACGGTCGCCCGGAGTCTCGCCCAAATCTTCAAGTCGCCCAAGGTATCAACAAATATAACGCATTATGATTATCAAGAAATGCAGTTATTGAGGCAGTTGCTAAAGTAACCTTACCACGTTCCACGACTCAAGGGGTTCAATCGAAAGCGGTTGAACGATGCAAGATAATGGCAGCAGTTAAAAGGACAGTTTCATGACAAAATGGCCACTACAAAGAAAGTGGGTAGTTATAGGGCGATCAAACAGTTTTTTAGAGCAGTTAATCACAAAGGGATCGCCTATGAAGTATAAAAGGGAGAAAGAACTTAGAAGAAAGGACCGAATCCAAAACTCTTGAACAGAGAATATATAATTTTCATTCCTTTAACTTTTAGACTTAAACACTTCCTTTTCTGTAACTCGTGTGCTTGCGCCCCTTGGAGGCACGTTGTTTTCCGTTTCCAATTGTAAAGTTCATCGCCAGTAAAAGGAACACCTCTTTTTGGTACTTTGTCTCAAGAGGTTTCATCCCTTACACAATCGTCTGATCCTCTTTAATTGTTAGCGAATTAACACGCGCGAAACAATTTGACACGCCCAGTGGGACGATGGTGTTAGGTGTTGAAGGTGCAAAAGGTGAAATAATATGCCTCAGAGATCCGACAAGGAAGGAGCAAGTCAGGGAGGAATCCAGTCTGTAATCGAGCGATATGAGGAGCAACATGCCTCTCCACGAACAGATGGACAAAATCAGAGCAGTAACAGTCGTTACGAACCAATGACGGAGCTGAGTGCTCGAACCATGCGTGCATTGCTTGGAGAACTCACGCAAGACGTCGTTGAACAGGTAAATCTTCGAAGTATTCATAATATGGAAAGATTTACACAAAGTGGTAATGTACACTATGACAATATGGCCAAACAACTAAAGACGTTGAATGAAACAATGAACAAGTTAGTGGGCCAAATATGTCAACCGGCTATACCTCTTGCAAGTCACTTTCAAACTAGGACGATCGTAGGACATAATCCTTCGGTCCCAAGTCCAAGTCAAGGGGTAGAACCACTTTCTGGCCCCTCTACTTCAAACCAAGGAGGTGCTACAATACCAAATCAAAGTAGTAGTAGTGGTATGCCTAACTTGGGAGGTAATACAAACGTGAGAGATAATGTCCTAAACAATGGACAGAATATTCCACGTGGTAACGAGGGGGTAGATGTCCAGGCTAATGATAATGGCCCTAATTATGGTAATTTTGTTGCCAATCAAGGACCAAACATCAGACCTCATGCAAATCAACCGGTTAATCAGCCTGTAGGAATTCCATATGATCCCAATGTTATGTTGAGAAATCAGATTATGGAAATCGTGCAGGATCAAATGGCCTTTGGGGTGCGTCCTGTCATTAGACCGACTTACACAAAGCCATATCCTGATTGGGTAGACCAAGCATATCCATGGCCTAGAGGGTACAAAGTGCCAGAATTCTCACTGTTTACTGGTTTAGGAGAGGTGTCTACTCTAGAACACATAGGGCGATTCACGTTGCAAAGTGGTGATGTAACCGATTACCATAAAATGAGACTTTTCCCTA
>NC_036256.1:18498140-18533020 GCF_002742605.1 Olea europaea var. sylvestris | reverse complement strand
CGAGAGATGACACCTATTATTAAACCTTGGCCGTTCAAAGGTTGGGCGATAGATCTAATAGGGAAGATCTACCCTCCATCGTCCAAGCAACATACTTTTGTTATAGTTGCAACTGACTATTTCACTAAATGGGTAGAAGCGGTACCTTTAAAAGAGATCACCCAGAAGAATGTTATAGAGTTTATCCGCGATCACATTATTTATAGGTTTGGAATTCTACAAACTTTAATGGTAGATCACGGAACATCTTTGAATGGAGATGAGTGTTATAGAATTTATCAGTGATCATATTATTTATAGATTTGGGATTCCACAAACTTGATGATAGATCACGAAACTTCTTTGAATGGAGATCAAGTGATGGAATTCTTGAGCAAGTTTGAAGTTAAGTTAGTGAACTCCACACCATATTACGCTCAATCCAACGGACAGCCTAATCTTCTAATAAGATTCTAAAAAATATCATCAGAAAGATGATAGAGGAAAACGCCAGAAATTGGCACGAATGTTTGAATAAGGCTTTATGGGCTTATAGAACATCACCTCGGTCAAGTACCAAAGTTACTCCTTTCCAACTTGTTTATGAACAGGAGGCCGTTTTGCCTATGGAAATCAACGTGCAATCAATTCGAGTGTGCTTACAACATAAGTTGAATGATGATGAGTATGCCGAATCGCTAGTTCAAAATTTATTAAGTTTAGATGAATTGAAGTTGGACGTCTTGGATAGGTTGCAAGTTCAAAAGCAAAGAATGGCTAAATTTTATAATAAAAAAGTCATAGCCAAGTCGTTCAGCCTGGGTGAACTAGTTTGGAAGACGATACTCCCTTTGGAAACCAAGGATCCAAAGTACGGGAAATGGTCGCCTAACTGGGAAGGACCATACAAAATAAACAATGTATTGTCTAATGGAGCATACCACTTGGAAGATTTAGATGGCACCAAGCACGTAAGATTCATTAATGGCAAATATTTAAAAAAATATGTTCCTTCTTTATGGGAATGCGAACAAATAAAGACATAACCAAACATTCTGGACGATCAAAAAATAATAAAGACAGAGCGAAATACGTTCAAATAAAGTTCTTTATTACCAAACGTTCATTACAAGAATATAAAAGATACAAGTAATAGGCGTGTTACAAAATACAACTAAAGTAAGATGATCTCCCAGTCGATCACTAAGTAAGCTTCACACTGCCTTCCTAAATGCATCGCTGCAGGGGTGGGATTGACGAGTGAGAGGGTGTACTGGCCTCACCACCTTTCTAAATGCATCGCTGCAAAAGCGAGCAAATAGGCTGAGAAACACTCTCAGCAGGCAAGCTGAGAAGCACTCTCAGCAAGCAAAATGGCCCATGAGCAGCCCAAAAATTGCCTTCCATCATTGACTCCTTGTGAAGAAAAAAGAGACGATGGGAAGAACTTCGCAGGTAAAAATTTCGCTGCGGACCAGAAAACATTTCCTATACCTCCCATACCAAAGGTGACATCGAAGTAAATATAAGGCGGACGGACTAAACAGTCCATTTTTGGATCAGATTGATCGTCAGAATGCCAAGAAATGGCAGCAAATTGGTTTCGAATAAGAAAATGAGGAGATGAAGATAGAGGATGAAAAATGCTAAACATTTATAGGGGGTGAAGATGAAGAGACAGAATATGAACAGCCACATTTCTGTCTAATAGACGGAATTAAATGGCCCTAAGTCTTGGGAACAGTAGTGGGAATATCAAAAGGAAATGGACAAAATCCTTAATGCAAAACAGTTAAATGCTTAAAGAATTGATGATTAGAAAATAAACATCAAATAAATGCACAAGAAATTAATGTTCATTAATAAGGAACAAAATTACAAAAAAGAAAAGATATCGTGTGTCTTAATTACATTCTACCCCATAAGGAACGAATTCGTTCCCTAAGTTTTTCCCAATCCTCGTTCTGTCGAGAGGTAGTGATGTTCAATTCGGCCGCAACGTCATCATCATCAACCTCCAGCTTCTTATACTGTTCGACCAAGGATTTAGTTCGCTCAATTCCCTGAGAGGCGTTGCGCTTTTTAGCGGCCATCCTCGCCCTGCAATCCTCCATTTTAGCTTGAAGTTCCCTCATCTGAGCAGCCAAGTTAACCATCAAGGAGTCTTCAATCATGACTTCGGAAGAGATTTCTTTCAACTCGTCCTTAGCCTTGTTGATCTCCAAGCGCAGAGACTCTTTCTCAGCTACGGCTCGAAGATATTGAGTACGCTTGGCCTTTAGTTTAGCATTCTTTGCCAGCATAGTAAGGACCTCGGAGTGAATGACCTTCAATGTCGCTTTAAAGTCGGCAGAAAGATTGAGCGACGGGAGCGTCAGTGCTTGCTCTAACTTCGCACTCAAGCGCTCAAGTTCATCCTTGTGTCTGGCAACACTAGCCCTTCCAATGTCCATGTCCATGAGGGACACGTATTCAAATACCAACTCCTTCAAGAACTTCAAGTCCTCTTCTGAAGAAGCAGCAGGACGATCAGATGGAGCAGGGCGAGGCATTTGGACCTGCCCCCAGGAAGCGAACAAGTCCTGGATAGAACGCACAATCCTGTCAGTATCCTGCAAAGAAGATTGCCAACATTAAAAATATTCGCTACAACGAACAAGTTGGAAATAGGAATGGAGCAAGAAGAAAAACTACCTCGTCGACAATCGTAGAAGATGGCGCACCCTCAGCCAAGCTGGCCACCAACGACTCACCCATTCGTGAGGACTTCCCCTTGTCCGAGCGAGAAGATGTTGCCACAACGGGCGGACTCATGGGAGTATCTGTAAAGTTCAAAGAGCAACCAGTCAGAAACCAATAGCACGAGCAAAGGTAAGACATCAAAAACTGAATTACCTTCTGCTTCGATGATTGGGGGGTCGACGCCCTGGGAGGAAGGTGGCTCATTCATGGGGTGTGATGAAGAATCTGGGACTGAAGATGTATCTTTAAGCATGGTCACATCATCAACCGGCTTGAATAAAGTAGCCTCAACAGAGGATGATGGAGCAGGAGTTGGTAATGCCAAAGCTTTTGAAGGGGAAGCTGAGCTTTTCTGAAAAGTCCAAAAGATCATCAGTACACAGAAAAATTTCAAATGGGGAAGAGCATACTTGTAAATAGACCAATTTAATTACCTTTCTCTTAACGATAAGAGGGACATCATCATCATCATCATCCTCCAGAATGGGAGATGCTGAGGCTGGCCGTTTGCGGCTTGGAGCACTCTTGGCCATAGTTGGCCTGGCAGGGAGAGAAGAAGATGGACGAGCAGATTGTTTAGTACGACGAGAAGGAGAGGGGTTCCGAATAGACAAAGGAGGGACCAAAACAGGAGAAGGAGAAGAAATCCTCGGTTGGTCTAATGAATGAAAGGCACGATTGGCCTCAGTCGCAAATAATCTGCACTTCACCGATGGCCAAAGTTGTTCGAAAAGAGGGTGAGTAGCATGACAAGGATTAAAAGGGGCTAATGAAAAATGGCTTGATAAATGGAGGTTGCGAGCGTTTATAGCCTCTGCTTCCACCTTATTAATGGTATGAAAATGGTCGTTTAAGTTCTTCGAATAGCAAAGAGGAACAGGCCAAGTTTGACCGAAACCAAGCTGCCGAGCAAAAAATTGGGGAGCATAAATTTCTACCCCAGCTTTGGCATTGGTCCCGGTTAAGATATTGTGGAAAAGCTCCCTCCCAGTTAAGAACTGGATCCAAATGAGCAGAGAGGTGCTCGCGCTATCTAGAGTGGAAGGAGGATGTACATAGTCCGGAGTCAAAAAAGGAGGAAAAGGAAAGAAGGAAGAGATTGAATCTAAAGAATAAAAGAATGAAAAAATGTCCCTTCTGGACATACTTACAGGAGTTAAGGGCTCCATAGCTAGCCCGTAACAGCTAGCAGAAGGACGAGAAATGGATAGAGCACCAAGCGATGGAAAATAGGATCTCAACCATAATTGAGTGAACCAAAGAGGTCCACTGCTAGTAGAAGATGCACAATTCTTCAATTGAGCCTGAAGAAAAGCCATGCCTCTATAAAGGGCAGCCAAAAACAAAGAACATAAATTCAAAGGCCTGCCACGCGCCAGTTCGTGCGATATGGGTAGATAACTCAGAGAGGGCTTTATACTAGGCACACACAACACATATTTACAAAGCCAAACTAAAAGGAAAGCCACTCGCTCAGCATGAGTAGGCTCAGCACTCGAATGATTGTGGAGTGTCTGCAGGCTTGAATAAGAATCAGTATAGTTTTTACCGAACTGTGGGGCGCCACCAGAAACTAAGATGCCTGGGAAAATGGTATTGCCCAAAGGTGGTAAATTTACCAAGGCCCCAACATCCCTTAACGTAATAGACATGGGGCCAAGAGGAAAAATAAAGGTGTTATTCTCAGAGGACCAAAAGCTTAGAGCAATCGGAAAAAGCGCCGAATCAAAAGTAGGGGGCGAATAGATACTTCCAACAAATCAGAAATCCTAGCGCTATCAAAAAGTGCCTTAGTAGGACCATGACCCACAAGACGAGCATGCCACCTACGAAAAGCTACGTCAGATTTGGGCCAAGTGCGAATACCTCTTTCACGAAGTGGCCCCAGCGGCAAAGAATTCAGAAAAGGAGGGCCATGAGTGCAAGGAACCAGCGGACCCACCGCCGCCTGTTCAACTGCCTCCGCATTGTTGAAAAAAGGACCCAAGTAAAACTCATTACGTCCAACATCAGCGGGCGCGAGAAAACTTGGGGTTACGTATGGACGACTCAGAAGTTTCTGAAAGTCATCAAAACTAAAGGAGTCGCTAGCTTGAGATTGTGAAGCAGCCATTGAAGAAAGAACGAAGCTTTTCAGAGTTACGTAACAAGGAAGCAAAAGATGAACAGTGAATCGTGAAAGATGCGCAAGAAATATGAAACGTGATTTGGTAGCAGTAAAATGGCGTGTTTGGAGTTTATAAGGGTTTGCAAAGCGACGCACCTTTTCAAGTTATAGAAGGAAACAATGATTGAAATTCTTTGGAAATCGCGAACGTTGTTGGAGACGTGAAGTAAATATGGCAAAATTCAATAATTATTATTAATTCTGCCATATTGGGGGGTAATTGTTGACACATAAAAATTCAGCCCAAATCGAACAGCCCAGAGAGTAAAGCCCAATTGGAGGATCCCCAAATCAGATAGCCCAAAGAACGAAATCCAATTGAACGAATCAAGGTGAAGGCCCAATAGTGCGGTAACGCCATCGCCCAAGTTTGCAAGTCGCTTAGAGTCTGAACGAATAGAGTGGCATACGGTCGCCCGGAGTCTCGCCCAAATCTTCAAGTCGCCCAAGGTATCAACAAATATAACGCATTATGATTATCAAGAAATGCAGTTATTGAGGCAGTTGCTAAAGTAACCTTACCACGTTCCACGACTCAAGGGGTTCAATCGAAAGCGGTTGAACGATGCAAGATAATGGCAGCAGTTAAAAGAACAGTTTCATGACAAAATGGCCACTACAAAGAAAGTGGGTAGTTATAGGGCGATCAAGCAGTTTTTTAGAGCAGTTAATCACAAAGAGATCGCCTATGAAGTATAAAAGGGAGAAAGAACTTAGAAGAAAGGACCGAATCCAAAACTCTCGAACAGAGAATATGTAATTTTCATTCCTTTAACTTTTAGACTTAAACACTTCCTTTTCTGTAACTCGTGTGCTTGCGCCCCTTGGAGGCACGTTGTTTTCCGTTTCCAATTGTAAAGTTCATCCCAATAAAAGGAACACCCATTTTTGGGACTTTGTCTCAAGAGGTTTCGTCCCTTACACAATCGTCTGATCCTCTTTAATTGTTAGCGAATTAACACGCGCGAAACAGACATGTTTGAATCTTCAAAAATCAGAAATCAAATGGGTAGAGCGAAAGAATCTTGGTGGGAGGAGAGAAAAGAAGATTGGAAAGAGAAGGAGATGTTGATAGAAATTAAATAATGGGTGGGGGAGAGAGAATATTGGTGGGAGGAGAGAGAAGGAGATTGAAGAGAGAGAATGAGATTGGAGAGGGAATAAATAATATTTAAACAAGTAAGATGTAATTTTAGAAATGAAATTGCTGGCTGGACTCTGCCATAACAAATTCACCTTCCAAACACAAATCTGAACCAACTCCTACAATTCATCTCTCAGACGACATATTAAAGCCACAGATTATTTAATATTAAGGTAAAAAAATCTATACGATTTGATCACAGATTCATGATTTAATTAGTCACATATTATTTTTTGATCACAAATCAAAATATTTATATATCACAAATTATTTTATGGTCACAATTCAAAAATTTAATAGGTCACAATTTGTTCATTGGTCACGAATCAAAAAATTTTATACGTCACAGATTACAAATATTATAAGTCACAGTTTATTAAACAGCCACAAATTAACAAATTTTTTAGGTCACATGTTATTTTTTGTCACAATTCCTATTTTTTCACTGGTCACATGTTTATCGGTCACAGATTTAATCACAGATTAGATTTTAGACACAACTTATTTATCACAAATCGAAAATTTTATAGGTTATAGAATATTTTTATACCACGAATTCAAAATTTTATAGACCACAGATTATTCATCGATCACATATTCAAAACTTTTATTGATCACAACTCATTTACTCATTGCAAATTATTGAATTAATTTGTCACGATTAATTTTTCGATCACAATTTAATTATTTGTGAATCACAATTGAAAGTTATAGATACAATTTTTAGGTCACATATTCAATTGTGAATCACTATCACAATTTTCAGCACAGCCAACATCGCTGCCAATACAGCTAGCACCACCCCCTCTATCACCACCATAGCCAGCACTGCCCCACACTGCATCAACCCATTTCTTCAAATCGTCAACACAAACGCCCACAAGAGAGAGAGAGGAGGGGGGAGCTCCCAGGGCACATCTCCAAGTGGTAAAAGGGGAGGGTGGAGAAATCCAACTTTGCTTGAGACTGCCGTGTCAAGGGTTCGAATCCTGAAATATGGATTTGGCTCTTGGGTAAGTGCAAGTGTACAAGCAGTCTTCCACCTTGTATCCTTAGAAGCATAATTTGTGATTTACCTCTTTCACGATACTCCAGGACAGGTGCGGTGGGGGACCCTCAAGGTTGGAGTTCAATTTTTTTTTTTTTTTTTTTTTTTTTTTAGAAGGAGGGGGGACAGGTGGGAAAAGTCAGCGAGGAGAGAGAAGAAGATGGAGAGAGAATTAATTTGATTATGCAGAGAGAGGGGCGCGTGGGTGGGGAAGTTAGTGAGGAGAGAGAAGGAGATGGAGAGAGAGAGAGAGAGAAAGAGAGGGGCGAGTGGGCGGGGAAGTTAGTGAGGAGAGAGAAGGAGATGGAGAGAGAATTAAATTGATTATGGAGAGAGAGAGAGAGAGAGAGAAGGGGGGATGGGTGGGGAAAGTTAGTGAGGAGAGAGAAGGGGATGTAGAAAGAATTAAATTGATTATGGTATGAATGGTATGAATTAAATTGTATAGATTTTTTAACTTAATATTTAAGATGAAATATCTGATTTTTGAATTATTAAATTACTCCTCTCATTTTCGAACCCTAGATTTTAACTCTAGAATTTTGTGTAATTTCCACTAGGTATTACCCAAACTGAAGCAGAAAAGAAGGCAGGTCGGGACTGTGTTGAATATATTAAATACAAAAGAATACGACAGATCAAGGGGAGTGCTAAGGGCTTAATTGAAGATATTGGGCAGTAGAAAAACAAGAGAAAACGGCTGGAATTGAGGACTGGCCGGGGCTGAATTTAAGAATTATATACGGACAAATTGGAGGCCGAAAACTGGAGTGGTCGAATTAATAATTAAACCAGCTGCTAGGAATTAATTGTTGGGTTGCTAAGTGAGTTGAATTATATATTTGTACATCCACCGGAAGTTGAAGCAAGGAGGAGAATTGGAGTCCCTTTTCTTTAGTCAAACTGCGCGGTTGCAAGGTGGAATTATATTGCTACATCCACGGAAAATCGAGGCAGATCAAGGCTGGAAATTGGAATTATATACACGCAGCTGGAGAGACATTCATGAGACGGGTGAAAGACGGCACACGCAATTGGAATAAATCACGTTCCGTCAATTATTGGTGATGTCGTTCCACTTTTATTTGTTTAATTCCGCCGTTATGTTTGAGACGGGTGAAAGACGGCACACGCAATTGGAATAAATCACGTTCCGTCAATTATTGGTGATGTCGTTCCACTTTTATTTGTTTAATTCCGCCATTATGTTAGGCTATATTTTTTTGTGCTAGGAAAATAATGAACTTTGTTATATGAATTTTTAATGTCTAGTTTTACATTTTTGACATTAAAACATGAGTTTGAAATTTGAATGATTTATATTCACTTATTTTCTCCATAATTATTGTGCACGTAATTTGTGTGAGTTTGGTGACCTGTTCTTGCGTTCAAGAGAAGTGGAATAGGTTCGACAGGGTATAAATCATCGTAGAATCCAATAGGTGATAGATATATATCATTATGCCTTGTGTGAATCTTTAAGTGTTCACAAAACCACATGTATTTTTGTATATTTGCATTCGTCATAGAGATATAGTCGGATGGTGTATAAGAATATGTTCAATATATCTCGAGAGAGAGTGTTGGATAGATTTAGGAACATTGATTCTTCAAAATCCAACCGTGTCGTCAAATTGTAAAACTAAGGTTAAAAGGAATTATTTCATGGGGATTCGCAATCCTAGTACATTCGTTATTCATTAGATACATCAAACTTGCATTTTAACATAATTTGCATCTAGTTTCATTTAAGTCATTCATAATTACCTACGTCACTTAGTTTAGTTATAATTTCCATCACAGCACACATATCATTTTCTTGTTTCTTAAGGTCGAGATAAGTAAAATTGAACTAAATCAATCCCTGTAGGATGATATTCGGACTCAATTGATCAACTTTATTACTTGTTAACAAATCGTATACTTGCGGTGGTTTAGTTTACCCAACAAAATTAATAATGTGCTATACTAATTTTGAAAGAAGTATTGTATCTTAGGACACATACGTTTAGGGGAGTAAACGAGCCGAGTCGAACCAGCTCGAGAGCCAAAACTCTCAGAGCTCGAGCTGTTTCAATACGGGCTTTTTTTGGCCCGAGCCGAGCCGAGGGCTTGACTCAAAAAAATAAAGCTCGACCTGAGCTTTTGGCTCGGGCACTACCGAGCCGAGCCGGCTGTTTTGATGTCTTTTTTTTCTTTTCTTTTTTTTAAAAATTTTTTTATTAATTTATTTTTCCTTAATTGCTGCCCACCAACAGCAGCTGCAGAAATTATAACTAAACTAAGTGACGCATGTAATTGAAACCACCCAGAAATTTTTTGGATCGCGCTACACACCGAGGGATTGAAACCAGGGATTGGTTCCCGAATGACGTGGCAGTCATTTTAAAGACAAAATTTTAAAAATAAAAAATTGAACCATAAAACGGGAAACCCTTGCTACCGTTCCTCATTTGTCTTCTCTCCCGAAATCAAAGCGACACCCAAATTGAAATCCACAGAAATGGGAAACGTTCCCCGACCTCTCCACCTTCGGCCACAATTACATCGACGGTGCCGTCTTCACTAAGGCCATCTCCAGCCTCACCATTTCCGGCCACACTTCAGAAGAAGGTTGTCGTCGCTCTGGGTCACCTCCATCGAAGTTTCACCGTCATCCCAGATCACCATCGCCGGCAGGCAGTGAAGGTTATGAGTTCGTGATTTCCTGGTTTTGCAAATTTGGAAGTTGTTTTGCCTTTTTTTTATTTTTTATTTTTTTGTTCGTAATTTTTTTTGGCACTGTAGCTTATCTTGAAGCTTTGGTGCTATTAAATTGGAGTAAACCATGTTTGTTGCGTCTGAACTTGTTTTGAGCAAAAATAACTTGTTATTGCACGAGCAGTGTGTGACATTGAATCCATGAAATCTGTGCTTTCCGAGCAGTCTCTTATTCAATATTTAGGCGGTTTGATTAATTGTTTATAATGACATTAAATTCAGTTGAGTAAACACTGCGGTTTATTCCTATCTTAGAATGGGCAGAAGGAAGATTGCTGCTTGAGTATTAGACGACAAAGAAGCCAGATTGCTGCTTGATTATCTATTTCAGTTTTTTGCTTTCTTCCCAATTGCTGCTTTACAGTTCTCGACACCTTGGATATGTGGTTTTAGGCTCGTTCCTCTATTGCTGTATTCCAGGCACTTTGGATATGTGGTTTGAAGCTGGTAATTGAATTTTGTGTCTGTTGAGTTGATGAATATCATGATTTTGGCTGTCAATTCATTTTTGTATGTTGAGTTGATGAACATCTGGATTAGATCAGGTAGTATGTTCAATGCTAGTAGTTGATTTTTGTGTCTGTGATTAACATCACTTTGGCAGTCAATGTGGTTTTCAGTGTAATGAACTCATGACTTTTTATTGTTTTTTTTCCTCCTGTTATCTTAGTTCCTCGTTTAATAAAGTGTAATCACATATTGAAATCTGGGAAACATTTGAATGAAGATTCATTCCGCTTTCAAGACATCCTTCATATAGTTTTGCCAGGGTCTTCAAAAGTCTCTCAATGGACTGAACAATTGCACAATAAAAAACATCATCTTTCTCTTGCCATTTGCTAAGCAATGGAGAGTGAGCAAAGCATTTAAAGGAAGCCACCATTGAGTCCATGTTATTGGAAACAGAGATCGAACCCAAACAAGCAGACTTGATAACATTATAGGTTTTTTTGAATAACTAACACAGCGTGATGTCCTTTCTAATCCTGAATGTAGGGAAAACAAGTTAAACATGATGGATATGGTAAGGGCTGAATAAACTGCATTAGTCTCTAATGGATTATGACTTTGTCTGGAAACCAATAGACATAAGAAAGAGGAAAAATATGAATGCTGCAAATTGATCCTAGAGAGTATCACCAAGATGCCAAGTTCAATATGTCATTAAATCATGCTATATTGTCATCAGTCCTTTAAAAATACCAGGAAGAACTCGAACATGTAAATTGTGAGTACGACTAGGGGAAGAGGAGATCAAAGTCGCCAAAAGTAAATAAGCAAATTCTGGAATCAAGTTATTAAGAAAGAATCTCCTATGCAACCAGAACTACAATTGACCATCGTATATACAAGGTAAAACTAGTGCATGTAACAAGCACAACATGAACACATTGACAAAAATGAGCCATAAATATCTTAGCCACAGTACTTATAACAAGGCTGGCCATGAATACCACAGTACTTATAACAAGGTTGTCTAATCTTTCATGGATGCAACATTATGAAGAATACATAACCATCCTCAATAACCAACACTCTTGCATTAATTATCACCTCAAAAAATATAATATAATCATAAGTTTAACAAAGTTCCTACTCCTCATAACATTAATGCTACTGCTGCAACAAAAATTAGAAGCGAAGATTGAAAGAATATTCTTCTTTAAAATGAAATCGTCAGCCGAACGACAAATTATTATTCCCACCGATCAACCCTGGTCAGGTAAATGTGGATAGTAGTATGTCCATGGTTGACCTACAAAATAATGTGGACATTATTAGCTGCATACATGAGTGAAATGGGAAGCCGAACTTAAAATATTGATCTGGCCTCATACCATGTTTAGTATATACCACATTTGATGTTGTTGGAGGGATATAATTTGACAATGGTGTAGCTGCTGAATATTGTGCGAATGGGAATGTTGCCGGCATCGAACTGGGCAGATAAGAGAGCGGTGTCTGCGCAGCGAAATGTTATTGCTGAGCTCCCTGAAACTTGTAAAACTTAAAACATGCAGGACTACAGCTCAAACCCTTGTTAATAGTGCCTGTGGCCGGAAAAATAAGGAATGCCCAAAAAACACGTACACAAATTGGTAGTTCTCTCATGACTGATTGAACAATTCCTTTTCTTTCCACAAAGCTTTATAATTAACAAATATTATGCGTATGATCAATTAATTGTTCAATACCAGCTGCTTTATTTAAAACAACAAGTGGGGAAATAGAAACGAAAATATTATGCTTGATCAATTAATTGTTCGATACCGTTCCAATGCTTTTGTAACAGTCAACAGAACTCAATCAACCAGTTTCGTTCAGCCCTTCGTACCTTTCACCTAGTTTCTAGAATTCGTCGTCGTCAAATCTTCGGACTAGTGGCAGAGATACATGAGCACGACTTCAAAACTAACAGGCGAAGCGTCAACGAGAAGCTGCAAACTCGAAATTGATTTCGCCGTCTCCACGCAGGAATTTTTCGCTACCATTTGAGGATTTACTCGACGAGAAGACGAAAATTTCAGTTCAGCGTCGTTGTTTTGTGGATTTGCTCGACGAGACGAAAATGGTAGAGGCGCGGAGGGAGACGAAAATGGAGGGAATAGGGTTTCCTATTTTCCCTTCCCATTTTGCCCTTTTTTTTTCTAATTTTCCATTTTGACTCACGGTTGCCTCAGCTGCGGTGCGTTCCTTCCTTTTCCACGTCAGCAATAATTTTAAATCCCTGCTTTTACTCTGGACCATTATCGACACCATTTTATGTACTGCAAGAGTTATTGTTTTAGAATTGTGCATCCTGATTAATATATTCTTGCATCAACCATTAAAATTTGTGCAGAATTTAAGGTATCGATTTAATTAGAATCAATTTTGTTTCTCAATAATAACAATTCATTAAAGGTCATCTAAGGAAAAATGTAGATTTGAATATTTATTAGTCATATGGAAATTATAATTTTCTTAGTGCATTTCATATATATAATTATTTCTGGTAAACTTGGTTATGTTATGTGCCCTTGTGGATAATTTCGTACTTAGCCTTGTTTGAGCTCCATTTTTTTTTTTTTTTCAAAATACATCTTTCAACAGTAATTTGACATCATTTCGACCACATATTTTTTAATAAAATAATATTACACGCAAACTCAAAACTTTTCCTTATTTTTTAACCACACATTCTTTATCACAACACTATTCCAAAATACATTTTTTTTAAAAAATGGGGCTCAAACAACCCCTTAATATGTTTGAGCCCCATTTTACCTGTCAAAAACTTATTTTAGAATATTATTTTAATGTAGAATGTGTGGTTAAAAAATAAGAATTTTTTTTGAATTTTTGTGTAATATTATTTTAATGAAGAATGTTTGTTTGAAAATAAGAAAGAGAAAAATGTATTTTGAAAATAATAGGGACCATACAAATATTATGTAAAATGTAATATCTTTTTCAATTGTTGTATTAAGTGTAAATTTTTTTTAAAAAATATTAGTAAATGCAATTTAATAATTTTAGTAATAATATAATTTATAATTAAATAGATAATGCAATTTCTTTCAAAAAGAAAATATTGAAAAATAAAATCGAGGAAATCTAATCCAAATTAAGAGGCTTAAATTTTCTTTTTGTAATTTTGGTCACCTAACTTTCATGTAAATCTCAATTGGATCGCCCATTTCTAATTTATAGCAATTAAATTATTGTATTTCAGTTAAATTTAAACATTCGATATTCTGTTATAAAATTAGAATTCAACTCATACTTTGATGTTAAATGATGGGTCGATCATTTTTAAAACAGGAAATTTAATCCAAATTAAAAGACTTTTTTTCCCCTTTTATCTTTCTAATTTTTGATCTTAGATGAAGCACATTTCTCAATTGTCGTACCCAGAAACTAAAAGCCTAAAACAACGTCACTACGAGAGGGGCTCTGCTCAGAAATGTCTCTCTCTATGCTCGAAGTCTTCATTTCTCGCACAATCTCAATCCTAATCTAGGAATCTATAACAAATGATTGTGCCATTTTCAGTACAAATAATGCATAGGTAATCCATTGCTTCTCTTCGAGATTTCAATTTTTGTCACGGTCGGACTCGACCTACAACTTCACAAACACTGTAACACACTGTTACACACATTTCAGAAATGGGATGATTTCCAGTTGGGTTAGCTGAATATGGAACCAATTAAAATAGAAAGCAAAATGGGGAAGGGGAAAAATGAGAAATAAGAAGAATAGGGAAGAGTAAAGCCGTTGAACGATTTCAACAAATTCCACTGAAAATATCATATTACACCAGCTACCTTCCCAGCCATACATTTCTGAATACTAGTAAAAAGTAAACGTGCATTGCACGTTGTTTTGAAATGCTTTATAAGTGCGTAAAAATAATATTTGAAAATGCATGAATTAGAGAGATAATTGTGAGAAATTATGTATGTGAAATTAACTTTTTATTCAATGAGAATATCTTTGTACACTATATTTTTTTGAGTGATTCAGAGGCATCAAAGATTGTGACATAAACTTCTTGATTACCAATCATTTTCATACGCCGATAAATCTCTTATAACCTTTGATTCCATGATGCGGGAGAGCAAAATATTTGATGATTGAGATGTAACAACAACTAATTTGTAAATAATAATAATAATAATAATAATAATAAATAGTTAAGTGATTAATTCATTTACATCTAAAACTCATGAGATTGAGATCGAGATTGAGAAAAGTCAAATAATTCATGAACATGAAATCTAATTAATTTAAATCAATGGAGATAGGAAAATTATAATTTATATATATTTAGATGAAAGGTATATAAATTATAATTCACGAGGGGAGAATCATTGGTTCATGTAATAATTTCACATATATAAATTAAAATGGTTCGTGCAGTTAATGTCTTCGGTTCATGCATGCATGCATTTACGTGGGAGTTCCTTGGTTATGAAAATGAACAATTGATGCCGCTAATGTCTTCACTTCATGCATGCATTTATAACTTTATGTGTGGTTCCTAGAATAATTAAATAGCTCCAAAATTTTATGAAGTGTACATGCAGCTAAAGTGATGCTTGGTTGCACCTCGACCTCATTCATCTCCTCAATTTTTTCTTCAAATTGACCAAATTACTTTGGTGGAAAGATAATCAGAAACAAATTAAAAACATAACAGATGTCAGTCAATCAATTTTCTCACTTACGGTCGAGGGTAAACCTTGATAAAAAGTTGAAGATAATAATGAATGCACTTTCTTACAGAAAAGTAGTACTTGACAAGGTACACATTTATAGGTTCCATAGTGCTCCAGAGAACTATTCTGTATCTCCTCTGTGGATAATCAATTGCTTGAACAAATCAAGGAAATTCATGAGTATATATGCAGTACAAATTCTTCTGCAATACTTGGCTCTAAGTTATTGTTCACTTTTTCAGAAGAAAAAAAAAAAAAAAAAAAAAATTTTTTAAAAAAAAAAAAAAAAAAAAAAAAAAAACTAACCTCACTAGGATCTGGAATTTCTAAAGTGGTGCCATGTGGAGCTTTGAGTGCTATCAAAGTTTCATTCTAATGAAATAAACATACAAATGCTTCAGTGAGAAACCAATGAAAGCAGTAGGGAAGAACTAATGTGAAATACCTGAAAGCAAGGTAAACTGTTGATGTCGTCTTCAGTCACAAAAAGCCACATGGTGAAGAAAGGTATGTATGTGAATCTAATAATGTTTGTGTGTGTGAGTACTTTTATGAAAATGAAAAATTGATGCAGTTAATGTTTTTGGTTCATGCATGCATTTATCACTTTATATGTGTGGCTCCTAGAATAATTAAATAGCTCCAAAATTTTATGAAGTGTACATGGAATAGCCCCCAAAACTATAATAAAGTATAAATACATTATGGACACCGTTATGATGATATACGTGCATTTAAATAAATAATTGAATCATAATAGGGCACGTAAGTGGTAGGGCTAGAATCGATTCATTAGCCAATGGACAACCTTAAATATCATGAATTTCTACACCAATGCTTTCAGTAATGTCATGTGGAGTGTCCCCCCCCCCCCTCTCCAATAAATAAATAGCTTAATAAAATAGTACCTTATATAAAATGTGGATAGAGTATTTTGAATTTTAGAATTAATAATGAGTAAAACTTTCTGAACATGATTGTAAATTATGCATTTGATCGAAAAATATAATTACCAATCACGATATCTCCGCTAGCAAAATCTGATACTTCATTGAATTGAAGAAAAGAGTTTGATATCTTATAGCATATATGTTCTTCAATCTCTTCTACTTCTGTTGTAGTTGTGAAAGACAATTCGATTTCATCGTTCACATTTCGATATTTTCCATTGACAGGTCTTACACTTCCATTTTACATTATGGACACCCTTATACATGCATTTAAATAAATAATTGAATCATAATAAGGCACGTAAATAGTAGGGGTAGAATCGTCCAAAAATAATTCTTCCCTCATATGATATTTAATATATTATAGATATAGATTATGGATATCTAATTCTCTGTGTGTAAAGAAAACGTGTTTAACACTTCAAAACCAATAACCTTTTTTTAGCACATTTTACAATTTATTCAATTCCCAAAACGGTGTCGTTCCCGTTAGCATAAAACGGCATCACTTCTTCATTCAACTTCTGGAAATTCTGTTGGCTACCTTCTTCCTTCTTCATTTGCCATTTGGATCTGTTTTTCTTCCTTTTCAATTGATTTTCCATTGGATTCTCCACGTGATTTTTTTCCTGAAAATGAAGCCCCCAAAGAAATAGCAGAGTCGAACCAAGATTCAAGGCCTGAATCTGAATCTAGAGTTACCGAGCCTGAAGAGAAGAAACAAGTCACCGCCGAGGTCCAAGATGTAACTAATAAAGGTACAAAATTGAAAATTATTTTAGTTTTTGTGGTATCAAAATAATGTAATTATTTCCTGGTACGTCTAATTCACATTTGAGATCTAAAGAAACTGCACTGTATTTTGTTTTATTGGGTAGCTGTTGAAGCTCATTTTTTCAAGAAGAAAAGGAATTTTTTTATATTAATAAGATAGTTTATTACGATTTTTGGAGGAATACGTGCATTAATAACGTTGGAGAAAATTGGACCTGTTAAAAGTGCAGTTTGATTCCTGTTTCATGTATGATTATTCAGTCAATTAAAAGTTTCAAGCTCTAGTGCTCTACTAGCTTTTAGTGGTTATATTTTTGGAAACGAGATTAAGTAGATTGCACAATATGCTGTTCGGATATAAAGCTTTTGATGTTGACTCGGTTGCTGAGTAATCATGGACTTACTAATGCTAGTCTACCTGTTTCATCTATGTTTTATAGATTAAGATAAATCATTTCAGTGTAAATCTGAATTTTCTGGAATTTGTAATACTGGCCATTCTTCCATATTATTAACCCCCGGAACATGTCAGATATTTGGTGTGTTTCAAGAACCAACTGTTTGCAGCTTTATTCGGAATATTTTATTTGCAGATTTAAAAGTGCAGATAGAGGACTACTTCAAGAATTCCAATGAGGATGCACTCCCGTTAATCCTTGAGAGTATTCTAAAGAGGAGGATTTCTGGTAAGCATGATGACACAGATGATGAGTTGATGGAAGAGCTTCAAATGCAGCAAATAGATAATGTTAAAGACCAAGATTTTGAATCAGATTTTGAGGAGGGCCATGAAACGGATGAATAGATTGATGATTTGTACAATGCAAGGGATATTATGGTGAAGAAAATGGCAAGCGATCCATACTTTAACATGAATGACGAGAAGTGGGATGACATGATTGCAGAGGCTGTTGAACATGGGCATCTGAAGGATACTAGGGAGTACGAGGCAATACTAGAGGACATGCTTAACCGGGACAAACTTCCACCAGGTAATAATTCTATTCCTTTTTTCGAAGTCAAAATGTAGAAAACAAACTTTCCATCTTTCTTGGTGGTTTTGGATTGATAAGATGAATCTTTTTTCTTGTGATTAAGATGGCATTAAATTTTGATGTATCATGTTGTCGAACTGCACAACCTTTTTAAACAAAAAAGTACTATTGCACACTATTGGCTTGGGGCTATGGACAAGTCTGTGCTCCCAATGGTAGTGATAACAGCTCCAAGGATGTGCATAAAAGCTCGACTAACCATCTAATGAATACAAAGAGACTGTATAGACAAAAAATTGTCTATACATCATACAAATGGTAAATGTCAAAAGGGGAGCTATTGATAGGGGAAGAAAAATGAAAGAAAGAGGATTACAAGCAGATGTTTATTTTGAGACTTGTAACTATCAATTACCAGCTACAGACCTTTCACTTGTATCCCAAATTTACATATAAGAGGTACAGAATCATCTAGAACTCATAGCATCCCAACTCCACAAATTGAACACCTTTGCTAAGAGAGATTCATATACAAAACAGCAATGGATACTAGAAAGAACATGATGTAGGAAGCAATAAAAGTGGGATAAAAATCTGCTATATCTATTTTGTACCATTTCGTGTCCTTTACTTCTGAACTGGATGATGATTTTGGTGACTCCCCGATGGAAGAGCATTTATTTTCTAGTGGAAGTCCACAAAGATATAGATTTCCCTCATAACTGCTCCTGTCAAAAGTCCCAAATTGTGCTTTTATTTCAGGAGTTTTACCTGACAAGTTGTTATAAGCCACACTAAACACTTCCAGAAAGTGGAGATTCAGCAATTCTGGTGGAATCTCTCCACTCAATCTGTTGTAGGAAAGGTCTAAACTCTCTATCTGGGAAAGATGAGAGAAAATTTTAGGAATGGAACCCTTAAGATGGTTATGAGACAAGTTTGCCGCATGAAGTGAACCCAAATCTCCAATTTCATGTGGGATTTCTCCTGTTAGATTGTTGCATGACAAATCCAATCCTGACATGTAGTTGATGATGTTTCCCACGTAGGATCTGGGCCTTCCTTTTGTAACGAATTCAACTTCAACTAATTTTGTGTATTCCGCTACATTAGCATAGTCATGAATCCTCACCAAGAAATTCCCATATGTACAGGTTGTAGACTTTTCCACTTCAAAGTAGAAGTTAGTCAAGATGTATATTTGATCGTACATACCAAATTTCCCAAAAGAGATGTTATTGATGCAACGAGGAATAATCCCTGAGAATTTGTTGTGGGAGAGGTCCATCAGGGAGACTTTGTTCAAATTACATATGTGGTTGGGAATGGAGCCATTCAACTGATTCGACCCCAACAGAAGAACCCTCAAGTTGGAGAGTGCTTGCAATGAGTTGGGGATCGTACCAGACAGAAGGTTATCCCTCATATCCAATGTTAGCAGATATGATGAATTTAGAAAAGCATATGGTATTGGTCCGGTGAACTTGTTTCCCTGTAAAACTATATAACCCAGATTGTTCGAGCAAGATGGTAAAGGTCCTGAAAGAGAGTTATGTGAGATGTCTAAAAAATAGGTTTTCCCTAGTTGACACGGTAACCGGCCTCTCAAGAAGTTATTGTACATGAGGACAGTTGATAACTGTGTCATATTAGATATCCAACTGACTTCACCTGAGATATTGTTGTTGCTAATGTCCAACATTCTCATGAAAGAGCTCCTAGCAATAACATTTGACACAGTTCCAGAGAAGTGGTTGTCCTCTAGGCTTAAATAATTTATATTTGTCAAGTTGAAGGTAGTAGCCAATATTTCCCCTTCGAACTTATTGTTGGATACTTTGAGAGCATATAAATCGATGCATCCTGCAATGAGTTCTTTTGGTATTTCCCCATAGAAGAAGTTGAAAGACAAGTCCAATTGTCCCAAGTTCGACATGTTGCAGAATGAGGATGGAATGGTACCATCGAAATAGTTTCTAGATAGATTAAGATATTCAATGCTTGGAAGCTTTCTTCCCATGTCTTCCCCTACCTGTCCAGTCAAGTGGTTGTTTGACAAATCATACCAACAAATGCTATTGTTCTGATGAGGAGGCAGTGATAACTGGCCAACAAGAGAGTTGTTTCTTAAGTTCAAAACTTCTAATCCTGCATTTTTCTGAAGCAACCAATTAGGAAAATTTCCTCGCAGGTTGTTGTGGGAGAGATCGACCACTTTTAGCCTGTACTGGTGTGAAAGAAACGTGGGGATATTGCCTCTGAGTTTATTAAGGTTACAATTGGATAATTGAAGAACTTTCAACTGAAAATTTGGGGTCCAATTTGAATTTTCGGTTTCAACATCAATTTTTCCCATATTCCCCAGTTCAATGATCTCCAGCTCAGAATGATTGGCCAATAAACTAAGTGATAATTTACCCTCGAATTCATTATCCTTTAGGCTCATGTATTGCAGGGATGTGAAGTTGGATATTATGAAGGAAATGTCTCCTTTGAATTGATTCATAGAAAGATCTAAAACTTTTATAGAGCTCAAGTTGGTGAAACAATGAGGAAGCGGTCCTTCAAAGGCGTTTTGACTGAGGTCTAATTCTTGAAGGCCTTTAAGTTCACAGAAACCTGCAAATTATGGAGTATGAAATAAGAGTCCTCAAAAGTTGAGCAAAAGCATGCATAGATCATAAACCCCCAATCCCTTAACAAGTAGTGGGGAACTGAGCGTTGTCTCAACTATGAAAGTTGCTTGATATTTAAGAAACACGGATTTGGATACGTAATTTGAATATAATACGGTATGGGTACGATATATATATAAACAAATTCATGATAATAAAATAAAATACTAAAACATTTTCTTTTAATCGTTAATTGTACCAATTTCATTTTCTTCAACATCACAAATGTCAACTCCTTAATTTATTATTAAAAATAATATTCTCCAACTCTAACATATATAACGATAGATTAACAACATCAAGCATTCAAATACCTTTGAGAGAATCAATTGTTTTCGATAATGTCTCATATTTTAGATTCTCCTTTTGAATAGAAATTTAATTTTCTTGATAAAAGACATAGATTGATATGAATGGAAATCATTTTATTATATATATAGTGGAGTTTGATTTTATTACACACAATTTTACATGCGTTAAACTATTATCAATTCCTAATAAAAAAAATGTATTTATCAACTATTAACAAGATTTTCCATGTATTAAAATATTTAATGCTATTGTGTATCTTTAATATAAAAAAAAAAAAAATCTATTTTCTCTATTCTATAAAGATAGACCTACTTTCATTTTCATAGGGATTAAGAAAAAGTAAATTATTTAATAAGGAATAATGTAAATTTAATATTTTACCCTTTTAAAATTGGTCAAAGCATGGTGAAAATCAACTTTTCTGGTCAACTAATGGTCAAATGGATGGAATCCGTCCATCCATCCTTCTACTGCAATAAAATGACAAGTTTGGTACTTTGGATGCCACAATTGAAAGATTTGGGTAGAGTTTGCGAAAACGTGTAAGATTTGATCGGGAATGCAATTATCCTAAAGTAAATATGTGTAGAATAGACTCAATATATTTAATCTTGTACCTTTACTGGGCAAGAAACCTGTAAGATTGTTTTCTGCCAATGATAGTGCCGAAAGGGAGGACATAAGCCCGATAATTTGAGGTACGCTCCCCTTGAAATTGTTCTTGCTCAAATCTAGGACCTTTAAGTTCTTGAAAGATATAAGATCTGGCCAAAAAAAAGGGGGAAATTCTATGTAGTTAATGGACAAGACTTTACCTTATATTTGGAAAAGAAATTTGATTTACTCTTCTTAATACTTTAAGGGAGATTTTGTCTGAACCTTGAATGGGTAGAGGACCAGTCAGACAATTTCTTCTTAAAATTAGGACTTCTAAATTCTTATTCAGGCTGTCCAGTTCTGCAAAAAGATCAGTTACTTGAATGTCATAATAAATTTCTTAATTCTGCTCACCTCTTATCTAGTTTTGAAGTTTTTGAAATCAATTCGAAAAATGATAGCATACCGTTACTTGAAATTGGACCATCCATATAATTATCTTGTAACGATAAGAATATTAGTGCCTTTAGGTTGCTCACTGACTTCAGAATGTGCTTGTCGAAATTGTTATGGCTTAAATCTAGGTGCTCCAACTTTATCAACTGGGATAAACTTGCTGTATCTGCAGAAATTCCACTACACATCAAATAAATCAAGATATTAAGGTTAAAACTCATGTTCATGATCTGATCTTCCATATGACCAGTTTCTAAACTTTACTTACTCAAGCAGTGCCTCACTATAAATGAAACAGAGTTATCTTGAAATTGAAATAACTACGTACCTTAGCTTTATTACTTGTTTATGATTTATTCCAAATGTTGAGAAATACCATAATTGGAGAATTAGACTACAGTGGATAGGGATTAAAGAAGAAACATGTATTGTAGTGTCGAATGTTGTGTACCAATTGAATGCTAAACGTCTAAATTTATTCACCTTGCAATGAGAGGTTAACCTCAAACCAGTTATGACTTAAATCCAATATTTCCAAGTTCCACAAAGCCGATAGATCTGCAATCAATAAAGAATAAAAGATCAGAAGAAAACTTTTCTCTGACATTTAATTTAAGTCAATCCTACGCTCAATATCTTATGGATATCAAGTGGTTATAGTCAATTCTCCCATGATATTAGTGATATACACACGGAGCATTGAATTGACTTAAATTAAATGTCATGATTTATTTGTCAAATAAGTATGTTAAATTTATGAGTGGGAGGATCTGTCCCGTTATATAAAATGCCAATTATCATGCATGATTAATATATTCTAATACAAATTTACGTGCCCTGTACAGGAAGAAGCCCTTCAAAATTATTGTCACTGAGGTTCAAAAACTTCAACGGCTTGAGTGCGCCAAGAGACTTGAAGATACTGTTGTTCAACTCATTAAAAGCAAGGTTTAACTTCTCTAATCTCTTCAAATGGACCAATTTTATAAAACCTGCTTAGAATGCACTGATTGATTTCATCAATAGTGTATTGATCTTCTACTAAAGTTATAAGTAAACTAACTGTACATAAGACGGAGTTTATCACATAATAAAAACTTAACCTCTGATTATAAATAAGTTTTATTCGAATACCAGGCTAATAAATTACCTCCAGTACTAGCAGAACTCCACAATTTATTTCCGGACAAATCAAGAATTCTTAATTCTTTAAAAGGGGAAAATAAGGAGACATTAAGAAAATAAGGGAGATCGAGAGGTTTTAAAATACGTAAATTGTTAAGATCGAGCTCGATCACTCTGCCTGTAGTTCGATCACAGGTGACTCTCACCCAGTTGCAGCAGTTACTCTCTTTTCCATGAATCCAAGAAAGAAGCGAATTGTCTGCTTCACCATTCATCAATCGAAAATATGTCTTAATTTCCAGAAGACCCCTTCTCTCCTCCTTAATACAACCTTGAAATCCATTGATTTGTAATAAAATTGTAAAAGCCAACAATAAGCAGTTCATTGGCTGCGAGAGAGAGAAGAAAAACCAGAGGGAAAACGTGAAGCCAGAAAGGAAAGAATGAAAATCTGCCTTCTCCATCACATGGGTAGAGTCTTTATAACAAGGCCTAAGGCTCACAATTCACAAGAGAAGACATAAGAATTGGCCAGTAGGAGCACTTTCCACTTTCAGAAACATATTTGGGGTTTTAGAAAACACCCTTTCAATAACTTTCTAAAACTGCATCAATATTATCTGATCTTGAAGTCATTGGTCAAGTCTTCTAGCCTTGTGAACACCCCTACCCCCCACTTTAGAGTAATTGCTCAAGTCAATGGTCAGATCCTAGAGTTTCAAGCGTGTCGAACCAACCCAAGTCAGCCCATACATGTACCGTTTAACCTGAAGTTGTTGTTGACTTATGGATGGTACAGCAGTAAATGACGTTACTACCTTCACAACCACAAGCCAATTGAAAGTGCGGATAAGTGCAATGATGTGAGGGATGTTTTGGTCATTTTCCGTGGCTGTTGGAGGGCGTTTCTGTCCATTAAAAAAGGGTCCATTAATTACCATGGTTGGCACTGGGAAATCTTCATAAACGTTGCAGAGCTGGGGCCCACTTTGGTCAACAAAAGTGGGTTGAAAATGGCTAAGAAAAAAATAATGTGTTTTAATGCCAAACACGCGCCCTCTTTTTCTATACGATAATTCAAATTGAGTCAAATTTTTGGCAATTTACTTCTTCCGTTTCATATTATATTTCAGTGTATTGTTGGGATTTTGCTATTTTTGATAATTTTTTCATAATTTCATATTTTGCTGCTATTTAACCCGACTTGTGAGTTAATTTTTGTCAATTCTACATTATTAATAAAAATTTCAGTTAAATTTAAGAGAATTCTCTCTATTTTGGGCGTTTACTTTTGTTCTCTTGTGTGTGAATCATTAGTCGCAACACGCCTATAGGATAATTGCTATCCTACCGGGCATCACGTATCCTTTATCATTCCCACCTCACCTTTCCACACCCGTGGCCATGTTCTATATGAAAAAATTAGTTGAAGAGACGATGGTGTCTTATGTATCATTTTGAATTAAGTCATTAATAAGTATATTTTATGCGCTTATTCGAATTTTGATTATTATTTATCATTTTATATGTGTGTGTGTGTGTGATTTCATGACTGAGTTAGGGTTGAACAAGTTTGGATGAAATTAAATCAAAGCAGTACAAAATTGCGGAATTGTGGGTCAAATAATCAAGGCTTGAAGTTGAGGACCTATCATGCGAATAAAGAGGATATGAGATGCATAAAAATTAAATATGGAGGACCAAAATGCACAAAATTTGAAGAAAATTCCAGCTTTAGATGATTTGCTTATTACACTCAAATTCCACGTTAGAGATGCAATACGATTCCTTTTTAGAGTTATTATGGATTTCTATATGTAGTTTTAATCATTCTTTTTATGGGACACACATTTTACAGAGACAAACATAAACAAAATCAAGATCAAAGAGTGAAAAATTAGGACTCGCAAGATTTTGGAATTGAAGAAGAAGATTCTTGGTACAAGATTCAATTCATTCTATAATCAAGGTTTAAAAAATTGATTAAAAACTCTATTCTCTTTTATTCTTTTTCTTTCATTAGTAAGAGTTAGCAATCATTAGTTAAGGCAAACAATATAATTTATCTGTGACCTGTTTTAATTCTCAAGATTTTAGTAATTTAATTAATGTGTGTTAATTTTATCTATGTTATTTAAAGCTTTGGATTACTTGGTCAATAATTTGATGATTTGTGAATCTATAACGAATCGAGAGGTATATTATAGATTTAGATCACATAATAAAATTCAATAAATAGTATAAAAGTCAAGAGATACATTTTCTAGTTTATGCAGTCGTTACATTGTTTCTTAGAGATTTAATGCAATATTAAAGTGTATCTGAATTCACATTGACTTAGTTAAATGGAATCAATTTAAACTCGAGAGAGGTAAATTGAATACATTGAAAGACTTCGACCGAACACTACAATAGGTAAAGAATCTTGATTAGCTAATTAAAGTGGGTCCATAGATGAAATTTTAAATCCTAACATCCACATTCACACATCGTGTATTACTAGCTCTATCATATTTTTAACCTCTCAAATTAGATATACTTAAGCTATGTCTGGAGAATAATTGATCAATTCCAGTCTTAAATAAAACAATTGCGATACTCCAAACATGTGTGACACCAATAAGATGTTCCAATACACGGCCATTCTTCACATAACGAATAACAACTAACATTTACTTTTTTACTGAAACGTCTCGTGATTCATCCACTGAAATTTCAAACAAACCATCACCAATATCATTGATAATCACATTTAGAGTTTTATTAAGCAATAGCACTTACAATAGCTTTTTGAACTCGTTGTGCTGTTAATTTGAAATTTTTAGGTGCATTCGTTAAAGCAATAGCCTCAATCTCAACATTATGATCACACAACCAATACAATAGTGCAAGAAAGTTCCCTATATTTTTTGAATCTTTACATTCATGTGACATGGTCTATCATTGGTGTTGGGACTATAAGGCAAACAAGCACGAGAAACTGGGATCAAAAGAAGATGCCAACTCCAACATGGACAAGTTCAGAGTTCCCTCTTCTTCAATATACAAAATGAGTATTCATTTCAGTAAATGTTTTGAAGCTTTAATATTGGCCACAACTTGCATGTAGAACAACATACGTGGTTCTCTTTATGATTAAGCTTATTCACCATAACTATGGAGAAGTTGAGAAAGGGGATAAGGATAAGAGGAACCTGAAATTAGCTCTAATTATATTCTATTCGCTGGCCCCAGCAGAGGCATTGCTCTTTCTTTTAGAGAATGCCTACCGGAACGCGAGCATCCTGGGCCGGGGTTACTGGATGAGGTGAACAAGAAGTGCAATTTGGGACAATCAGGGAAAGATTTGATCAAAATATTCTTCTACAATGTCTATTCAAAATTTGTTGATGGAAGCATTTTTTATTGTGTAAAATGGACAATAATTCCCATGATGAGTGACTTATTGGGTCCAGATGCTCAAGGAAATTTGCCCAGAGAAAGTTGTTTTCTGATGATACCCACTAAAGATTGGAATAAAGTACTCAGTAGTGGAAAAGATGGTGCAAATGTTGAATTGGAAAGACCATTAAGAAGAAGAGATTAGGTATTCAACAGTAAAAATCTTGTCAAAACTGGCTGGAAATGAGCAAATCTTACAAGTTACAGTGGATTTGGGCTTTTTTACCATTAAAAAATAAAGAAACAATTTTTAGAAAATTGGTGGGTCACATGACCCTTCATGGGTCCGCCCCTTGCATCTGGCTAGGTCTTGTCGGTATCGAAATAATAATTAAAACAACTAATTTTATTGATTTATTATTATTATTTTTTTAAATCAGTGGCTCTTGGCTCAGAGAATGTCCGAGGTGTAGGGGAGATCAAAGTAAGAAGTAATGTCTAGATGATGTTTTTATTCATGGGCAACCTTTTGTCCCTTAGATGGGTTATATGTTAAGGGATCTAGATTTGCAACAGAGAACGTGACAACAAGCAAGTGTACATTTGTTCTTCTCCACCAAGTATGGAAGTTTAGTGGAAAGTACTGCAGGTCAATAGTTACCTAACGAAACTTCGATTCGATCAACCCCACTACTGGGAGGCATCTACCTTGTCTCACTCAAAATGTGAGGTTCTTTATGATAGGAGTACCCTTTTTTTTTCCTTTCCAAAATAATAAATGCATAAGGGACCATCCATTCGTTGTGAGATGCTTCTCAAATTTACAGATTCACACGGGGACCTAGGCTTTTCTTAGTCGATTGATAGACAAAGGCTTGTGAAACTAATTACAGTCTTTTTCTTTTTTAAATAATCAATTCCCGTTATCATTATAAGTGTTGTTTTTGGGATTTGCGTATTCCCTTGTTAGAATCCCTATGAGGTACAAATGGATTGGGTAGGCTGTAAAGACATACAACCTTGGCACGAGCGACATTCTGCAAAACATAAGACAAAAGTGCACTTCTTAACTGATCAAGAGTCGTATCCACTCTTTATTTTAAATTTTACTTATAAAGAGTTTGTTTAAAAAGAGGTTTGACTTTCTAAAGCAGTGTTCTAAAAATTATAAAGCATAGACACGAAGGCCAAGCTTCACGCTTAAAAAAGAATTATTTATTTTTATTATTATTTTTAATAGTTAATCATTTTAAAAATCATTTCATAATATATACTAAACATCTAAAATTAATAAATAATATATTTACTTAATAATTTTTAGAATAAGTCAATTACACAATTTTCATGTTTTCAAAATGGAAAAGCTAAACTAATTTGTATTTTTCATAATTTCAATTTTCAATTAGAAAAGTTCTACTTAATAGATTTATAGGAATTTTATACGTACTTTGAAGTTTTCAAAAATACGATAAGTCTCAAAATCATAATTACGTAATATATATAGTACCTTAGCTTAAATCTTATCTAAGTCTTTATCACATAAAATTATTTTGACTTTATACAAACTTGAACAAATAAAAGCCTTTTACAAAAATAATAAAATCAATATACTAAAGTCAAATAATTTTTTTTAAAAATTAAAAATAATTAATAAAGCGTGCCTATTCGAACGTTAAGTTCATGCTCACTGAATGCTTTATCCACATCGCTTAAGTGCGCTTTTTAGAGCACTGCTCTAGAATAAATACAATGAAGCTTATGAAGAAATTCTTTGGAGATATTCTAACACTAATGGCATGGGCGGACCTATATGGGTTCAAGCAACCCCACAAAAAAAATTTTGGTTGTTTTTTTTTTTTCCTTCAATAAATCTATAGTTATTTTGAGCCCTTTACAGCAAGATACAACTTTTCTCAAATTTATATATTATGTGAAAAAATCTGTAATTGCCCTTTATGGCTTACTTTGATGTATTTATTACAGGATGCCAAATAAAATCAAAATATTGCATTTTTAATACTATTTTGAAGTGCTCGCAGCCTAATTTTTTGCTTGTTAATGGTGTGCGAAATGGCCAACCGTAGCAAAAGTTACGGTGCATCAAAATATGCCGTTCTAAATTAGTATTTCGAAAATTTAGAGACTATGCTAACTTTAATAAATCATTGACGATCGTACGTTAGAAAAATTCACAAATCCCCCACGTCATCTAGAAGCTTGTTTTGAGAACCGTATCGTAGTCATATCGAATGGTCCAAATAAACATCGAAAACAGTTAAACATGCGTCAAACGTACGTATCAAAAAAAGACGTCAAATTCATCTTTTCTTTAAAAAAATTCAATTATTGTGTTTATTATTTTTTGCATGATAAATTTCTCAATATAATTTACATAACTATATTAAAAAAATTTACATGGAATACGGCGTCAAAATTTTAGGATCACTATGGATCAATCCAAGAGGTATACTAAAAGTTTTTGGATGTTTTTTTAATTCAAGAATTGCTACATAAATGAAACGATTGTTCAATAGTATAAGAATTGCTACATACATGAATCGATTAGTGCAAATCATTAACTATCACATGTATATTATGTAGGACGACTGTGATAATGAATGACTGCAAATAGAATTACTTACAGCATAACTATAGAGGTTTTTTTTTTTTTTTTTGGTAGATGCTGCATTATTATTGTAATGCCCCAAATTTTATTGACTTAAATTTTGGGGTGTTATCGATATCACTCCATAAACATACTTGATGCGGAAATATTTAATTGAAAATTTAAAACCCTTACATTTATATGAGCTCTTAAATACTAAATAAAATAAACAGTGTCATAAACTTTTGAACATTAAATAGAAACAAAGAAAACACACCATGTACTCTTAACAAATTTATTCGTGAATATTTCCCTAAAGATTTTATTTGGCAGCCCGCACACCGCTTACTATCATCCACATTGACCGTACTGACCTGAAATATTAAAATTTGAAAGACTGAATGATTATACTCATTAGGATACGTGGTCCAAAACAATATAATAACTTTTAAAAACATGAATTCGTAACTTTCCATACCATCATTTCATTAAGAGCAATTGGTGATCAATCGAATGCTCAAACATATTTGAGAAGACCCGAAGGAGATTTCACATTTCATTTCATTTCATAGGGATCCGCAGGTCAATTACCATTTCATAAAATAAATCACGTAAAAAAAATCATAATACTGCAAGAACGGAACAACTTGCACATAGTAAATTACCTTGTTAACTCGAATGAATATGCAAGGCAATACCAAACTCACGTTTCAGATTTTTACTTTCGCTTATTATTGTGCTGAAGTATATGTATTTTTTAATTTTTTTTTTGGTGAGAATTATTTGGACGTAATGGGGGTATTTATAGGGGCCATATCAAAATTTAGTATTCTTGAAATGATGACGCTAATTAAATAAAGTTTACCATTTACGTTTACCTCAATTAAATGTGATTTACGATCATGTATGGGATAGACTCCCACAAAAGGTGGTAGTCAAATTTTTCTGCTTTTTGCTATCTAACATAATAACGTGTTTTACTCAATTTCGAAATACAAGTGGCAGAATCAAAAGAATAGTATAGAAACAATAATGCTATGTATGGTATTTAAAGTGTGAATGGGAAAGAAATGACTTTTTAATAGGCCAAAAATCTGCACATATGTCGTATTTGTCCAGTCTAAATCCCAGTGTTCCATACAATCAACATTTATTTCTTTTCCATGTAAAGACAACGCATGGTAGCCCACGGTTCAAATTCCAAAATTCAAGACAACTAAATCATTTAAAAAAATGAACCTACCCTATATACCATCTAACATATAATTTCAAAAATCAAAATGGGACACTCCAATTACGTGTGACAGTATCTCTATTTCCATTTAAGATTTTTAATTCAATAAATATTTATAGGTCCCATATCAAAATTTCAAAATTTAGTATAATTGAAATTATGATGCCAATTAAATAAAGTTTACCATTTACGTTTACTTCAATTAAATGTGATTTACGGTTATGTATGGTACAAACTCCCACAAAAGGTGGTAGTCAAATTTTTCTGATTTTTGCTATCTAACATAATAACGTGTTTTACTCAATTTCGAAATACGCATGGTAGAGTCAGAAGAATAGTATAGAAACGAATAATGCTATGTATGGTATTTAAAGTGTGAATGGGAAAGAAATGAATTTTTAATAGGCCAAAAATCTGCACATATGTCGTATTTGTCCAGTCTAAATCCCAGTGTTCCATACAATCAACATTTATTTATTTTCCATATATAAACAACGCATGGTAGCTCACGATTCAAATTCCAAAAATCAAGACAACTAAATCATTTTAAAAAAGGAACCTACCCTATCTACCATCTAACCTATAATTTCAAAAATCAAAATGGGACACTCCAATTACGTGTGACAGTATCTCTATTTCCCTTTAAGATTTTTAATTCAATTAATATTTATAGGGCCATATCAAAATTTAATATAATTGAAAGCCAATTAAATAAAGTTTATCATTTACGTTTACTTCAATTAAATGTGATTTATGGTTATATATGGGACCGACTCCCACAAAAGGTGGTAGTCAAATTTTTCTGCTTTTTGCTATCTAACATAATAACGTGTTTTACTCAATTTCTAAATACGCGTGACAGAGTCAAAAGAATAGTATAGAAACGAATAATGCTATTTATGGTATTTAAAGTGTGAATGGGAAAGAAATGAATTTTTAATAGGCCAAAAATTTGCACATATGTCATATTTGTCCAGTCTAAATCCCAGTATTCCATACAATCAACATTTATTTCTTTTCTATATATAAACAACGCATGGTAGCCCACGGTTCAAATTCCAAAAATCAAGGCAACTAAATCATTTAAAAAAAGGAACCTACCCTAGCTCCCATCTAAGCTATAATTTCAAAAATCAAAATGGGACACTCTAATTACGTGTGACAGTATCTCTATTTCCATTTAAGATTTTTAATTCAATTAAAATACTAGTTTTTAAAAACTTTTTCAAGTTGTAATATCTTGGTGCTGAATTATCCGAATCGATTTTTTCTCGAGCCTAAAATATATGATTAATTACAAACAATCCAACGGGTATAATATTAATATACTTATTATTACTTTATCACTTTTTAATTTTTGACCCAGATAATAAAAAAAATGTGTTTAATACCTACATCATTTTAGTCCTCGTTTTTTTTTCTCAAAATATAAAAATGTAACATATAAAACAAATACATTTTTATTCTAAAATTTCCGGGGCGTTACAATTTTTTAACATTTTTAATTTATTACATATCTTATAATAGTTAATGTAAATAATGTTTATTTCATAAAAATACATTAAGAAGTCAACAAAATTATAAAAATATGGAGTCAATCAACAAAAAAATTTATGAACGGTGAAAGGCAAAATCCGATGTATGAAAATTGCTACGATCATATAAATTATTGCTCAACCAAACCCCTCTAGTACATACAGCTCATCTGGTGGATTAATCAACATTGTCTTGCTTCCAGCGGCAGGGTGCAGAGTTCGATTCCTGGTGGGAACCTGCGGCCAAAATATTTGGTATGGAGCAATCACTGTGGAGGAGGGTCTCTTGTGCGCAAAAGTGTACAGGCAATGGGGGGAATCGCGATCTAGTTGAGGCATAACCAGCGATTTGCCCCCTCCAAGATTTTAGGGGTAAGGGTTTTGGGGGTCTAGAATTTAGTCTGGTGTAAGTTGGGATATCTGGATATCAAAAAAAAAAAAAAAACCCTAAACTTTACCATGCCAATTAATTACTACGCTTTGTACAAGCTACAAATAAAACAAGTACATAACATAGATAGTAAAAATTTAACAGAGAGTAAATTTTATTTTGTTTCTACATGATAAAACCCTGGCCAATTATTATTATTATTATTATTTTGGATATTAGGGTTCTTACGGGAAACCTTAGAAAAAGGTAAATCGAGGTAGTTTATCGTCAAATTGAAACCCATAGGGAACATATATAAGATTTTAAACAAGAGAGATTTTTTTACTAGAGTATTGCAGAAAACCCAGAATAATGTGAACAGAATGCTTAAATATGCCTTTGCACCAACACATCTTCCATTTATCACCAAGAAAATTATAGATTTGATTAGATTCTAGATGTTTCCTCGCCAGATTTGGCAGCAAGAACTGTAAATTCTTCGCGTTGATTAACGATGTTTACAATATCAAATAACCCTATCATATATTTAATCCAGTCAAATATGTTCATGAGCGAGATAATTGTCATTTCAATATGGCTGCCTCTCTTTTTAGAAGACAATTGAGTCTTTCTCTTTTTTGTTTCTTTCTCAAGTCAATGAACTTGTGAAGTCTCGTTTCTCAAGTCAATTAATTTGTTACCATGCCATTGAGCATTTTTTTATTAAATGATGATATTGGGCCTTTAATACAGCCCATGGTACTATGTTTTATTTTTGGCATCAACAATTAAGAATTATTTTTTCCTATGACAATATGAATGATTCTTGTAAGATTTGTAATTTGAATACATTTAACTAATTTAAATGTGTCGGTGATTTATATTATTTCTAAGATGTTCAATATAGATTAGCACATGATAATCGCTAACACTAGATTCTATAGGAGATAAGAGTTTTTTCTAGATTTTTATTGTATTTTACCAATTTGCACCTTCATAGATATATAGTTAGGTTGTAGGTAAAAAAATCAATTTATCTCGAGAGAAATTTACATATAAGGAATATCAATTGTTAAATAAAAAATTGATTGTAAACTGTTAATTAAGGATTAAATTAGGTTAATAAGGACGTACACATCCTAGCTAGTACCTTCCATAATTTGATTGTCACCATCTTTTGAAAATAGTTTTTTAAAGAGTGAAGAAGAAAGCACAATAGTCTCTCTATGAAATTTGGACGTTGCTGACTGTACAGGGCATGTACAAGTCAGACTGAATACAATGGGGGTGGGTAATTTTTTTTTTAAAATAATCCCCCACCCCCACGCCCACCCCCTCACACAGCATGTGAGGGAGCCTGTACACTGTGACATTAGGCTTTTTTCATGAAATTTCTCTCAAAAAAATGTATAAAGTGTCTTGTTAAAAAAAATAAAAATGAACGAGATATTTCCTATTTATACTAATTGCCAAAAATACCTAAAATCTAGTAAGACTTCGAGAATTATAAGTCAAAGATTACGAGAATCTTGCAAAAATTAAAAATCTAACAAAATGAGGAAAATTCGAAAAAAGGAAACTTTCGTTGTACACTTCCATACGGTTGCATGGAAGAAATCTTCAGCGCCCAATTTCTCCTTCTGCAGTGGCATGCGACTGCAAGGCTAAAATAATTATGCGGTCACATAATTGGTCCCGATTGCCATTTAATTTCTTCATCCATCCATTTCGATTTCGCTCTCGACACGAACATGAAAGTTGCCTCGTTTTGCGGCGCAAACATTGTCCCATCAATGATTGCTTGAATTAATAATCCCAACACTTGTTTCACTCATTTTGCTCTTGATCGCGTCATCGATCCGCCTTCGATTATCAATGAGTCTCGTTCCGCACTTGCCTTCGTCTGGCTCAACTCCTAGATCACATCAAACCATCCTCTCCCATTCTAAGTACGGCTCCGAATCACTTCTCTCCTAAAATTGTGGTATCATCATTTTAATATTTTCTAAATTACCATCTACTTCATCTCCAACATTATGTCTATCCTGCCTTTCTATCCTAACACCTCTATTCCTCGTTCGTCCCAAGTCAACGTCATTAGCCTCATAATCATCCATATCACTATCATACTCCTCACGCCTTACCCTCCTAGGTTCTCGCCTACCCGGTCCTCTAGCATTCGACACCTCTATTGGTTGTCCCTTACTAAGATTAATAATTGCCAGACCTATTTGTGACATCCAAGCTGCCTGTGTATCCATTTTTTCCTTTAAATCTCAAAGCACTCTTTCAAAACGTCGTATCATATCCTCCGAAAAATTGTTGGGATTGTCATATCGGCTTGAATTTCAATCTTCTCTTTTCGACATCCTAAAACTGGAAATTTTCCGCCTCACCAATTTTCACTCGAAAATCACACATGTTTTTGGCCTTTCCCCTGTATTAAACTCACCACTCTGCCTTTTGCCACTCGGTGCTTTCTTCTAAGTTCACCAAAGAACAATAGTGAACTTAAAGAATTTAGAAACCTATGGAATTCTAAGCTGAATGTAAATCAAAGATTGTAGAACCAAAGGATTCAAAGAATTTTTTTTTTTAATGGAAACTAAGGACCTCAAGAATTAATTGGACTTGACTTGATTGAATAATAAAAAACATAAAATAAAAATACAATAAATCAAAACTCCAAGTATTTTTTTTTTTGTTTTTTGTTTTTGTAGTAACTAACAATAATAATATTTTTTTTTTCTTGCTTTCTTTCCTTTCTTCTCTTTTTTTTCTCCCCCCCCCCCCCCCCCCCTCTTCCCTTTTTTTTTACTAACAAAAA
>NC_036256.1:18490412-18498070 GCF_002742605.1 Olea europaea var. sylvestris | reverse complement strand
CCCCCCCCCCCCCCCCCCCTTTTTTTTGCAAACTAAAACAATAACAATGAATTAACTACAAACAAATTAACAACGACTCAATGAATAAGAAAGACAAGACAAACAATGAAAACAAGGATTAAGACTCAAAATAACAAGAACGCGAAAAATGAAGAAATAAAAAAATTAACAAAACGCGGAAAACTAAGAAACACAAGACTCAATGAAAGAAAACAAAAGATATAACATGTTAATTGGAGCCTGTGCTCTAATACCAACTGATGCAACTCTCGTAGCAGCGTTGACAATGAAACCCACAACAAGATTGTTCCAAAAACCCAGAAAAGTCAAATTAAAGGTTTAGAGATTGAATCCCAAATTAATGAACCAACAAATCCAACAAGAACATTGCTTGAAGGACCCCTTGATTACATAATCCAAGACTCACACCCGAGTCGTAGAATGCCACAAAATTATGACCCTTGATAAGTTCAATTGATCAATGAAGAATGGAGAAGAAAGTACAATAGTCTCTCTATTAAAATTCTCTCAATATAATGTATAAAGTGCCTAAGTTTACAATGAAAGAAAATAACCTATATTTATACTCGTTGCCAAAAAAACTCTATAATCTAGTAAAAACGTGTAAAGACTCGTCAAGATTACAAAAATATGGATGGAAAATAAAATCTTACAAAATATGGAAAAAACTGAAAGGAAACTTTTGCTCAAATTTTGTAACATGTGTACATTTCCATTCGGTCGCATGGAAGGAACCTTTAGAGCCCAAATGTTCCTTGCCTGGGTGCGTGTGGCCGCAGGCACATTACAACCATGCTGCCGCATGGTTGCTCATTCGACCTCTTTTTTTGTCAACTTGTATTGAGTTGATCCACTTTGATTTAGTCCTCGATCCGAACATGAAACTTGCCTCGATTTACGTTTCGAACGTCATCCCGTCAATAGTTGATTGAACTAGTAACCCCATCGCTAGTTTCACCCACTTTCCTCTCGATCGCGTCATCAGTCCACCTTCGATTATCAACTGGTCTCGTTCCGCACTAGTCTTCGTCGGTGATGTGATCCGAGGCATAAGGCAGAACCGGACAGAATCTAGGCGATTTCGAGAGTTTCCTTAATGAATTACAATTGCAATCTTTTAGTTTTTTTAGGCATCTTAGAGTTATGTTTTCCTTTTTAACATAGGATTCAAATATTTTATTCTGTTTCCGACTTTATTCTAGTCTTAGTATTAATAGGAAATTTATTCTACATTGTAACGAAGACTTTTATGATGAATTGAATGAAATTTTTCCTCTCGAAGCTTTTTGTTACAAAATATCAAACTTACCAAGATTTTATGTCTTGTGGCGTTCAAACAAAATATCGGGTTGATTTCTTTGGGTTGTGTAATCAAAAGATCATTCGCATCGCTATTACCGTTGGGTTGTTTGATTCATTAATTTTTTGAATCAAATCCACAAATCCAGGTATAATTTTGAGGCTTTGTGATCAAGAGGTTGTTGGTGTAATATACCTTTAATTGCTTAGTTCATCGATTAGAGATTAAATCCTAAACCTTGATCGTCATTTGGACGTTCTTGAGATCTGGTGTCAATTCTTGTGGGTTCGATTGCAACCTTGCTAACCGAGTTTGTGATGTGATCCAGATTGCGCCTCAAATTATGAAATATTTGATGTCTATTGGCGTGAGATTGAAGCCAAGAATTGAGCTTAATCGGAGGCCGATTGGGGTTGCTCAGGCTGTCAATCTCATGTTCAAGGTATGCAGATCAAAGAGGTGGAGGTTGGCAACCCAAAATGTGGATACTAATTTTAATTAATATATGGATAATTAATTTTATATGTATTGCATATTATAATGAACTCATTTATTGCTTGTCAACTCACTGTGAATGGCCATAAGTATGCAAGTGTCATTTTTTAAAATTCCATTTTTCTTTTCAAATTTATTTTCAATCGCACATTTAATGGTTCCATAACTTGTATTAACTTTTTTAACTGCATATTTTATCAAATTTTATTAAATTTTACAAAAAATATAAATTTTAACCAAACCAACCATACAAGGACTTCTGAATTGTTTTTTTTTCTCCTACGAATTTTTAACGGATCATAACTCAATAACATATTTGGTGTATGCTATAACCTAAGTACCTAACTTAATATTTATTAATTACAGGAAGAACAAAGGTAACACAAGCATAATATAAGTGGATGACTCAGAAGATCGTACACTTCATTACTTTTTTGTTGATGACAAAAATATGCAGTTAATTTAGACAACAAGATCTACAAATACCTTTGGTTAGTGCATGCATTAGTGCTGTTATATGTTCCTCTTCTTACCCAACTCGCTCCATTAGGTAAGAATTATACCTACACCCCCACCCCACTCCCACTCCCACTCCCACTCCCACTCCCACTCCCCTATTAATTCTAGAAGGATTATATTTTTGGATTTTGAATTAATTTATTGGAAATAATTTTATATAGCACCAACGTAAATAGCATGCAACGATAATTATCAGACTCGACCCGAAAAAATCAATGGGTCATGGACCTTGGCTAAATTGGTGGACCAGTTGTTCAACCTATGGATCATTGCTAGACCGTAATATTTATTGAAAATATTTTATAAAACAAAAGATAACAATTTATTAAATTATATATTATAAATATATATTCCATGTCAAATGGTTAAGGTTGTGATATCTCATGTCAAATGCCTAGGTTTGAAGCTCTCCCTCTTCATTTGCTGAATGTACTAATTAGAGCAATTGGATAGTGCCATCCGATTCATCGATTATATGATTGATTCATCGATTATATGATTTATTTACCGTAATCTATCAATTAATGATATTTACATACTCACCACTAAACTATGCCTTATACATAGGTTTTTGCCATTGATATTTACATTCTCACCACTAAACTATGCCTTATACATAGGTTTTTGCCATTGTTTTAGTCTCCGTTTCGTAAATTGTAAATATTTTATAAAGAGAAATAATATTGGTTTTGATGAAATATTTGAATAATAATGAAAAATATTTACAAATGTGTAATTGAAATTAATTTTTGTCATTGACTAAAATTTTTAACCTATTATAATTTGGCAGCGAAACAAAGGCTTATGGTTGCTAAACATGCTTGTGCTACATAACATTAATCTTATTTTATTATATCATCTTAGTTCTCGCATCATGATTACAATATAAGAGCATTTTTAACAGACTCTTTATTTTTAAAGATATTCATAATGAATAATATGTTTATATTAAAAAGTAAAATTTTAACATACTCCAACAAAATTTGGCAACTCAAAAATAAATCAAGAATCCTAAGTTTTTGGAACAGTCGATCAATATTGCTCTTCTTTTTCATGTCATTTTCTTTAACAATTATGTTAGATAAAAACATAAAATTAATATTCTTATGGAAAATGAATATTTATAAAATTAAGAATTTTTTTTTTGGATGAAATTAAATTATTCTCAAATTAATTAAAGATTTTATGGACTAAAGAGACGTTAGATAAAAACATAAAATTAATATTCTTATGGGAAATGATTATTTATAAAATTAAGGTTTTTTTTTTTTTTTTTTGGTGAAATTAAATTATTCTCAAATTAATTAAAGATTTTATGGACTAAAGAGAAAACGTCTATAATAGTCGTTTCTTGAAAGCCTAGACGAATAGGAAGTCTGTCTTCCCATCTTATTTCCTAACATACATTCCCAAGCCCAACCAATTTTACAACCAAAAAAGGGGGAATAATTGATTTAGAGATGGAGGTATAATTTTGTCATGCTCGGCTTGCAATTTTTGGTGGGGTCAGCAAAGCCAACCTCTTTCAAAAATATAATAGTTCGACATGACCTGACCCCTATCTATGGATTCACATTCATAATTTATTATGGTATAATGGGGTAATTATTTTCCATAAAAATTGAGAATTTTATTTGTAGTATAAACAAATTCACGAGTAACTTCAAATATTTACTTGAATTATGCCTTCTTAATGAAACATAACGTATTTGCTTATTTAACATTTTCACTGTCGATAGATTATGCATTCTAAAACTTTTGCATCACAAAATATAGAACAAAGTAATGCCATTGCTATATATCAATGGTGGTCCCAAATCCACTGCTGCCTAGACTCTTGGAAGCATCGATGGTGCTAATATTATGAAGATTTTGTTTGATAAAGTTTTCATTTAGCCCGTTTGTCTAATATTGAAGTAGAAAAATGAGTTTGCAATCGTGAATTTTTTAAAACACACAAAATTAAAAAAAAAAAAAAAAATACAGTGCAATTTCATTTCATCAGACTAAGATGGGTACAACTTTTGATCCATGAACGGCCACACTTTGTTATTGCACTTCACCAACCCAATAGTTCAAGCATTCTCTACCTCCATCACGATCAAACAGGAAAAATCATACAAAAAGTAAAGCATCAGGTATCAAAAATTTCCACCCATTATCACCAATTCGAAAATTGAAAACTTTTCTCCTTCATATCTTTTCCGGTTATACTTTTCTACGAAGGACAAACATAAAACAATAGCTCTACCCGAAAAGAAAAAAGAAAAAAATAAATGAGTATACAAAGACATAAACATATACATACTGACAGTAAAGCATTGAGTTTCAGCACATTTACACTGCACAATCACCAATCAAATTCAAAACATCCCTTTATAATATCTTTTCCATTCTCAATTCCAATTTCTTCGCCAATCACAAGCATAAAACAACTCGCTATTAATGGAAAAATCATACAAAAATACGGAGAGTGTGAGAGGTTTGGACCTGAGTAGCAAAATCTTCGAGAATGCCTTCTTTGCTAATGCCATGTGCGAGGCTTAGCTGTTTCCCGAACTCCATTGGAGAGTATATACCTTTACCTGCTTGAATGCATACAAATTTTGGAAGTTAGGGTTCCAGTTCTGCGATCTGAAGAAAGAAATCATGAAGAGAAGGACGAGAAAAAAACCGTAAAGCCCAAAAACATCTTGCCGATATGGAAACAAACGGTAAACCTATCCACCATACCTAGGATTCATAGCCAAAAAATCTGCACAAGATGTCAAGAAATTAGAGCAGAGAGAACTTTTTTTTTTTACACAATTCTTCCTTCCATTTAAAACAGGCTACTATAATATTCGGCCTAGCGGTGAAAGACATCAAAAAGAAACCATGAATTGCAAATTTTAAACACTACTATTGCATTTATTTTCTTGTAGTCGGACTTGAAAAAAAAAGGACTTTTTCTGCTCTCTTTAAGTCGGACATCAGAAAATGCTTCTCGAAGGTTAAGGGTGTAGTTTTGTTCCTTGAATTCTATCTCAAATAGCGTCAAGATTTTTGTTGAGTCCAATTAGAAACATCTATAGCCTCTTCCTTTCTACAATTTGCTTGTATCTAATTCCATCTTCAGGACATCTCCATGGGAATTCCTCGTACAGATCGAACTGCTACCAATTAGAGCAGAAAGAATAGCGAGAGAGAAAGACATACAAAAAGAAGGAAAAAAAAAATTGACAAGAAGATAAAAAAAATCTGCATAGTGCTTCGAATTTTTTTTATAATGAGTATGAGCTGGGAAAAGAAGTGGGTAGAGTTCATTTTGGGTAATACTTGTCATGAATGGGTAAAACCATTTATTAAATTAGCAATATCTGTTAGTTGTTTTCCAGGTCAAGAAGTTTTACACTTGGAGCTTATTAAAGCTTGAACATCATGATTGTTTAAACTTTTTGCAATAGACATTGTTTTATATAAGAATCTGCAAAAAAATTTAGGAGTTTCTAGACATTTGGTTAATTTCCACATTATGTCTATATATTTGATTGCTGAGGAATGTTACTTTCTTGTAATTAATTGCAGTTTTTTTCCAAATACAGAGAAATATGTTTCATTACTCATTGAAGATGATGATGCTGAAGTTGTAGAGAAAAGAAATAAGGATAATCTAATTAGTGCTGCAACAAGTCTACTCTTTTTTTTCTTTTTTTCATTTTTTTTTTTTTTTTGGGTTTACTTACAGGACCAAGTTTAAGAAGAGGAAACTTATAGGACCGGAGGTTGCTATTAAGGTCATTTCTTTGGCTCTGTCGAGCAGTTAACTGTAAGAATGAAGCTTGCTTGTTAATGCTTAAACGACATGAGTATTGACTTTTTCAGAAGTTATAATGGTGAATAAATACTGAAAGTGAATGGATGAATTGATCAATGGTTAAAAAGCATATAATTTGATAGTGGTTCAGTATTTATGTATTCTATTGTTCTTGTAGTTTAATATCATTTGTTTTTAACTAAACCAACTCAAGACTATTATTTGATGTTGACACTTAAGAAGGAAGTTTCTATATATCAGGAATTGATTATTAGCTAATTGAATATATTGATGAAAGTACAAATGCGATATGTTAGGCCTCTGTAGAAATAACCACTTGTCGTGCCTATATTATGCTATATACTGATACTGTCGACGAGCTACCCTAGAGAACTTGAAGAAGTCATGTTAGGTATTAAAGTAAATAAAACAAAATTGAAAGCTAAAGAAAGAAACAAAAATAATATAGAATAAGGTTTGTGGTTATGGACGTTGGAGAGTTTGACGCTAAGAGTGTGTTTGATTGACATGGAAAATATCACCTAGAAAAGAAAATATTTTCCATCTTTTGTGGAAAATAAAAATCACCTCTACCCAAAGAAAATATTTTGCTTAAAAACAAGGAAAATTAGGCATATTTTCAAAAGTTGGAAAATGTTTTCCATGGAAAAAAATAGCAATCAAACACTCCAAGTAGAAATTTGGGTGAAAAACTGATATTTTTCATGGAAAATAAATGTAATCAAACACACATTTGTCTCTCTTGGAAAAGTGAATAAAGCTCATAGCATTGTATTTAATATGTTAGGGTGATTACTCTTTAGCGTTGCGTTTAAGATATTATGGTGATTACTCTTTCGTAGAATAGGATGTTGAAGGAGAGATGTCGGATGATAGTAGCTTTTACTGTTTCTTAAACATTTATGATGAAAGTGGAAGCCCAAGTTTTCTATGCATCAGCCTCTTAATATACTTCTAATTTTAGATATTTACTTGTGCATCTATACAGAGAGAATAATACATGTAAAGGGAAGAATAAAGTTTTGGAATGGACAGAAAGTAATTACACAATTTGGGGATTTTTTTGAACATCAATTAATCCTAAAAAGGAAAAGGTAAAGAAGTAGAGTGCGAGAATTCGAAAAAAATGGGTAGAAGATAGTGACAAGGAACATCATGAAGAAAACTTGGGCTCAAACAAGTCTTGGCTCTTAAGAAGTTTATTGTGGGCTCAAGATACATAAAAATTCTCGTAAACAAAATAATTAAGAAAAAAATAGGTAAACCCATACGTGAGAAAGAATTATACTTAGACTTGAGCTGTGTGAGATGGTTAATTGAAGTTGTCAGAGAGAGAGAGAGGCCATGGCGCATATCAGTGCGAGAATAGTGATAGAAAATTTTAACAAAGCATTGACTCTGGCCATAAATGAGTGACCATCAATTCCATTTCAGATTAAACCATCAAATGTCAAAAGTTTTCCTCCGTGAGTACGAGGTTGTAAAATCCGAAAGCAATTTTTTTTT
>NC_036256.1:18328056-18490311 GCF_002742605.1 Olea europaea var. sylvestris | reverse complement strand
TATATATATATATATATATATATATATATATATTACCAACCATAGATCTAGAGGAACAACGCACAAATATAAATACAGAAAGTAGCTTAACGAAGGGAACATAGATCTTACCGAAATTTTTGCCCTTTCTATCGAACCCTTTCTTCAACTGTCAATTGGGTTCATAGCAACATCGTTCCTATTGATCGTCGTTCAAAATACACAATCAATATGAAAGATGTTCGAACAGAAAAAAGAACGATTTCCACACAACAACAAAAAATAAAGCCTAAACTGTAGATCTTACCGAAGAAACAGTCGATTGAGTTCATAGAAATTATAGAAACCTCGTTCCTGCCGATCATCGTTAACGGAGATTTTCGAACAGAAAAAAGAACAATGTCCGTGCGAAAACAAAAGAGCGGTGTATCAGAAGAGTAATAACGGAAATTTTAGAAATAGAAGAAAAAGGCATTTTTAGGGTTTTTGCACCAAATGAATGAGAAAAAGAAAAGTGCGTGAGAAGAATGAAACTGGAAGACAAAGGGTTGCTTACAAAACACACACTGAAAAAGACTTGTGTGGCTAGGGAAAGAGGGTTCTGCTTCAGTACAATTCACGCAACCATGTCTTATTAATGCTGGGTGGACTATCTCACCATTTCTTCTCTCTGACATTTTATCTCTCTTCCATTGCTTTTTCACTCCATTTCACACCATGTCTGTTTACTCTGTAGATTTTTTTTATCTTCTTGTCAATTTTTTTTTTTGTCTTTTTGTATGTCTTTCTCTCTCGCTATTCTCTCTGCTCTAATTGGTAGCAGTTAGATCCCTACGAGGAATTCCCGTGGAGATGTCCTGAAGATGGAATAAGATACAAGCAAATTGTAGAAAGGAAGAGGCTATAGATGTTTCTAATTGGACTCAACAAAAATCTAGACGCTATTTGAGAGAGAAATCAAGGAAAGGTTGTGAGAAGTTGGTTGCCAGGTAGTGCCCATGTGATTTTTTGTAGGGACGTGTTGTCTTACTAAAATTAGTGGTTTAGTGAAGCTAACGTATATATATATACATATAAAATAACAGAGACCTGTGGTGAAACATGTCAGTAAAAACACAATAAATAAGTATTTTATGCATTGATGAGATGAACAGCATATAATGATATTAAAAATCTAGCACAAAAAATTCTGCCAAAAGACGGAAATGCTTAATGGAAAAGAGGAAGCAATATGAAAATGTCAGACAGTGATATAAATGAAAAGTGACATAAGGAAAAGGTAAAAAAAATACCTTCTGCACTTCTTGAATACGTTCCTTTGCTCTTTTGTGAAGTCTTCTGAACTCAGTAAGAAGTTGAGAAGACTTTTCACTACGACTTTTATTTCGTGGTCCATCTTCTGTCGAGCTACCCAAAGAAACCATTAAACCAATTTAGTACGATAGTTGTAAAATAACAAAGTAGAAGTAACAAATCTTTTACCCCCAAGAACTCTATCATAAGGCCACATTTAACTAATACATCAATTACCATTAACAAGAATCATAAATGGATCTAATTTGAAAATATGTTACCAAATCCAATCAATAGAGATAGCATGGAAATCTACAAAAAATAATACAGCCTTCGGCAACTTTGGCAGAAAGGTCTTGAACCTTTGTATATGCCTCTAAGTGTGCTGCTCCAAGATGTTTTAGGGGTTCCTCTGCAGCACCCCAAGTTTGTCTTTCCCCTAGAGGTTCTCTTTTCGAAGATTCTAATTTTTCGTAAAGCTCTCTGACAGCATTATTGGACGCCAGATGGTGTAGCTCCATAGCTTTATTTTGATTTCAAGCTCGCCAGAATCAAGAATGCATTTCCATATCTACAAAGTTAGACTTCAAATATTCATTGTGGAAACTAAATTGTACTGCAGTCTCTTGAAGTTGATCATGGCCATAATTAGTATCTTTATTTCCATCATGTAATCCATTTTCCTTGATAAGATACCTACCACTCCTGTCTTCTATATTATACAGATCATTATCCTCTTCTACGCGATTAGTTGGTGTTTGACCACTATAAAACCCCTCTTAAGACATTGTGGTAAAGTTTTACCAAAAAGCTGAAAATTAATAAACGACATGATCAGTAAAGGATAAACATAAGCTAGAATTAATAAGATACCACATTGACATTAACCCTGAAATAAAGTGATAGCATCAATATTATATAGTACTTTCCCACATTTACTTTGACGTGGGGGAATCCTCTATTTCATTTTATTTCAATTTTGAGGCAGTTAAATTCGATGAAGCCATCATTTACATCAATTGAAGAAAAAATTAGAACTAACTTGAACAATAAAGAGGCAAATATATTCAAAATTGGTAATAAATCATTTTATAGTTAACCTATATTGGTTGTTAGACTCGTTTTTCTTGAGTTAAAGTGCTTTCTATCCTTTGTCTACTTGAAAGCGTAGGAAAGGGCTTGAGTTACTAATCCGATAGATAGATGAATCAATGAATTGAACCACAAGGCAAATCTGAAGTTCGCTGAAACATGAGCTCAATACGTAATTACAGCACAATAGTTCAAAATGAAAAATAATCAATACCACGAAGTTGGTACAGTTGAAATAAAAACAAAACATAAATTTAAAATTCTTCACAAAAAAAGGAGCGGTAACATTTCAACTACAACACCAGAACAGCACACAATTAAATTTAAACTATTTGGTTCTGACTAATGTCATAGTGGAAAACATAAAGGAAAGCAATGAATAATAAAAAAGGGGGAAAAAAATAAGAAAGAGCAAGGGATCACATGAAAGACTACAATATCACATTTGATTGCGTTTGGCAAAAAAATGTGTTTTGTGGTTTTCTAGGTTATACATTATGAGAGTGAACTAACATTTCAACTTGGATTCTATTCCATTTGCAGTAAGTCTTCCAGATCAATGACAAATGTTCATGGTTAGATGAAAGCTCAAGGTCTCACATGTGTATAGACAATGAGGTCTATCATATGTTGAGTGCAGTAATAACTAATTAATTGCATTATCCAAGAATAGGATCGAATCCACAAATTTTACCTATGATTCTTTTGTTGAGGACTGCTACAAGATTCTTTAACAGCTGCCTGCATTAGGAGAAACATTGGGAGTTTCATGGCTCATGGTAATTTAAAATGTCTATTGTTTACAGCATAAAAAGAGGTGAAAATTTTTAAAATAATTTGAAGAAATGTAAACAATAAGCGGAGAATATACCTCACATTGATCAGAATTTGTTACTGAACCCAATTGCACAAACTGATTTCCACCAAAAGCATAGACACAACCATCTGTGCAGATGCATATGGTATGCCACAACGTAGCTGCAACTGCTTCAATTTGAGATCCCAATAAAAAAGTCACAGAAGTTGGTCTCAGCATGTACTCTATTTCCTTGTTCACACTGCATAAAAAAGGGGTTATTTTGCAAATGTAAATGCTTAACAAAGTAGACTAAAAACACCTAACCCAAACCTAGTTATGTTAAGGTTTTTATTTGATTTTTGTTACTTTAGGTTATATGCTGGATCCTGAAATGAAAACGAGGAAACCTCAAAAATAACTACAAGCAGGACCAATTGGAAGGCATCCCGTTTGGGGGTTCCATAGACAAAACTAAAGGTATGCATTTAAAAAGCTTGAAGTTCTCTTATCCCCAAAAGTAAATAGCTTTATTGTCTATAAAACAAAATCACTGGGATGCATCTACTGATCTATCTGCCTAAAAATCTGTAGAACACAGGTAAGTTTTAGCATCAAATCTTTAAATGGAATTACTTAGACTAAAAAGGTTTAAGGTGCCTTTTTTATCTCCCACTTCTTTAAGATGGGCATGGCATTTTTTGATAATTTTTATCCCGTGGAGTGACAGGACGACCAAGGCCACAAGTTTGTGAACAACACTTTTGTGAAGTCGAACCCTCGTTCCACAGTGCCCCTTCTATGTGATATGCATAATATGATTAAGCCTGCAAAACTTTTGAACTTTCCAAGTGTTGGAGAGAAATCCTTTGAACATCTCGATGTTCTTCTATCTGGCTAGGAAGGAAAAATTCTTCTGTCATCATAAAATCTGACTTATCCTTATGTTGGAAAAAAATATTGTGAAAATATTTTATTTACTAAAAAAACTAAATAAAAATTAAATGAGCTTTACACACATTAATAACAAAATAAATGAAAAATGGCCGTGTTTTCAACATTCGACAACACCAATACATTATACAAATGATATTATTTTCAAGGTGGTATTTAAATGTCCTTTCCTTCATCTCTTAGTTAATTCTTTTCCATTTAAGTATTCGAGAACTAAAAATATTGCGGAAAATTTTCCCAAAACATATTTTATGTGACCAATTTAAACAGGCAAACTAAAAATATTTTCATTTTTTCTTCTTTCTGTAGGATGAACAGGGTTGAAAAATACATAAATTATCATGAAAATTAGAGTATACACATTGAAAATCTGAACTATATCGGTCTACTTTGCTTTCAGCTTCGAAAGATATTGAGTCGTAGAAATTTCAAAGGTAAATTTTACTTTTCTCTCTAAGTCAGGGTCATGTGGTTGTGAGTCTCTGTAAAAGAGTACTTATTTAAATGGGTGATGCACCTATTACTGGTTTCTTACTACTCAATTCTTGTAGCCAACCACATAGCTGGTTGCCTAGAAGAGACAAAAGATGTGTGCCATTTGATAAAGATTAGAAAAGGGTTCTAATAAGCCTCAGACTATTTTATGTCTATTACGGATTTAGATTGATTTAGATGCCAATGCACTTGGTCTCTAATTTTTATCTATTGCATTATTCGGCCTCGTTTGGTACTCATTTTTTTCAATATGCATTTCTCCCTCTTCTTTTCAACCATACATTCTTCATTAAAATAATATTACACGTAAATCAAAAACTTTTCCTTATTTTTCAACTACACATCTAATAACTTTGTCCACTTCAATTCAACTTGAAAGCACATAACTATTGCTTACCAAAACAGAGGGAATTGTCTAGAATTATAATTTTGTTCTTTTTTCCTTTTATGCATCAGAGAGAGATCTCATTTACTTAAATATAAACAAGGCTACAAAGTATATATAATGTGAGACTACAATGTATATATTTCTTTATGAAAATACATGGCATTTCGTTGTTAACCATGGCTAACAAGTAGTAAAAGTTACACACATTGGGATTACTGCTACAAGAAGGGGGAGAAAAAAGCGAATATGTTAAAGAGCAACAAGATTCCTATATATCTTGTCAGAGCCCTTAAAGATAGCCCTCAGTCTGAAGTCACTGGTAACGCACATGGAGGCATGAGAAAAATAAAATCCCTTTCCATGTCCATGTTTCAACAACCAAACACTTGGCCATCCACAAATCCAACAGAATTTATCAAGAATGGAACTTGCTCAAGCACTACTATTGAAGATTATGGAGTACTACTCCTAGAAAAAAATAATTTTCGGAGAGGAATAAAAACTGAATATTTAACCGTTTTATAGCCTCTTACAGATGGTTAAAAAGTTTTGAATTTGATCCCCACAAGGACAAGGTGAAGTAAAAAAAACATACATACACTTATTCTCTTTTATACAAATTCATAGACGTACTATTTTGAGCTAGGCCTAATAGATATAAGAAACATATTCAGTTGAAGTGGCCAAACATTCCATGCTAACTACTCCCCATAAAATGTCTACAGCTGCATAACCATGCTCCCTAAAATTCACCAACTCATCAGCATATGCGATATCCCGATAACTTTGAAAACCCAGGAATGATTAAACTGCTTCAACATCCAAATACAAGAAATCAATATTGCTTGTTCATTTTAAGAACTCTCAAATATTTAAATTGTGTGAATTAAATAGCAAGTTGTTGATAAAAGGTAAATTTCATCATTATTAAATTGTTATATTGTAACTACTAATCCAATCAAATTCCTACCAATACAAATTATGCATTAAAAATTAATAAAACACATAGGATAACATGAAGTAAAATCAAGTTCACGCATTATATTGACTCTCGCTAATTACCAGGTGTCCATTTTCTTCCGCACTCTTCTCATAAAAGAACATTAATTTACAAACAAAAAAAGAAATAAGAAATGAAAGAGCTTAATTTCATCAGCATGGAAAAACTTTAAAAGAAAGCAGCAATCTTATAACTACACACATTTACAGAAAATGAAATCAAATGTTTTAAGAAACATGAATCAATTTGTTACCAAAGAAGTGTAAGCATAATTTATTAAAAGAAAAAAAAAAAAAAAAAAAAAAAAAAAAAAAAAACCAAATGTTTACCCCAATTTGAAAGATGAATTACATGAACAAGTTTTGAAAATTTCTTTCATAAGGAATTTTAACATGAAAAACAGATACATGTACAAATGAAGCCACGAAGTCAAATAGAAGCCAATCTTAGTAAATTGAAAGATGAAGAAAAAACCCTTAAAATCAGATTAAATCCCACCTCAGTAAATCGAAAGTACAGAAGATAAACTCATAATCAATTACTGCCCATTGAAATCAAAAGTGTGTACAACAAGCATTTACTATATATGTACAAAAGAAGCCACGAAATCAAACAAAAGCCAGCCTATGTAAATCGAAAGAGGAAAAAATGACCCACTCACTTAATAGAAACCACAAAAGATAAACTGACCATGGAAACCAAAAGTCTATACAGCAAGCATTTAATATATATTGAAGTTTAATGTACAAATCCAACATAAAAATAACAAAGAATATTTAACCAATGAAGTCGAAGAAGCCAATACAAATCGGACTCTGAAATCCTGCAAAAAAAAAGCCACAAAATCTTACAAAAGCCAGCCTATGCGAAAGAGGAAAAATAACCGATGAAATCAGATTAAATCCCGCATTAACTCATAATCAATCACTGTCCATGGAAACCAAAAGTATGTACAAAAACCATTTAATATATATTAAACTTTAATATGCAAATCCAAAAAAATAACATATAATACTTAACCGACAAAGTCGAACAAGACCATGCAAATCAAATTCCTAGAATCCTGCAAAAAATTGCCCAATAAACAAATATTCAAGATTTCATCTAGACGGAAAACAAATCTTTAAAAAATAAAAAATAAAAAAAATAAAGGAAAAGCCCATTTTCAGAAAAAAAAGAAAAGAAAAGAAAGGAAAAGCCCATTTTGAATGTAGAAGGAATTTATTATGATTCCACTGCTTTTGGCATTCTTTGAGGATATATATCAACATAATTTCAAGAATTCAAACTTCTGAAGTTGGATTTTACTGTTGCTAAGCCACATTGCCCATCATGTTGGAAGGTTTTGTTGCTGTAAGCTAAAATTAATCATAAAAAAAGTAATTGTTTTCACTAAAGTTCATTGAGTTTTCTGTGGGTTCCATTGGGAATGGGAAATTGAAGAATAATCTGGAGAGAATTTGTTGGACTGGCTTGGCTAAGTTCATGTAAGTTTCTACCCGATTCTTTGGATTTTTGGAGTCTTATATATCCAGGCTAATCGGTGAAGTTCGAGAATACACAAACCTTATGGATCCGAAAGGTAGGTTACTCTTTTCTGTGCGAATGTTTCAAGTGCTTTATTTATATAAAAATTGATTATCAAATTGGATGCAGATAAAAAATTGGAGAAAGGAAAGGACAGAGTAGATGATGAAGAAGTTACTTTTCAACGTATGGTCGCCAAGGTTAGCAAATCTCGTCTGCTTCCTTTTCCGAGCCCCTAGAGTATGGAAAGTAAAAATATTATTTTTATAGTGAACTTTGGCATCATCTTTCTGTAATAATTTAAAGAACTTTTAATTGATTATGATATGTTCCTAAGCTTACGTTTCATTTTCATTTTATGCACCATTTGGTTGACTTGTAAGAATTCCAATGCGGTGATCCTTTTACACGATTCTGTCATGTTGTATGGACGACAGGAGAAAACAAAGCCGTATGATGGTCAGGAGGAGATTGTGAAAGCACTGAAAGTGTTGGAGCGAGATTCGATATAGCAATCGCCAAGAGCTTCACCTCTCTCTTTTCTTCTCTCCATTTAATCCTCTCACAAGTTTCTATACAAATTAGCGTAATCAATTTTTTGTTGACTCTTGTTGTTTATTTTATTGATGACTATGTTTAGTAAACTGAAATTGTAAGTTTTCTGCCCTTTGATCGTATATTTCGGAGCAAATTTCATGAAAAGGTTGAATCTTTCTAAATTATAAAAAAAAGAAAAGAAAAGGTGAGTTTTAAATAGATTCCTCCTTTAAATATGAGATGAACTAATTTAGATGTTTCAAAATAGTGTCTAGCTGACAAATATAATGCATTTATGAAATATTCTATACTAATAAAGTTTACCCTGTTTCGAATTTCCTCCTGCTTTATAGAACATGTGGAGAGAGGAGAGTTTTCTTCTTGTTTAAGTCTGTCTGGAACTTGATTCTTGAGAGCAATTCAATGTCTCCTTTGGTAAGCATTCGAGTCAGGCTTCTTATTCGTCCACAAGTAAATGCATCTATTAATTGACTCTCTTTTTGTCATTCTACCTAGGGTAGAGAATGTTTTAAACACAAAAGAGATGATGCTCCAGAGAAAATTAGAGTAGGTCAGCCAGGGGCGGAGCTACATAGAGGCAAGTGAAGGCATACGCCTCATCTCATCTGGGATTTCTTACAACAATTGAAGGCAGTGCCTGCATTGGGGTTTCTATAGGATTGAATTTGCTGGAAACTTGAAGGTTGGATGCAGCCCCCAACTCGCTATTGTTGCACTCTTCAAAAGTTTGAACGCAGGCAGAATGGAAGGGGAGGGAAGGGAAGATAAGTTTTTACTTGGGCCAATTTTTAATGTTTTCTAAATTGTAACTTGTAAACCTTTTATGTTGGGCTTTTTATTTATTTTTGACTGAGGCCCATATCCATATCCATAGGCTTTTTGTATTGTGAAATGATTAAGCAGACAAACCAAATCCAGTTATAGTCACTGTGAAATATGGAGATTTAATTCACTAGACATTGTGAAAATGTTTAACATTATACTTTAATATTGTTTCTTAATATTTGCTCAATTTAAAAGTTTAATATTATTGTACCTTCAATGTTAATATGTTTATAATTTTAAAAGTTTACTGTTATTGTACCTTCAATGTTAATATGTTTATAATTTTAAAAGTTTAAATGTTTACCATTATACTTTAATATTGCCTATTGTAACTTTTTGGAGGTTTAGTATTTTATTACTCATGGATGATTCTTGCCGAAATTATGGTCCTGCATCACGAATTTCTAATAATTGATGACTCCTCCGACTGCTTTGAATTGCACTGCCACCGACGAAAGTGGGGACCACAGTGAGAAGAAGCAACAACAACCACGGGCGTAGGGACTAAAAATCAGACTAAAAAAATCACTGTAGTCGATATCTAAAATTGTGCCCGCACTGGGTAAAAATTCTGGCTTCGCCCCTGAGGTCAGCAGGAGGTGGAATTACAGCACGCCATTGATCTTTAAGGCAAAAGAATGATAAACATGCAACTGATGGACTTGAAAAATCAGCATCAACATAATCATTTCCTGCCAAACCTATCGGCCAGCACCCCAATTGGATCCCCGATACAGTCTCAGTTACAAATGAACCAAAACTTCATTTTTCCACTTGATGCTACTAATCAAGAATTTTCAGAAGGTTAGCGAATTACAATATTTATATTTAGTTAGTTTTTAGCTCTCAAAATCTTTATCCAAAGATATACTATACGCATTATCATTGAAGTTTAGTTGGTAGGAATTTCTTCTCTACCCAATTTTAGCTTTTAACATTTGTGTTTCTGCTTTTGAAAAAATCTCTTCTTTTATGCATCTTGCATTATTCACCTGTATTTTCCACTGCAAAATTTCTTTAGCGGAATTTAATTGATGAATGTCAAATAAATTTTCATTTGCACATGTTTGTTGTTTTCTGCATTTGTCAATTCTAACAATACATTGGTGCCAACCAGTTTCGCCAAAAGGAAACAGTAAGCGGTATTGAAGTGGATCATAACAACCAAAATAATAATGTACTTGATGTTTTTCTCCAGAATTGCAAGAAACAGTTATATCACGCACTCGTTCATTAGTAGTAGAATCATCATCAACCCAAATAGCAGCTACCTAAGATGCACATGATGTGTTATATACTCTTTGATCTAATCCACAATCAGATCTAATTTTAAGACTGAGATTTCAAATTTGGAATATTTGTTAAAGTTCGAAAAAAAATTGCGTATGAATTCAGTTCCATCACTTTGACAAGCTTTGAAAGTATACACTTTGTTAACTTTTCAGAAAGTTGTAGTCGATGCTCTATTTCATTTTCAGTGTCAAAAAAATAGAGCTGCACATAAGAAGGGCGACCGTTTGTACAAGAATGTCATTTATAAAATGATATATTTGACCTTGAATTCTAAAGGTATAGATTCCTTTGTTTCTTTTGCACAAATCTTTATCATAATGCACACCAAATGAAGTGAATGAGAAATTGCTATTGTAAGTTCGTACGTAAATTTTAAATTCAATGGATTCAACAGAATTTGATGTAAATAAATGATGTAATTCATCTGGGGTATCATTCACTTTCAATCTAACAGCTCCATCACAACAACAAAAACCTTTCGGTTCATCTTTAAATTTTAGAGCCCCATAATATTCACATAACATAGGGCAAGGTAATACACGTGATTTGTTTGGTATCGAAAACGAACCTTCATTTATTGTAAATATTGATGGTATTAGCTCTGAATGAACACCAAGCTGATGGGTATAAGTCGCAGAATAGCTACCTATCACGGAAACCACATTTGAATCTAAAAAAGACATCCCTTTAAAAAAATGTAAAACATGGTTATAAATTCAATTTTTAACAAAACAAATATATCAAATAAACTTATTTCGTCCAACATCATTGTTACAAACTTCATTACAACGAAGACTACTGAATATGAAAACATTCCCTGTATAATGATACATAACACAAATCAAACATGACAAAGTAATCATATTCAACTATCTCAAGAATACATGATCTTTTCACTGCTAAAAACAATATGTAATTAATACAAATAAGTGAAATATCTTATTACCTACTTGATCATCTTCAATTTCGCGATTAGGAAAGAGAGAAATTGACTCTGAACTGGTGACACCAGCAACTGCGAAATTTTAATTTTGCAAAACCATTTCGAATGTTAAAGCCACACGAAATAGTAAAAATAATATATCAATATTGTATGAAACTTGTGTAGATAAAAAGGTAAAATCTCTAGCAAAAATCTACAATTTTAAATGTTAAACATCATATGGTACAATTTTTGATAAAGAAGCTAACCTTAAAAATAAAGAAAGAAAAGAGAAAAAACATTTTCATTCAAATATCCTTTTTTGTCAGAATAAAGTATACAAAACAAATATTATAAATGTAGTATTGAAGTATAATAGTTTATATGCTTAGTTATGATAAAAAAAAAAGTAAAAAAAAAAAAAAAAAAAAAAAAAAAAAAAAAAAGAAGTCCACACGAATAGAAAAACTGGCACAAGTCATAAGAGAAGGCAAAAATAACTTCCTTAAGAATATGTTACAAATATGTTTCCTCTTGTAGTTAGATGTATCTACCTTCCAACTGGACAAAACGTAGAGACTCTCTCTTCGGCGTCTGTATGTCAATATCCAATTTCGCACTGTCATTGTACACTTCTCTTTGTCTTTTATTTTTCTTAGACACCGAAGCCATTTTTATACCCATACTCAAAACATACATTTCCTTTGTATATTCGATATAAATAAACATAGTTTGATATTATAGAAAAAATTCAAAAGAATTTTGACATACGTAGAAACGAATAAACAAAAATGCTAAATAATTTAATTGGTATATTAAATTATTTTTTTTCTCATTGTGGCACATTTTTATGCCTAAAGACAATTCGTATAATACAAAGGCAAGATCTTTCTCTCTTTGTCTCTGTCTCCCTCACATTATTGCACATTCATAGACGGAAGTCGACACATTTTTATTTGCAATCCTTTTTTCTGTTTTTTGGGTATATACATGTCTTATGGTCATTCAATTTTGTTTGTAACCTAAGATGATCTTGGCCAAGCGTAAATAATAATCTAAGCAAAAAAAAAAAAAAAAAAAAAAAAAAAAAAAAAAAAAAATACTATTGTCTGAACATTTCGTAGGACAGAACATACAATTTACTAACAACTTATTATTCACACATTTCATCGGACCTGAAGCTTATGAGTACTACCAAACAAGCATAGCATGCAATTTATAAATATTGTAATAAAAAAGAGTTCCTGACAGAACAAAAAATAAAATAAAAATAAATTACATTGTAAGAGATTATCAATTGATGTTGAAGAACTATGGTACAATAGAGCAAACGACAAATTCAAATCCGCAATTGTATTTGCTACGCGGAAATGGGCTCAAAGTTTTCGATTATTTTTCAGCTCCCAAATGCCGTGTTTTAATATTGAATGGGTAAATTGTCTTGAGGCTTCCCAGATTTTCTTTAGTCAATTTACAAGATTTCAACATGAGAATAATGAGTGGTTTAGGTGTCAAAATACTCAATAATAATACTTAACCATTAGAATTTTTTGCAAATATAAAAGACAATAAAAGGCTAATATTATCTACATTATAATGTTATACCCGAGGTCCCTTAATCAATAAAACATACAAAACGAGGAATCGGAAAAGGGAAACGACAATACCTAATGATGCCGCCACTAACTATTCCACAAACAGAATCATCCCAATTAATTAGTAAAAAATTGCTTTCTTTTAAGCTGAGCCATAGATAGAATAATTACTAAATTCAGTAACACTAAACTGTAAGCAAAATTTGAAAAGGAAGGGAGAAAAATCCAAACCTCGCTTGTAGAATGACCTTAATAGCAACCTTCGGTCCTATAAGTTTCCTCTTCTTAAACTTGGTCCGGTAAGTAAACCAAAAAAAAAAAAAAAAAAAAAAAAAAAAAAAAAAGAAAAAAAAGAAAAAGGAGCACGTTTCAAATCCTTCTCACTTGATGCAACACTAATTAGATTATCCTTATTTCTTTTCTCTACAACTTCAGCGTCATCATCTTCGATGTGTAATGAAACATATTTCTCTGTATTTGGAAAAAAAAAACGCAATTTATTACAAGAAAGTAACATTGCTCATCAATCAAATATATAAACATAATATGGAAATTAACTAAATGTCTAAAAACTCCTAATTTTTTTTTTGCAGATTCATATATAAAACAATGTCTATAGCAAAAAGTTAAAACAATCGTGATGTTCAAGCTTTAATAAGCTCCAAGTGTAAAACTTCTTGACCTGGGAAAACAACGAACAGATATTGCTAGGATTTAATAAATGGTTTTACCCATTCATGGCAAGTATACCCAAAATGAACTCTACCCACTTCTTTTCCCAACTTGTACTCATTAGAAAATTTTTTCGAAGCACTATCCAAAAGCACATACCTTTTGATGTGATGAAAGTGAAATTACTCATTCATAAAGAGAAATCCAGGTTAGAGAAGAAAAAATGAAGTTGCAATTGCATATTCAGTAATAGCTTTTTAGATGCATACCTTTAGTTTTGTCTATGGAACCCCCAAACGGGATGCCTTCCAATTGGTCCTGCTTGTAGTTATTTTTGAGGTTTCCTCGTTTTCATTTCAGGATCCAGCATATAACTAAAGTAACAAAAATCAGATAAAAACCTTAACGTAACCAGGTTTGGGTTTGGTGTTTTTAGTCTACTTTGTTAAGCATTTACATTTGCAAAATAAGCCCCTTTTTTATGCAGTGTGAACAAGGAAATAGAGTACATACATGCTGAGACCAACTTCTGTGACTTTTTTTATTGGGATCTCAAATTGAAGCAGTTGCAGCTACGTTGTGGCATACCATATGCATGGTTGTGTCTATGCTTTTGGTGGAAATCAGTTTGCGCAGTTGGGTTCAGTAACAAATTCTGATCAATGCGAGGTATATTCTCTGCTTATTGTTTCCATTTCTTCAAATTATTTTAAAAATTTTCACCTCTTTTTATGCTGTAAACAATAGACATTTTAAATTACCATGAGCCATGAAACTCCCAGTGTTTCTCCTCATGCAGGCAGCTGTTAAAGAATCTTGTAGCAGTCCTCAACAAAAGAATCATAGGTAAAATTTGTGGATTCGATCCTATTCTTGGATAATGCAATTAATTAGTTATTACTGCACTCAACATATGATAGATCTCATTGTCTATACACATGTGAGACCTTGAGCTTTCATTTAACCATGAACAATTGTCATTGATCTGGAAGACTTACTGGAAATGGAATAGAATCCAAGTTGAAATGTTAGTTCACTCTCATAATGTATAACCTACAAAACCACAAAGCACATTTTTTGCCAAACACAATCAAATGTGATATTGTAGTCTTTCATGTGATCCCTTGCTCTTTCTTATTTTGTTCTCCTTTTTCATTATTCATTGCTTTCCTTTATGTTTTCCACTATGACATTAGTCAGAACCAAATAGTTTAAATTTAATTGTGTGCTGTTCTGGTGTTGTAGTTGAAATGTTACAGCTCCTTTTTTTGTGATGAATTTTAAATTTCTGTTTTGTTTTTATTTTAACTGTACCAACTTCGTGGTACTGATTATTTTTCATTTTGAACTATTGTGCTGTAATTACGTATTGGGCTCATGTTTCAGCGAACTTCAGATTTTCCTTGTGGTTCAATTCATTGATTCATCTATCTATCGGATTAGTAACTCAAGCCCTTTTCCTACGCTTTCAAGTAGACAAAGGATAGGAAGCACTTTAACTCAAGAAAAACGAGTCTAACAGCCAATATAGGGTAACTATAAAATGATTTATTACCAATTTTGAATATATTTGCCTCTTTATTGTTCAAGTTAGTTCTAATTTTTTCTTCAATTGATGTAAATGATGGCTTCATCGAATTTAACTGCCTCGAAATTGAAATAAAATGAAATAGAGGATTCCCCCACGTCAAAGTAAATGTGGGAAAGTACTATATAATATTGATGCTATCACTTTATTTCAGGGTTAATGTCAATGTGGTATCTTATTAATTCTAGCCTATGTTTATCCTTTACTGATCATGTCGTTTATTAATTTCCAGCTCTTTGGTAAAACTTTACCACAATGTCTTAAGAAGGGTTTTATAGTGGTCAGACACCAACTAATCGCGTAGAAGAGGATCATGATCTGTATAATATAGAAGACAGGAGTGGTAGGTATCTTATCAAGGGAAATGGATTACATGATGGAAATAAAGATACTAATTATGGCCATGATCAACTTCAAGAGACTGCAGTACAATTTAGTTTTCACAATGAATATTTGAAGTCTAACTTTGTAGATATGAAAATGCATTCTTGATTCTGGCAAGCTTGAAATCAAAATAAAGCTATGGAGCTACACCATCTGGCGTCCAATAATGGAGCTTTACGAAAAATTAGAATCTTCGAAAAGAGAACCTCTAGGGGAAAGACAAACTTGGGGTGCTGCAGAGGAACCCCTAAAACATCTTGGAGCAGCACACTTGGAGGCATATACAAAGGTTCAAGAGCTTTCTGCCAAAGCTGCCGAAGGCTGTATTATTTTTGTAGATTTCCATGCTATCTCTATTGATTGGATTAGGCAACATATTTTCAAATTAGATCCATTTATGATTCTTGTTAATGGTAATTGATGTATTAGTTAAATGTGGTCTTATGATAGAGTTCTTGGGGGTAAAAGATTTGTTACTTCTACTTCGTTATTTTACAACTATCGTACTAAACTGGTTTAATGGTTTCTTTGGGTAGCTCAATAGAAGATGGACCACGAAATAAAAATGGTTTCTTTGGGCAACCAACTTCTCACAACCTTTCCTTGAAAACCTCTGCTTATGGCAGTAAATCAAGTTCTTCCTTGCCACTAAGAATTTTCCAAGCTATATTCAAAATAGAAATCTATCTTCCTGACCACTGATTCTAAAACTTTCATCAGATTCCACTACCACCCCATCTCTCAACATACATATAAGCCACCAAATAAAAGTGCATCCACTTTATCTTCTCTAACTTCAGTTGCTCCTTGCTCTTTATCTTCGTAATCCCTTTCTTCCATCCACAACAGCATACATTAATTGCAAACATTTTCACAAACATCATCCATATATCTTTCTATATCTGTATTTTGTTTTAACTATTATATTTCTAACCATTTTCATCTACTAATCAAATTAAATTCTTTGCAGATAAAGATGGCCACAGAATACAAACTTATACCTGACATCAAACCTGGAGAATCTGGCTGGACTGTAAAGGCAGTAGTTTCAGAAAAATGCTCTCCCACCAAAGCTAGGAACAGTCCATTGAAATACCAATTTATTTGGTTGAAGGATCCTAAGGTAAATCATCTCTCATAATTTGACTTCCTTTGTTTGGAACTTTGATCCACAATAAATCAAAACCATCAACTCTAAATATCCGTTTATCAATTTTTCAATCTAATCAAACTCTTTCTTCCATTCAAGAAAAAAAAAATGTCCCACGTGCATTTAATTCATTCAGGTGCTTAAATTTTGAAATCTCAAATGTATCTCATTCCAAATTATATAAATGAAAGGATGTAAAATATTGAATTTCTAAATATACAAATCCTCCATTCTCTTTATTAAGGAACACCATATCAATTAGATTCTATATCCAAATATATTGTTCTTCTGCTCTATTCTTTCACACAGTAAACTTCATTTTCCTTTTTCTAGGTTGACAACTTCCTGCCTCACATAGCGCCTTTCTAGCTCCTTACTACCACACAAAACATACCTCATCTCAAATGCACAAGTTAAAGAAACAGATAAAAATTACAAGGCCCAACTTGGTGACATCCGATGGACAATCAATGCAAAAACAAACATTGTTGAAGTCAATGAACAATTTAACTCTCTCCTTTCTTCAGCTTACAACTTCATATCATTCGAAAATCTTCAGCCATACATGGATACAAATGCAGAATTTAGTAAGTACTTACAATCCCATTAACATCTTACACTTCATTACTTCCATCTTCAACATAAATTACAACTTACACTGATTACTAACCTACATTACTTCTTGTAGGCATTATTGGGATAGCAACTGAAATCTTTCCCAAAAGAGTAATTCAAATTCGTGACAAGCAATCAACGGTACAAGATGTCATTCTCATAAATGAGATGTTAGAAATTCACTACTGCCAACACTAAAATAACTCTTTTAGTTATTATATATTAAATACAGCTAACGGCCTTACAGGTTAGAAACACATATGCTTTAGATGTGGTTCAATTTCATCACAAATGAATGTAATACGATCTACAACACAATCACCAAACAACTAATTGTTGTGAGCAACAGATTAAGAGTCACTTCTTTCAATGGGAAATTCACTCATCCTTGTGCACAATCACACGAACACATGAATTCAAAACTTACATGCAAAAACTCAATTCAATCTCTATTTAGGTATATCAGTCTCTACAAAAATCAACTCATCAATACTCATTAATCCCCCATTTAAGCAAGTTCTTGAACTAAAGCACTGGTACTTTTTTTTGCTTATTCAGTTACATACTTATATCTATTGTAATTATAACTCTTAATTTACTTATTTACTTTTAACAATTTCATTCTAACATCAACATTAGGCTCGAGACAACATGAACACAGTAAATGACATCTGTGACAAGAAAAGATTATACCTTCCCTACATCTGCCACCATTTGTTGTCCACCAAAAGACAAGTTAGTCAGCATCAAACAACTACAACAACTCCAACATATGGTATACCAAATTACTAAACCTTCTCACTTACACAACATCTCACATCTGCCCATAACACACATTTTTTTACATGTTATTCTGTACATTGCAGCAATGACACTTTAGGACAAAACCAAATGTCACATTGGCTGAAATAGACCAACCACTATGGTATCTATCATGTGACAATTGTAATAAATCCGCAAGTGCGGCTGTGAACGAAACTTACTTCTGTAGATTTTGCAAGCACAATTACGCTACACCAACTCCAAGGTAAGATTATAATCATGTCAGTACATCATTTATATGAATAAATGAATTATTTATTATCTAATCATCACCAAATAGAACCTAAAATAGTAATAATGATTCCACTTCCATTCTAGCATAGCAAGAGCAATTGTTCAACTACAAGACTCCACAGGCTCAATCACCGCATTGATAATTGGAAATCCAATTGAAACATTCCTCAAATACCCAGCAACAGAACTGATGAAACAAAGTTATGAGGTTATATCTTTTTTATTTTTTTTGTTGAGCCTTAGTGTTTTTTTTTTCTTTTTCATCATTTTCTTTTGTGTTCTTCATGTTTTTCTTCATTTGTTAAGTCTTTATCCATTGAAATCCCAAAAAAATTTCAAAAGTTGTTTTTGGGCTAATTTAGCATCCAAAACAACTTCCCTTTGTTCCGTCAGAGTCGTAGTCAAATTTTTTGTCAAAAGAGTCAAATTTTTTTTACTGTTCATGGTACTGTTAAAAAATGGTTTTCTTATTATTTGAGTCAAAAAAATTTGTTCATGGTACCGAAAACCTCTTCGTTGTTAATGGATTAGAGAAAGGAAGTTGCTTCGTTCAGAAATTAAAATCTAGTATTACTTGACAAAAAAAGTTTGGAATGCCAAAGTTATTACTTTTGAAACCAGCGTGGATCAAATTAACATTAGGGATTCAAGCAGAAAAAGCATGATTACAAAGAGCAATAGGCCAACAATCATCTCACCAAATATATTGAATACCATTATATAGCTTTACACGCACTTTACCAGCAATCCAGTAATATTTTATGTACTATTAGTCCAAGTATATTACTTTCATAATACAAAAAGAATATGTCACATTAACAGAATATAATATCTACCATCAATTATGAAAAAGGAACAGATACTGACCTGGTGGTATCCACTTGCCTAGTTATTTCCAGCGCTGCCTTCATGATCTGCAATAATTACATTCTTGTGATTGTAGAGATTTCTGTATTCCCCATTTTGTATACCATTAATCACTCTGGGCTCCAAATCCATTAGTAATGCACGCGGAATATAGGATTGATCATTGGCTTGATAGAAAAAAATCTTTCCCGTCACCTCCCTGGAGCATTGTACTAACGCGGAAAAAGAAATTTTTATTAGAATGCTGATATAGATCAATTCTACTCATGGGGCCAAATATAAGTATCCAGTGCACACACAATTTACCATATATGTATATAAGCATGAATTTGCGAATAATTTATGTATTTGTGAGCATATATATCTTCTAAATATGCATACTTTAAGATCTGTGTCCACCAGCAATGAATGAAACGTCAGAATGAGATGACATTAGCCGGACGCCTCATCAAAGTTCCCACTTCATGTTTGTTTTCTTCAGTTCCAATTTCATGCCCACGACTCTGTGGACCAGTTACTCAGTACAGGTTCATTTGTACAATCAAGAACTTATTTGAAACAATTCTCTCGGTTCTCTGGCAGTTCCCTTTCCAAAATAACTGAAACTTAACACTTTATTATATTGCTTTCTTTCCCTTCCAATTCCAACTTGCACTTGCTGACTAATACTCTTAATAACTAAAACACAATATGAAAAACTACCAAATTCCTTATTTAAAACACAAACACAAAAAAAAAAAAATACAGTGCAATTTCATTTCATCAGACTAAGATGGCTACAACTTTTGATACATGAACTGCCGCACTTTGTTATTGCACTTCACCAACCCAATAGTTGAAGCCTTCTCTACCTCCATCACGATCAAACAGGAAAAATCATACAAAAAGTAAAGCATCAAGTATCAAAAATTTCCACCCATTATCACCAATTCGAAAATTGAAAACTTTTCTCCTTTATATCTTTTCCGGTTATACTTTTCTACGAAGGAAAAACATAAAACAACAGCTCTACCCGAAAAGAAAAAAAGAAAAAAAGAAATGAGTATACAAAGACATAAACATATACATACTGACAGTAAAGCATTGAGTTTCAGCACACTTACACTGCACAATCACCAATCAAATTCAAAACATCCCTTTATAATATCTTTCCATTCTCAATTCCAATTTCTTCGCCAATCACAAGCATAAAACAACTCTACATTAATGGAAAAATCATACAAAAATACAGAGAGTGTGAGAGGTTTGAACCTGAGTAGCGAAATCTTCGAGAATGCCTTCTTTGCTAATGCCATGTTCGAGGCATAGCTGTTTCCCGAACTTCATCGGAGAGTATATACCTTTACGTGCTTGAATGCATACAAATTTTGGAAGTTAGGGTTCCAGTTCTGTGATCTGAAGAAAGAAATCATGAAGAGAAGGACGAGAAAAAACCGTAAAGCCCAAAAACATCTTGTAGATATGGAAACAAACGGTAAACCTATCCACCATACCTAGGATTCATAGCCAAAAGATCTACACAAGATGTCAAGAAATTAGAGCAGAGAGAACTTCTTTTTTTTTTTTACACAATTATTCCTTCCATTTAAAACAAGCTACTATAATATACGGCCTAGTAGTGAAAGACATCAAAAAGAAACCATGAATTGCAAATTTTAAACACTACTATTGCATTTATTTTCTTGTAGTCGGACTTAAAAAAAGGACTTTTTCTGCTCTCTTTAAGTTGGACATCAGAGAATGCTTCTCGAAGGCTAACGGTGTGCTTTTGTTCCTTGAATTCTCTGTCAAATAGCATCAATATCTTTGTTGAGTCCAATTAGAAACATCTATAGCCGCTTCCTTTCTACAATTTGCTTGTATCTAATTCCATCTTCAGGACATCTCCATGGGAATTCCTCGTACAGATCTAACTGCTACCAATTAGAGCAGAGAGAATAGCGAGAGAGAAAGACATACAAAAAGAGAAAAAAAATTGACAAGAAGATAAAAAAAATCTACAGAGTAAACAGACATGGTGGTTGCGTGTGAAATGGAGTGAAGAAGCAATGAAAGAGAGATAAAATGTCAGAGAGAAGAAATGGTTGGTTAGTCCAACCACCATTAATGAGACATGGTTGGATGAGTTGTACTGAAGCAGTGTAATAGTCAGACTTATAGGATAACACGGCCTGGCTTAGTTAAATGGCTTAAACGGCTTGTGAACCGTAAAGTATAACTCCCTCTTATATAGTAGTTAGATTAGATTAGAAGATTTGCTGGCAGCCGCAGTATGGAGGTTCGATTCCTGAGACATGGAATTGGACTCTTTGTAGGCGTAGTGTACAGGCAACTCTTGTTCCCTGACCTGTTGGAGCACATCCCGAGATTTACCTTCCTCACAAAACTCTAGGGGCGGGGCGGTAAGGCCCTGAAGGTTGAGGTTCAACCTTTTTAGATTAGATTAGAAGATAGATACATACATATATATCCTACATGTGTCCTAGTCATCAAGAATTTATTAAACAAACTTAATAAATATCTAATTATTTATAACATCTATAAACTGCAATATCTTGAATCTAACTTATCCGAATTAACTTTTTCTCGAGTCTACTATACGTGATTAAACACAAACTACCTAATGAGCCCAATATTGATATAATTATCATTGCCGTATCAAAATCTAAATATTTGATCCAAATAAAATTGAATTAACCCATATATCCCTTTAATCCCCCAACTTTCCAAAGCATAAAAAAAAATATAGCATAATAAAAAAATAATAATTCTATTCTATGAGATTTTTCGGAACTTTATAATCTCCCCACCTTAAATATTTTCGCCCTCTAAAATTACATTGCCTAATCGAAGAGTTCTGGATACCCGGTTTTAAGCTCTTCTTCCTTCTCCCAAATTGACTCATCAAGTCTTGGTTTCACCATTGGACCTTGATCGGGGTAACTTCTTTGTTTCTGAGTTAATGTACTTTTCTATCCAATTATCGTCGGGATTTCTTCATATGATAAGTCTTTTTGTACCTCCAAAGTTTGGTAACTTACCACATGATTTGGATCATGAACATATTTTTCAAGCATCGAAACATGGAATAGATTATGCACTGCTGCTAGTTCGGGTGGTAAGGCAAGTCAGTAAGCCACCCCACTAATTCTTTCAAGAATTTCAAAAGGTTCAATAACTACGGTTTCAACTTTCCTTTCTTTCCAAATCTCAATACACTCTTTATTGGTGCTATTTTTAGAAAAACCTTGTCACCCACTTAAAATTTCAAATCCTTTCTTCTACCATCAACATAACTTTTCTGTCGGTCATGTGCTGTCTTTGTTCTTGCTCTAATTTTATCAGCTGCGTCAACTATTTGTTCAATGATTTCAGGACCCAAAATTTTATTCTCTCCGACCTCGTCTCAATGGATAGGAGATCTGCACTTCCTACCATAAAGAGCTTCATATAGGGCCATGTCTATAGTGCCCTGAAAGCTATTGTCGTAAGCAAACTCCACTGACAACAGATGTGTTTCCCAACCACCGCCAAGATCCAAACACACATGCCCTTAACATATCTTCAAGAGTTTAAATGGTTCTTTCTGATTGTCCATTCATCCGTGGATAATAAGCAATACTAAACTTCAAGTTCATCCACATGGTTGCCTACAAACTTTTTCAAAATTTCAATGTGAACATCAAGTCTCTATCTGAAACAATAGTGATAGGAACTGCATACAATCTGACTATCTCTATAATCTATGCGAGTTGTTCCATAGTGAAATTTACCTTAATTGGCAAAAATGGGCTAACTTTGTCAAATGATCAACCAATACCCAAATGGCATTGTGACCTCTTGCTAATCTCAGAAAGCCTACCACAAAGTTTATCGCTATGTGTTACCATTTCCGTTCTAGAATATACAATGGTTTCAATGGCTCTGATGGCCTTTGATGTTCAGCCTTGACCTACTGACAGATAAGATATTTCTCCATGAATAGACCCATTTCTCTCTTCATATTTCTTCACAAAAATGTATCGAGAGAAGATCTCGATATATTTTGTACTGCCTGGATGTGCAACATAGGGGGTAGAGTGAGCCTCTTCCAATATCTCGTTTCTTATACTTTCATCCTTAGGTACATGCCCAACCTCAAGTTGGATTGGGTTTAATTGGGTAGAAGCCCAAAACCGACCAACCCAACCCAACCCAATCCAACCTCTTTAAACCAGTAATTGAGTTGGAAAAGAAGTGGGTAGAGTTCATTTTGGGTATACTTGTCAGGAATGGGTAAAACCATTTATTAAATCCTAGCAATATCTGTTAGTTGTTTTCCCAGGTCAAGAAGTTTTACACTTGGAGCTTATTAAAGCTTGAACATCACGATTGTTTAAACTTTTTGCTAGAGACATTGTTTTATATATGAATCTGCAAAAAAAAATTTAGGAGTTTTTAGACATTTGGTTAATTTCCACATTATGTTTATATATTTAATTGATGAGGAATGTTACTTTATTGTAATAAATTGCATTTTTTTTTCCAAATACAGAGAAATATGTTTCATTACTCATCGAAGATGATGACGCTGAAGTTGTAGAGAAAAGAAATAAGGATAATCTAATTAGTGTTGCATCAAGTGAGAAGGATTTGGAACGCGTTCCTTTTTTCTTTTTCTTTTTTTTTTTTTGGTTTAATTACCGGACCAAGTTTAAGAAGAGGAAACTTATAGGACCGGAGGTTGCTATTAAGGTCATTCTAAAAGCGAGGTTTGGATTTTTCTCCCTTCCTTTTCAAATTTTGCTTACAGTTTAGTGTTACTGAATTTAGTAATTATTATATATGGCTCAACTTAAAAGAAAGCAATTTTTTACTAATTAATTGGGATTAATCTGTTTGTGGAATAGTTAGTGGCAGCATCATTAGGTATTGTCGTTTCCCTTTTCCGATTTCTCGTTTTGTATGTTTTATTGATTAAGGGACCTCGAGTATAACATTATAATGTAGAGAATATTAGCCTTTTATTGTCTTTTATATTGGCAAAAAATTCTAGTGGTTAAGTATTATTATTGAGTATTTTGACACCTAAACCACTCATTATTCTCATGTTGAAATCTTGTAAATTGACTAAAGAAAATCTAGGAAGTAAGCCTCAAGACAATTTACCCATTCAATATTAAAACACTGCATTTGGGAGCTGAAAAATAATCGAAACTATGAGCCCATTTTCGCGTAGCAAATACAATTGCGGATTTGAATTTGTCGTTTGCTCTGTTTTACCATAGTTCTTCAACATCAATTGATAATCTCTTACAATGTAATTTTTTTTTTTTTTTTTTTTTTTTTGTGTCAATAACTCTTTTTGCTTACTATATTCATAAGTTGCATGCTATGCTTGTTTGGTAGTACTTATAAGCTTCGGGTCCGATGGAATGTGTGGAACGGGTAAAATCTTTTTATATCGTGCATTACTAGGTACTGTGAGATCAAGACAAATGATTGCTTTAGCAACAGCATCTTCTGGTGTTGTAGCTGGTCTTTTGCCTGTGGACAAATAGCACATTCTAAATTTAAAATACCTCTAGAAATTTGTAATGACACAATATGTAACATTAGTAAATAGAGTGCTCTTGCAGAACTTTTTCGAATGACAAAACTAATCATATGGGATGAAGCTCCAATGGTGAATCGATATGTAGTTGAAGCATTAGATAAAATGTTAAGAGATGTTAATGATTGTGAATTTCCATTCGGAGGTAAAGTTATTGTCTTAGGAGGAGATTTTCTTCAAGTTCTACCTGTAGTTCAAAGAGGTAATAAAGACGGTGTAATAAGAGTAAGTCACGTTAACTCTTACTTATGGCCTTTATTTACAAAACTAAGATTAAGTGAAAACATGAGAGCGCAATTAGATACATCGTTTTGTAAATATTTACTCGATATTGGAGATGGAACTGCAGAAAAACATTCATGTAATATGGTACAACTTCCGCCTGACATAACTATAGATTTCGAAGAACACATCACTTCTTTACAGTCATTAATAGATATAGTTTACCCAAATTTAGATCATTATGTTGACAATCTTCATTACATGATTAACAGAGTAATTTTAACTCCAAAAAATGAATATGTTGATGAAATCAATAATTTGTTGATTAGTCACTTTCCTGGAGACTCTTTCACTTATTTTAGTTTTGACGAAGCTATTGATACAACTGACCAAAGTATGCAGGAAGACTGATATTTGTCAGAGTATACAAGAGGGAAAAAATCTTGCATTCTAGTGCATTACAATCATCTTATTCTATTAGTTAATCTTTTTGCAAAGGAGAATGCTTTTTGATGTGGTCCCACCTTAAACAACTTGTAGGGCTACTCAAATTTTAGCACAATATTTTTAAATTGGCATTTAACAAAAACCATTTTTCCTATCTACCAACAATTCTTTCAGGATAAAGGATAGATATTCACCAAACAAGCCTCACTCCTAAAATTTCTCAAATTCCTTTAGCTGAAGGAGAAATAATGAAGAATAAGCAGCATAATTGAAGTTATGGAAGATAGAGGGTGCACCAAAAAAGCACAAAATAAATCGTGCGTCTCCAAAATTGTTGTTTGAAATTATAAAAAGGGATGAACACGTGATAACCTATAGTAAAACAAAAACGTAGCTGGACATATCATAAGAAAAACATGGGACACAAAAAATATCAAGAATTTCTAACATATCATCCTTCGAAAAAGAATAAGCCAGAAGTTATATGTTGTTATAAAATCCCACTTTATTTTAAAAGCATTAACCATTTACAGAAATATACTACACACCTCTAAGGTTGTTCACAACATGATAACCAGCTGGAAGGAACAATTCCAAGAAAGAAAAAACACTTGTGTGCTCAAAAAGAGTCAACAACGAGAGGATTCTAAGCCCTAAAACTTTTAATCTAATCTAGAAGGGAACGACAGTGATCAATTTGAGCTCAAAAAGTAAATAACGTAATACAAAAAAAGAACTAAAAAAATTGAATTAATGAAGCCCTAAACCTTTGAATCTAATCTAGAAGGAAAATAGCAAAGATCAATTTGAGCACAAAAAAAATAAATAGCACAATACAAACAAGAAGAACCTAAAAAAATTGAAATAACAAACTCACCTTTGCAGATAATCAGGCAGCAAAAGATTGGAAACTTAAATCAAATTGCAATTTCGAATGGAAGATACGTAGGTCAAATTCTGAAAAAGAAAAAAATAAATAATTAAAAACACGTTCAAATTCTAAATCTTCAACTCAATTAAATGAAGGAAAAAAATTGAAATTTTCGAAAATTTCTAGTAAAAATAACAAAAATTGCATTTTGGTGCCGACAGTTGGCGAAGAGAGCCGAGTTCTTAGGAGCGGACGTACGTGTGCAAGGTACCAACGGTTGAAGAAGAGAGCCTAGTTGTTAGGCACTGGTGTCGGTGTGACGGTGAGGGAAGTTGCTAGAAGGAAAACCCTTAATTTATTTCTAGCAAATGGCGAAGAGAGCCGAGTTCTTAGGAGCCGGTGTACGTGTGGCGGAGAGGTGCCGGCGGTTGGAGAAGACAACTGAGTTCTTAGTGGCCGGTGTAGGTGTGATGGTGAGGATAGCTGCGAGAAGAAAAACCCTTCATTTTTTTTGGTCCATTGTAATCTCTCTCAAACGGGAGCATTCTAGAAACCAAAAAAACAATATCTACCTACAAATAGTTCCCCACCCATTACACCCAATTCCTTAGAGCTATTCAGTCTAATCGGAAGAGGAATGGAAGGAGAGAGGGGGAAGGGCACGGTTTATAAGCCACATCAGAAGCCAAATGTTTCCAGCTTCACAATCCATTCGAAGTAAAAGACGGCACAACAAAGGCTCAGAAGCTAAGGAAAAATTACGTTGGCTTCAAACTCGGGTATTATCCGAGACTACATGACGAAATATACTAATGAGTCACAAAAGGCTTGAAGAGTAATAGATCGAGGAGTGAATAGTAGATCGGTATCAATACTACCCTTTAGATACCGAAGCACTCTTTTGACAGCAACCCAATGAGGTTCACTTGGGTAATGCATAAATTGGCACAATTGATTTACGGCATATGCAATATCTTGTCTAGAGAAAGTACAATATTATAGTGCCCCGACCACTCTTCTATACTCTGTTGGATCAGACAATAAGGGACCTTCTACAGAAGATAACTTCAGACCAGATGTAGTAGGGTACCGAAAGGGCTTTGCACCAGCCTTCTTGGTGCTATGTAGTAGATTTATTATGTATTGGATTTGACGAAGATGCAAGCCTTGAGAATCTCTTGATGCCTGAACACCTAAAAAGAATCTTAGATCTCCAAGAACTTTAACCATGAAGTGATAATGGCATGTAAGCTTGATCCAGTAACTATAATGTCATCAACATCTATCAACACAAATAATTTCGCAGTCTTAGTAGTATAGACAAAAAGTAAGTAGTCAACGGCTGATTCAACAAAGCCATACTCAAGTAGGTGTTGGGACAGTCGTCTAAACCAAGCTCTCATAGCTTGTTTAAGGCCATAAAGTAACTTATAAAGCTTGCAAACATAATCACTATGAGTCTCATCGACAAAACCTCGTGGTTGCTCCATAAATACCTCTTCATCAAGATAGCCCTGCAGAAAAACATTTGAAATGTCTAATTGTCGAATATGCCAATTAAATGAAACAGCCAAAGCTAACACAATGCGAATAGAAGTAGGTTTTACCACAGGAGAAAATGTGTTTGTGTAGTCGACTCCATACTGTTGATCAAATCATTTTGCGACCAAACGGGGTTTAAATCGTTCAATGCTTCTATCAGACAATCTCTTGATTTTATAGACCTATTTGTTGCGTACAACATGTTTACCATGTGGGCGGGGACAAAGTGACCAAGTCCCATTCACCATTAGTGCATCAAATTCCCGTCCCATTGCTTCACGCCAGGATGGAGAGGCAACCGCTTGTGTGTAATTGGATGGTTCAGTGTCAGTGATAACAGAGGAGAGTACCTGCAAAGGATACTTGGTAGTATAAAACATTGTAAAATCAGGAAAGGCCTTAGGTTTTGAGTTACTCGTCATTGAGTGGGTTGTTGCCTGGTTGGGGTGTGGGACAAGGATAGGGAATTCATGTGAGGTAATTTGTTCTGTAGACTGGGTTTCAAGTGTTTATGAATTTGGAGTTTTGAGATCTTGGGTTTCAACTTGTAGTGGAGAAATGGGATTCGGGAAAGGGGTTTGTGATCAAAGGTCTCATGGGTGTGTGATGCTATTGGGTCGATGGCAGGAGTTGGTGGAATAGGAATATTTGAAATTGAAAGAGGTGAAGGAGAAAGTGTACCAAGCGAGCTCGAGCTTGACGACGCAGGAGAAGTTTGGACTTGACCCTTTGCAGGAAAATGTTTTTCATCAAAAATTACATTTCGTAACACATAGACACGTCCTGTAACTAGGTCAAGACAGCGGTAACCTCTTTGTTGACTGGCATATCCTATGAGAACACATACTTTGCTTCTAAAGGACAATTTATGAGGCTCATATGGTCTTAATAACGGGAAGCATGCTGATCCAAATATGTGAAGTGAGAGTATTGGGGAATGGTTTTATGGAGCATGTAAAAAGGTGTTAAATTATTTAAAACTTTTGTTGGAAGTTTATTAAATATACTGATGTCAGGAATGCATCTGGCCAATACGTATGGGAAAGGTGGGACCGAGCTAATAGGGTGAGACCGTTTCAACAATGTGGCGATGTTTTCTTTCGACTATACCATTTTGTTGAGATGTGTGAGGACACGTTAAGTGATGAAAAATACCATTTTCTTGCAAAAAACTTTTAAATTGGGTAGAGAGATTTCACCCCATTATCTGTTTGGAATTGTTAAATTTTACAGGAAAAAATATTTTCGACAAGTGCTTTGAATTGTTTGAAAATTCCGAAACCTCATTTTTATAAATTAATGGGTAGAGCCAAGTGTATGTAGCGAGAATTGTCATCAACAAAAATAACATAATATTTGGAACCACCAACCGAATACACAGGAGATGTCCATACCTCAGAATGGATAAGAGATAAAGGATGCAAAGACTGAGGAGTAGACTCACTAAAGGGTAATTGTTTAGCTTTCCCTAGGGGACATGCTCAACAGAACCCTACTTTATTGGATGAAATAGATGAATACTTAGACCGAGAAAATTGACTTAAAATAACTTGGGAAGGGTGACCTAAATGATCGTGCCAGACATCTAATGTAGTAGAGATACCAACTTTAGCAGTAAAGCATGAAATTTTTGATGAACAAGATTTAGTGTCTGCAATTGGGTAGAGTCCATTCTTAACTTGCCCGTGAAGTAGGAGCCACCCCGTCTTGTTCTCCTTCACATAAAAATCAGATCAAGTCAATAAAAAATAGCAATTATTATCAAGGCAAAAGCGATAATAGAAATTAAATTGGAAGAGGCATTAGGACAATGAAGAACATTAAGAGACGTGGTACCCGTATTTTTAATCACTAAACCTGATCCATTGCCAACAGTAATGGTGTCCTCTCCAACATAGGGTTGTGATGAAGCGAGATTTGCCGTAGTATTAGTGATATGGGCATTGGCTCCACTGTCTGCGTACTACATCTGTTGGGCATATGCAGAATTACCTTCGGCAGCCATGGTAGTTAGTTCGAAAGGTGAGTTTCGGCCTTGATAAGAAAAATTAAACTAGTGATAGCAGTCTAGGGCCGTATGGCCCCTTTTTCCACATATTTGACATATGGGCCTATTTTCAAGTGTAGGGGGCTGATTAGGCCTAGCATTCAGAGAGCCCGCATGAGTTAGGTGAGTGGTATGTGAAGGTAAATGGGCCTGAGTGGAGAAACCAGAGGACTTGGTTGGTTTCTTAACAAAGGACAATCCCTTGCTTTGGTTAGCAACAAAGCCAAAGGTCTCTATTGAAGCAATGGGTTCATGAGCCTCCATGAGAGTTTCAAATGTGAGAAGTTTCGCTTGGAAATCCTCTACGGTTAAGTCCTTTTCGCGGTGGGGAAATTGAAGGAGGTGATGAATGGAGCAAAGAGGGATTTGAGGCCACTCAAGAGGTATGTGATGAGCACATGCTCATCGATGGGTTTGCCGACAGTTGACAATTGATCTGACAACAACCTTGCTTCTTCAACGTATGCCAAATAGGTGCAGTTGCCTTGGGAAATTGTTTGAATCTGGCGCTTGAGGTGGGCAATTCGGGAGCGAGAGGTAAAGGAGAAACGGGTTTGGAGGGAGTCCCAAACTTGCTTCGAGGTCTCTAGATTCAGGATGGTGGATACTAATTTCTCAAAAAGTCAACAGAGAACGGCTGTGTCCGATTTGGACCGGTGTCACAAGCCGAGTTAGCGGGGTTGTTAGGGAGTATCTTGGGAGGAGCGGCGATGGAGCTGTCCACCATGCCAAGTTTATGATGGCTTTTTTAAGAAAGCCAGAAATTGAATTCTCTAAGTAAGGTAGTTGGGTCCTTCGAGTTTGGTAAATTGTAGTGTATTAGTGTTTGAAGTGGCCATTGGAAATTAGGAATTGTGGTGCGGAAGCTGTTTCAGTAGGATCAAAATAGGCGTGAGCCTTGATGCTCTGATACCAAGTTAAAAACAATTGAGAATTTGTAAAACCAGCAGTGACATATGAGATGAAATGGAAGGGCCAACTTGATTTTTCTATGTATTACAATGGTTTTATATAGTAGAGCTTAGTATACAAACATATGGAATACACTAAAGTTATGGAATATACAATTGTTATGATTGACAGAATTGTGGAGAGATCAATGGGATGCCGAGATCACGTTGGAGGTGATTGTGGAACCCGTACTGATATGGAAGGAGTAGTCTTGCATGGAGGAGATTGAGGAGTATTGTGATTACTGTGATTGCTTGGTTTAACAGGGTTGACTCAGACTCGGCCTAACGCCCCAAAATGGGCTTGGCCCATGCCTCGAACCAGGCCGAGTTAGCCTTTTTTTGGGCTGAGCCACAAGCGATTCGAGCCGACGAGCCAAATTGCTATCCATAGTTGAAATCATCCCTTCTATGGAAGAATGATTATTCTTCTTGGCTAGGGTTACATAGGGGCGAGGTGTCTATTAAGGCCCATGTGGCCTTGGCCAAGTAGCACAACCCATGGAAGAAATCTATGCAGTGATGGGATGAACATGTTCAAAATCAAGAGAGTAGATTTTATCATATGGAAGAGTGTAAAAGTTCATGTAAAGATAAATGTAAATGTAGCAAGATTGTAATAGTAACATGTTTTAACTATGAGTTTTAACTTTTTCTTCAATTTCACATGTGAATTCCCCACTTTAAGTGTCTTAAACTTTGAAAAAATACATTTTGGTGGATGCTAACTTGTACAAACAAAAAGAAACCATTTAAAACAGGCTACTATAATATACGGTCTAGCAGTGAAAAACATCAAAAAGAAATCATGAATTGCAAATTTTAAACACTACTATTGCATTTATTTTCTTGTAGTCGGACTTGAAAAAAAAAGGACTTTTTCTGCTCTCTTTAAGTCGGACATCAGAAAATGCTTCTCGAAGGCTAAGGGTGCGGTTTTGTTCCTTGAATTCTCTCTCAAATAGCGTCAAGATTTTTGTTGAGTCCAATTAGAAACATCTATAGCCTCTTCCTTTCTACAATTTGCTTGTATCTAATTCCATCTTCAGGACATCTCCATGGGAATTCCTCGTACAGACTGCTACCAATTAGAGCAGAGAGAATAGCGAGAGAGAAAGACATACAAAAAGAGAAAAAAAAAATTTGACAAGAAGATAAAAAAAATTTGCAGAGTAAACAGACATGGTGGTTGCATGTGAAATGGAGTGAAGAAGCAATGGAAGAGAGATAAAATGTCAGAGAGAAGAAATGGTGAGTTAGTCCAGCCAGCATTAATGAGACATTGTTGCGCGAATTATAATGAAGCAGTGTAATGGTCAGGCTTATAAGATAACACGGCTTGGCTTAGTTAAATGGCTTAAACGGCTTGTGAACAGTAAAGTATAACTCCCTCTTATATAGTAGTTAGAACTAGTGAAGGCAGGTGCTTTGCACGTATAGTAGGTGATGTATTGTAAGTAATAGTGTTATAATTTGGTTATGTAGTATTTGAATGAAAAATGAGACCTAATTTGAATGACGATTAAATTAGATTATATAAACTATTTCCTTTTTTTCTAAGGAAAAGAGGTCGTAGTCTGATTTCAACTGGTTAGTGGATAAGATGTGTGTACCAAATATAGCTATTTTCCCTACAGTCAGAAAGTATGTAGACACAGCTATTGAAATTGTCGTCAGAAACTTTATCCCTCGACTGTCAATTTAGATCTTAACATCCCATGTCAAACAGAGACCAACCTACCCCTCAAGTCTCCTGTAATCAACAAATATCAGCAGAAGAACGTGACATAGCATAGAAATTAGTAAAGATATAATTTGAAATTAATTTCTACACTTGAACCTATGTAAGACTATCCAGGTGCCATAAAATATTTCTTTTAGCATTTCAATTTGACACAAGTAGTATCATTTGAGAAAAAGAGTAACTAAGAGCTGTTGATTTCTTTTTCCGATACTTATTTGCATGAAGCACATATTACAGGTAGCAAAACCATCATAAAGGAATAGAACATACAGCTAAAATAATATTCATATACATGTTTTTATAATTTCACAACAATAGAGTATTCATTAGATCAAATTAACTCATGTTCATAACTATGGAGTAGTCATTAAGTCAAATGAACTCACAATTTGAAGCTTAATTATCTTCCCATCTAGCTCCAGAGTCATAATTTTCTGCATTAATTATGGATAATCACATTAACCCACAATAAAAACAGTGCGAAAGACCTGAAAATAACTTAACTATTTTGTAATCTAATCAACATTAATAAAAGGAATTATAAGAATAAAACTCACAAAATCCAATGGTGCTAATATAGCTATGGACCAATCACTCAGTACAGGCTCATTTGTACAATCAAGAACTTATTTGAAACAATTCTCTCGGTTCTCTGGCAGTTCCCTTTCCAAAATAACTGAAACTTAACACTTTATTATATTGCTTTCTTTCCCTTCCAATTCCAACTTGCACTTGCTGACTAATACTCTTAATAACTAAAACACAATATGACAAACTACCAAATTCCTTATTTAAAACACACAAAAAAAAAAAAAAAAAAAACAGTGCAATTTCATTTCATCAGACTAAGATGGGTACAACTTTTGATACATGAACGGCCACACTTTGTTATTGCACTTCACCAACCCAAAATAGAAAATGATTGCTACAATTGGAGGAAACATGGGCAGAAGCATGTAAAGGCGAGTGAGTGTCCAAGAAGCTACTACAAATGTATGCATTTTAATTGTCCTGTCAAGAAGAAGGTCGACTGATCTGTTGAATCGTTGATGATCATATAACTGAGATTACATATAAAGGGCAGCACAATCATGATATGCCTCAACCCTCTAAACACGGAAGAGATAGACAGATAGTTGTGCTTTGGATGGAACTTCGAACTCCCAGGTGAAGCTGGTAATTAGTTCACAGAGTCAGGGTGAAATGTGCCTGGAAAATGAGGTTGCACCTTTTCAACCTGGACCTTCAAAAGTTCAGGAATCTACACAATCAGTATCTGAGCATCGTCCCGGCTCTCAATTAATCTTAATGAAGTGGAAGATTCAACAATTTAAACCAATGACAGGAATGATGATGAACCTAATACAAAAAGAAGGTAAAATTTATATGGATTTTTCTATTTAAATTATCCCAATGAACATATTTTCTACGCAATCATTTACTTATGTGGTATACCTCCCTTTGAAATGCAGGGAGTATTGAGATTGGGTCGTCCATGCAAGCACCAACAAATAAAACAATTACGGAATCTAGAATCGTTTGGCAGACAAGAAGTGAAATTGATCTGTTGGATGATGGATATAAATGGCAAAAATATGGCCAGAAGGTGGTCAAGGGGAATCCTCATCCAAGGTGCAACTCCTTTCGTTACACGTCGTTTACTATTTTTCTGCTACGCATTTGTTTTTGAATTTATTCTCCCCATATTGTTTGATAAACTATTAAATGAGAAAGGCTGTAATTCTTGCCATAAATTTACAAGTTGGTCGGTAACTTTTGGAAGAAAATTTGTGTGAATTTTGTCAAAAGTACGTAACCAAGTTTGGCCATAAACAACCATTATTTCAGAAAGAAGTACCAAGTGTTGAACTTCCTGGCCTATTATATTTATAGCTTGCAGAGAAGTTTTCTACTGGACTATGACAGCATAATATTGTAGTTATAAATAAAGTGAAATCTCTGTTTGCGTGTGAAGGATTTTATTCTCCTTGTGAAATTGTATGAGATTGTAAGATTTGTAGTGAAAAAGAAGCCAGCTCTGAATGAATATTAAATTGGATTATATAAACAGATCATAATCATTATACTTTACATTTGTACTATTTGTGCTTTTAATACCATCTATCAATGTGTTCTCTGGGTGACCTAGAGTCTGACTACCTAGTTTGCACAAACATTTGAGGTCTTCAATCTGAATAAAAGAACAATCTCCACTGAATTTACCTATGAAATTAACTATTGCCATGACATTTATCTACTCCCATTTTCTTCCAGCATAAGAAGAAATCTTAAGTGAGCTAAAGAAAGAAATATCAATGCCAAGATCATACAAAATCTATGCATGTGTGTTTCTTCATACAACCAAATCCACCTTACTCAAAGAAATTTTGATATTATAATGAAACAGAGAAAGTTGGAGAGACGCATAATATTGTGTAATTGGAGACAAAGAATTCATGTCATGACATAATGTTACTTCCTATAATCAGTAAGTACACACAAGAAGGTGTTGAAGACCAATTCTAGCAGCTAAAGCAATACAATCTAAGTTCTTAAAATTAAGTGTTACAACCACCTATATGTGAAAACTGTGTACGAGAGAACAAATTTGGCCAATTATTGATGAGAGTTAGTGGAACCTGTTAATCTAAATAATAAAACGTTTTGTCTTCAACAACTGCTCAAGGTAGGATCAGGACATACAATTTCCTAATGACATTAAAGACTAAATTTAAATAAATTTGGCCACTTAAGAGCTTGAAATTAGTAATTGCCATAACCTGTATGTGAAAATTGTTCCAAGTGTCAAACACTAAATATAAATTGTTAAAATGTGTCCCCTTTGTTCAATAGAAGGTTCCATTTTGTCAAGAAAAATACATAAATTATAAGTTCTTGTTTGTTATGCTTAAAAGGTGCTAAGTAGGAGCCAATTATTGGGTAGACTCAAAATTTGTTTCTTTTGAACCAAAGAAGCACTTATATAAGAACCCCAAACATGTAGTAGAACAGAACATAGATACAAAACAGAATTTCAAACATGGAGTACTATTGACTGAACTTATTGTAACCCAATAAGATGAAGGCAAACTTATTGAAGCAGATCTAGAAAGAAAGACAGCAGCAGCTAATTCTCCAATTGTGCGTCAAATTATCCCCATAAACAAGTTTTCAGGATTTCTTGAAGGAAAAGCAGATCTAGAAAGAGAATTTTCAGATGTAGAAACAAACAAAAAAAGTAAAGAAAATGAACGCTCTTGGAACCACGAAGGCAAAAAGGAAGGAAAGCTTACAAAGGTGAAAGAGGTAGTAAATATTTGCAAATGTTCAACATCCTAGAAAAAATAAAATATATTCTAATGACACGTAAATATTGCTTCAATTAGCTCAGTGAAGCTAGACATTTCCTAAAAAATGAAAACAAAAAAAGATAAATGTTCAAACAAAATGCATAATCAGTAAGGAATCAATATCTGTTTTTATCGTCAAATAGATGTGCTTCTACCATAGGGTCCCAACTGAGGCTTGAGGCAGTGCACAAAAGCAGAGACAACAAATAAGCCTCCAAATGACAATATGAACAACCTCAAAGGAAACACCTCGAGGAGCACATCAATATCTGATTTGGATAAGTTACATCATCCCAGATCAAGCAAGCAAGCAAATGAAGGAGAAAAATAGTTAGAGCTCTAGGCAATCATAATATTGATCTCCAACTAAATTGAATTAAGTATTAGAAGATGAAATTATTTTTTTTATCCTTTTAATGAAATGAGCTTTAACATATTGCGACACTATAGCTTAAAGAGCCAGGTTTGTAATTAGCCATAAGCACTGAATGACTAAATTTTGACGTTATCTCAACTTGGTTCCAGTTGAACAAGAGAGAAAGTTAAGAATTAGAAATAGTAAGTTTAATCATTTCTCAATAACCATGATATGATTTTTTTTTAAGGCCTTTCCATTCAAAGCAAGTAGAAGCTTTACTGATCCGTCGTGACTACCGCCATCCCCAACAACCCCTTACCGAAAACAAAAGAAAAAGAATACAGCAAATGCCTAAAAATGCAGCATACCTCATCTCAAACACCAAGACACTTAATGGTATTTCTTCAAATATAACATTCTAGCATGTTCCAAAATCTATCCCCATCCTACAGCCATCGTATACAAAGCATACCTCATAACATACATTAACCTAAACAAAGAAAAAGTTATTATGTCTGGTTATAAATTACACAAAATAATAAATAAATTAAAAGCACCAAATTTCCAAGACATAAAACAAATCTTCAAATAAAAATAGAGATAAAATATAAAAAAAGTATAAACCTGATGATCAAAATTGAGGGCCGGTCTCTATCTCTGTGTAGAGAAAAAACCCGCCAACTCAACTATAAATTTCTTTTGGTTTTTTCATCAGAATCTCTATCTTTGCAAATGGAGTTCTTGATAAATATAGGTAAAATCGACCATCCAAAAAAGATGTCAAATTCGGAATTCAAAAAAAGTGGAAAGAAGAAAGTAGGTGGATTTGGTGGTGAGGCGACGTTATATCAAAATGCCGGTCTCCACCGTCAAAGTCGATGCTGCAGTGGAACGATTTCATACCTCATGTGGCACATCTGCACGCTTGTGACCTTGAGGAAAGTAAAATAACTTATCCCCAATATGTGGCATGTTAGCTATGGGACAAGTAGAGCTGAGCATCAGTGGCGAACAAACTGCTTACTCCTCAGTTAACTACATAAATCCCAGTATTGATAGAATGCATAAATAAAGGACTTGAAATTAGAATTTTTTGCCAATATAAAAGACAATAAAAGGCTAATATTCTCTTCATTATAATGTTATACCCGAGGTCCCTTAATCAATAAAACATACAAAACCAGGAATAGGAGAAGGGAAATGACAATACCTAATGATGTCGCCACTAACTATTCCACAAACAGAATCATCCCAATTAATTACTGAAAAATGTTCTTTCTTTTAATCTGATTCATATACAGAATAATTACTAAATTCAGTAACACTAAACCATAAGCAGAATTTGAAAAGGAAGGGAGAAAAATCCAAACCTCACTTTTAGAATGACCTTAATAGCAACCTCCGGTCCTATAAGTTTCCTCTTCTTAAACTTGGTCCTGTAAGTAAACCACAAAAAAAAAAAAAAGGAGTACGTTCCAAATCCTTCTCACTTGATGCAGCACTAAATAGATTATCCTTATTTCTTCGCTCTACAACTTCAGCGTCATCATCTTCAATGAGTAATGAAACATATTTCTCTGTATTTGGAAAAAAACTGCAATTAATTACAATAAAGTAAAATTCCTCAGCAATCAAATATATAGACATAATGTGGAAATTAACCAAATGTCTAAAAACTCCTAAATTTTTTTGCAGATTCTTATATAAAACAATGTCTATTGCAAAAAGTTTAAACAATCATGATGTTCAAGCTTTAATAAGCTCCAAGTGTAAAACTTCTTGACCTGGAAAACAACTAACAGATATTGCTAATTTAATATATGGTTTTACCAATTCATGACAAGTATACCCAAAATGAACTCTACCCACTTCTTTTCCCAGCTCGAACTCATTATAAAAAAATTTCGAAGCACTATCCAAGTACATACCTTTTGATGTGATGAAAGTGAAATTACTCCTTCATAAAGAGAAATCTAGGTTAGAGAAGCAAAAATGAAGTTGTAATTGCATATTCAGTAACAAACAGGCAGAAAGAATAGCTAATTGAATTTTGACAACCAAGGGTTTTGTGTAATGAGATAAAAGCAGTGTGGTGCCGACGGTTTGGAAAGACAATGGAGTTGCTAGGGTCCGAACCGTACACTTCACTTTCCATGCGGTCGCACCAACATCACTAGAGGCCAGCTAGAGGCAGTCTGTGAGAACCATGCACCGCATTAAAATACTCCTTGCGGTCGAATGGAGTAGTTCGACCGAGAAAGATTCCAATTGCCGCGAGTCTCCAAATATAATCAGAAATCTAAGGCTGCGGTTGATTTTCGTTTTCATTTTCCATTTTCAATTTCAAAACGATTTTTAGAAAACGGCCCATTTTTCTTGTTTTGGATTGAAAACGTTCAAAACGATAAAAAGTCATTTTTCATTTTCAGTTATAAATTTTAACTCGTTTTCGAAAACGACGGACCAAACGTGTTTTTCACGCCGCAGCCTAATATTTCCAATATTTTTGCAATCCTTAGAGACGTGATTTACAATTCTAAATTAGTTTTAGTTTATTTTATTCATTTTTTAATTATTTCCTAGGACTTTGTTTCCCATTTTAATTAGGTTTATATGGTTTCATACAAATAGGGATTTTATTCTTCAATTGTAACTTGCAAGACTTTTATGATGAATTGAATGAAGTTTTTCCTCTCGAAGCTTTGCTTCAAATCTATCGAACTTATTGGGTTAATTCTCGTGGCGTTCACCAATCAAAGTGAGATTCGTGGATTGTGTAATCACAGGGTCAAGGTATTCTTGTAAGGGCTTTGGTTTCTTCATTTATTTAATTTTCGAGTCAAACTTTATATATCCGGATTTTGATTCTTTAATTCTGTGATTAAAACGTCTACATGTCCTATTGACTATGTGGGTTGTTTAGTCCATTAATTTTGGGGTTAATTTCCATATACCTGTTTGTTTGGAACTTTTCTGGGTTTAAATCAATATCGTTGTGGGTTCATTAGTGTTCGTTGTTAACGGGTTCACATCAGTTCGCATCATTTGGTATCAGAGCAAAGGCACCAAGATCAAGGTTATATCCAATTTTTATTTTATTTTATTGAGTCTTTATTTTGTTATTTTTGAGTTCTTGTATTTTTTTTTTTCAATTTTTTTTGAAGTCTTTATTCTATTGTCAAGTTTTCTAAAAAAAATTAAACAAAAAATTCTATTCATTCCATACGGAGGTACTGTTCATGTGTGTAAAAAAAAATTGAGTAAAAAAAAAAGTGTTAAGAAAAGAGTTAAAAAAAAAAAAGAGTCAGAAAAAAGAGAAATTTTTTTTTTAAATTAAAAAAAAAAGAGTCAAATTCATACAATGTTTTGGAAAGGATGATGAAGAGATTTGAGTGTATGAAGACCAATATGAAAGATAGGTCGGGAAATAAGTTGGAAAGGATTGATGCAAAGTTAAAAAATATTCATAGGGATCAATGTGGTGAGAGGTTCAATGTGAGGAGACGGGAACCTTGGATGAACAATTGTGACGCATATGGATGTGGTTGTGACATTGATGAAGTACGGGGATTGGGATATAAATGTGATAGGTTTGGAAGAAGGGATATGAGAGATCGGCGTGAACGAGAATTTGGGGAGATGCCTAGGAAATATTATGGGAGTGAGTATCCGATCGAAAAGAAAACACCTGTCGCGAGGTATGTTGGTGGTGCATTGAGTGAAGGGTTAGGTTGGATTATAAACAGGAAGTGGCGGAGATTCGTGACATACTAAATTCCCAAATCGATCATCCAAAGGTGCCAAAGGAGCAAAAATAAAATTAGTGAGGTGATTGACTATGAAAAAAAGGGAGAAGAGCCATGGGAAAATGAAAAGGAGTGTGAAGTTGAAGGGGCTTTAGTGACAATTAACATTCCCCTTCCCCATTTCGCTATAACTATTTTGCAGGATTTTGAAAACTTAGTTCATGACGACGAGCCAGATGGAATCCCTTACAACCCAGGCATTGATAATGAATTGGTGGATAACACTCAACAGCAATATTTTGGTTTGGAATTCTCTTCTTTACCGTTGGTCGAATTTGTAGTCCCCGAGGAGACAAAGGAGTATCAATGGTGTTGGAAAGAATTCATATGCATTGGATTGAATGGCAAGGGTGATATAATGAGAAACCTGCTTCCATTTGAAGTGACATTACTACAATTGTTTGGGTTGAGTAAAGCAGGAAAAATGCATGGAGATTTATCAAATAAAATCATTCTTGGAGCATCACCAACTTACAAAAGGAAGCTATTCAAACATGAAAAATGCTACTCAGCCAGGTGTAAAACCAAGCTCAAAAATAGGAAGTCGAGATGGTAACACCTCGACCCTTAGATATGAAAAAAAAAGTAAGTGAAATCAGGGGCTAAGGTGATGCCACCTCAGCCCCTGTTTTTGAGCCTGTTACTGAGTCTGGCTCAGTAGCAGGGCTGTTCAAACATACACATTTTGATCTATGTAAAGGTGATTAGATTTACATATGTAAGAGGTGAGTTCGGGTTCAAAAGAGGTCTAAATTGCATCCTAGAGGTTATGGGCCATTTCATGTGATTGCATTGATTAGGGACAAGGGCTACAATTTGGAACAGGATTTGAGGACGAATCCTTTCGAAGAGAGAGGGTCTGATGTGATCCGAGGCATAAGGTAAAATCTGGACAATTTCAGCAATTTCCTTGATGAATTACAATTGCAGTCTTTCAGTTTTTTCAGACATCTTAGGGTTATGTTTTCCTTTTTAAAATAGAATTCTAATATTTATTCCTTTTCTAACTTTATTCTAGTCTTAATATTAATAGGAAATTTATTCTACATTGTAAACTGACTTTTATGATGAATTGAATGGAGTTTTACCTCTCGAAGCTTTTTGCTTCAAAATATCGAACTTATCAAGATTTTATAACTTGTGCCGTTCAAACAAAATATCGGGTTAATTTCTTTGGGTTGTGTAATCAAAAGGTCCTTCGCGTCGCCGTTACCGTTGGGTTGTTTGATTCATTAATTCCTTGAATCAAATCTACAAATTCGGGTATAATATCAAGGCTTTGTGATCAAGAGGGTTGGTTTAAAATACCTTTGGTTGCTTGGTTCATCGATTAGAGATTAAATCCTAAACCTTTCATCATTTGAGCGTTCTTGGGATCCGGTGTCAGTTTCTGTGGGTTCGATTGCAACCTTACTAATCGGGTTCATATCAGTCAGGCTCGACTCCTGGATCACATCAGAAATTCATAGGACAATCATCTTGTTGAACTTACTTGAGTTAGGGGGGGGGCTAGTTCTTTCCCATTTTAACGATAGTCTTCAGATTGTAAACTATGTCAGCCTGAAGATAGACCATTGATGAAAAAGAAGGCAATCGAAGTTAAATGTGATGAAAGTACCAATATGCAACATTGAGGTTATGCATAAATGGTTAAAGAACAATTCTCTCTATAGGGTTGTACAAAACCTGTTGGAATTGGTTCAAAAATTAACCAAAAATTGGAAAATAAAAAGGTGTGTAAAAGTGGAAAATGAAAACGTGTGACTACGTGTCAACTTCGACCAAATATTTGGACTTGATCCGATTGTCAAATTACAAAAGTAAATAGACCAATTTATTCTACTCGTCGAGTAGATTGTCGTAGTATATTTGGAATCTCGAAACCAATTCCGGATGAATGAGAAATTGCGGTCCAAAGTTAGAAGAAATGAAGTGTTGCAACTTTTCGAAAGGATACAGGTTTTGACCAATTGTTGCAACTTTTTGAAAGGATGCATGTTTTGGCCCACACTACTTCATTTGCACCCTTTCTACTTCTATAAATAGAACCTTATGGACATGATTTTGGGTACACCAATTGCATTGAGCATACATTCTTTTCTTACAATTCTCTCTTTTTTAATTCCATAGCATTTTCATGCATTTCCTTGGTAGAAAGGGAATTTGGAGTGCTCCTATGGCTTGACATGGTAGTTGTATTTTGAGAGATGATTGTTAAAAAATCCTTAGCACCGATGTGGAACAAATTCATCTTAAGGACCAAGTGTCAAACACTTGCCTTGACCAAAAACTCATCATTTGCATCTTTCTTCCTTCATTTTCTGATTTCTCTTAATTATGATTTGATTTCAGAAACTGATTAACATTATTTACATATTTTTCTGCGAGGTTTGATTCAAAGAATATCTTGCTTTCGTTCAAGAATCGAAAAAGATGAATCCATATTCATGCATTCGAATTCGGTAACTATTATTGCTTTGCTTCTCAAATTCTATTTTGGTAAGTCGAAACTATGTTTCGATTTCACTCAAATAAATGGTATGCTTTTATGAATATAATATGTACATAATCGGTATATTCCCCAACAATCTGAAGATGAATTTTGTTTTCATGCATTTATATTTTTCATTATTCTGTTTGGATGAACAAAGTATTAAATGGATTGGATGATAAAATCTGATTTCATAAACTCGACACCGATTTATGTTTATGCTCGGTGGGGTTCTGTGCAACTCTTAAGAACTGATGCATACATGAGAAACTATTATGTTATTATATGAATTGTGTCTTAAGTGTCCATGTCGTCCATTTGCTTAGAATATGATGAAAGTGAAGTATTATATATTGCACATGGTTGCAATTGTTAATCAATATATATGGCTGTTAATACGTGTCTTTCCATAAATTAGTCAAGGACCATGAAGTTGGTTTATTTTGAAAAAGTGCATGTGGTTTTTAAGGCAATTTATTAAATGATGACTCTTCATTTTCTAAATGCATTTTCAAATCCAATTTCATAATCTATTGTCAAGTTGATTATCCTATCAAATAATATGACATGTATATTTATTTAAATATGATCTATATATGTTGGTCATTGGTACAACTCCAATGTTACTAGAATAGATGCCAACTAATTCTGAAAGTATATGAACTTTCATGACTATTCTTTTATTGGAATATGAAATATGACATGGTAAATTGATTGGTTAATTTTCATATCTTGTTGAAATTATATTAACTTTGATTAATGTTGATAGCCTCATTTAATCTTATGGAATTAAGTGAAATGACTTTTATGCCAGTTATATTTGCATAAAGTATGACAAATTGTGATTTGTTCTAATGGAAATTATTACAAAAATATTAAGACATGAAAATACTTTGCAGAGCACAAACTGTGCCTAAAGTTGGCAATGGTGCTGAACTTCCTTTAAACCTGGAAAAGTTTGAATGTGATGATTTAGTTAAATTTCTGACTTCAATAAAATAAAATGGGATGATTTGTGGAAAATGATATTTGCATTAGAATATGACAAAATGTAATTTCTCCTAATTTGATTAGTTGGAATTGGTGGAAAATTATGTAGAATATTATGAAATATTCTAGGATCAATTTAGATGAAAAGGCGCGTCATTTCATATGAAAAACCATGACTTTTGATATAATTATTTTCCGATGGATATGTTTTTTCATAGAGATTATTTCAAGAGGTGTGTCCTTTTGTAAAGTTGTGTCTCTTGAGAATACAACTTTTCAACCTATGGTTGATTCGTTCGTTTAAGTTTGAATATGGTGAATAAAGTGAATATGTACCTTATTAATTGACATGAAATGAAATTATCATGTGAAATGTCACAATGTGATAAGAGAAGTTGCAATTCTTGTGAATAAAGATACTTAGCCCTCTTCACTGTTGAAATTGACTTTAATCGTGAGACCAATTAAAATTGGTTTATGCTTGGAAAGTATTGTCGGTCTATATGATGGCCTTGATTTAATTTGGATGATCAAATTAAAATAATTGGATTGAAATATGTTATATACAACTTTAATTGAAATAATTTGTGAGTTAAGGATCACTATTTTGAAAGTACTTAGACTTTCATGAAGCACTCAATACGAATATTATCTAAGATATAAATGAATAGAACGATGAAAAAGTTGTTGAATCCTAAGTTCAATTGTAGCCCAAAGATGTGGGGGTTATCATAAATGCTCGTGAACTTGAATGAAAAGTTTAAAACTTATGGATGCAACGTTACTAGATTGTATATGTATTCTTAATTGAGGAATTGTGAGGGTAACTCAGTTTAACAGTTACGTTTGCTTCTATTTTATAATCATAGAACGATACCTATGAAGGCGGAAAGATAGAAAACCTTTATACTAATTATAAAGATGATATATACTAAGTCTAAAGTAGATGAAATGGGTTGTAAAATCGATTATGTCGTTTGTTTAGACATGCAAGAACAATTAGAATATATGAAGAATATTCATAAAGTTCGAATGCACTGTAATGTTTCAATGATGATATTGAATGCCTATGACTCTGAAATCCACTAGTAAACATGGTTGACTAGTGTAATAATTAGATAGAAATCCTTCAATCTTGCTTAGAATTGATAAAGTTTTAGATAAAGCTAATAAGAAGTATGTAGCTTCATGAAAGGATATCTTGGTGGTGACAATTTGTATCTATTAAATGAAATCGATCATTTGCTAGCAATAATTGATAAGATACTAAGTCACATGTAATGGTAGGTCTAGACATATAAGTTATAGACATAATACCATTAAGTAGTTGATCTCAATGGTGTAAACTCGTGGTACCTTTAAAGAGATTTACTAAGAGAGATCAAGAATACTACATATCGAAGGGAATGAGGTAAAACCTACTATGTTAGAGTCCTTATAATGGTAACCCTACCTTGTTGACTGGAGATCCCAAAACCTTGGTTGAAAGAGACAACTAAGTTATGAGGATTCCATGAAGCACTAAGGAAAATAGTTTCCTAACTCATTCTTATGATATTAAAGTGCTTTCTGTAGAGTTGTAAGAGGTTAAGATAATCTTTTAATGATTCCTATATCTTGATTAAGTCAAGTGGAGTAGGGCAGAACACTCTTAATAAGAGGTCGCCTATGTAAGTGTGAAGTGGGGCCGCTTCAATGAGAATTATTCAAGGCTTGAATTCTCTAAACATTTGCAGAACCAACAAGGGTTTAGGGCCAAAATGAACCAAGTCATGAGAACCATGAACGGTTTAGGGAAGACATTGTGTGAGTATCGTTGTCTTGGCTTACACTAAAGGCTGAATGGTTTAAGACATTAAGTTTACCAATTAGCCGAGTAAGTCTGACGGTATTTCACCACGGGAGGTTCAAGGCCAGAGGCTACTATCCCCGATGCAGTGGCTTTTTGCCCTCTCTCTACTTGCATCACATCATAGCATTACATTTGCATACTCGAATTTCCATTCATGTGGGGGATTGTTGGAGTTGGCTCAAAAATTAACCAAAAATTGGAAAATGAAAAGGTGCGTAAAAGTGAAAAATGAAAAGGTGTGACTACGTGTCAACTTCGACAAAATATTCGAACTTGATCCGATGGTCAAATTACAAAAGTAAATAGACTAGCTTATTCTACTCATCGAGTAGATCGTCGTGGTATATTTGGAATCTCGAAACCAATGGCGGATGAATGAGAAATTGTGGTCCAAAGTTGGAAGAAATGAAGTGTTGTAACTTTTCGAAAGGATGCAGGTTTTGACCAATTGTTGTAACTTTTTGAAAGGATGCATGTTTTGGCCCACACTACTTAATTTGCATCATTTCTACATCTATAAATAGAACCATATGGACATGATTTTGGGTACACCAATTGCATTGAGCATTCATTCTTCTCTTGCAATTCTCTCCTTTCTAATTCCATAGCATTTTCATACATTTCCTTGGTAGAAAGGGAATTCCGTTCGAGTTCGTTGGTCGAAGTCATTTGGAGTGCTCCTATGGCTTGACGTGGTCGTTGTATTTTGGGAGATGATTATCGAAAAATCGTTTGTACCGATGCGGGGCAAATTCATCTTAAGGATCAAGTGTCAAACACTTGCCTCGACCAAAAACTCATTACTTGCATCTTTCTTCCTTCATTTTCTGATTTCTCTTGATTATGATTTGATTTTAGAAACTGATTAACATTATTTACATGTTTGTTCTTCGAGGTTTGATTCAAAGAATAACTTGCTTTCGTTCAAGAATCGAAAAAGATGAATCCATATTCATGCATTCGGATTCGGTAAATATTATTGCTTTGCTTCTCAAATTCTATTTTGGTAAGTCGAAACTACGTTTCGATTTCACGCAAATAAATGGTATGCCTTTATGAATATAATATACACATAATCGGTGTATTCCCCGACAAAACCCAATTAACTGAAGCAAGTTTTTGTGAACTGCAATACTTATCCAAGTGAACCTCCCGTAAAAATGCAGCCTGTCCACCAAGACTACGATAAACCATTAAGTATTTCACAGCAACTCTTGTGTTGTCTGAAAGGATACCCGTGTATATTTTTCCAAAGCCTCCTTGTCCAATAATGTTTCTTTCACTGAAATTCTCTGTTGCTAGCCGTATTTCCCACAAGGAAAACCTTCTGAGTTGTCCAAAGGAAATAATAATCCAACCAAGTAATGGTGATTCCGAGCTTGGACCTGTGAGTGGCAGAGGCTGATTGTTGGGATCGACAACTGTAGTGGTACGATTGCTGTCGGGTAAGGTTTTTCAAAGAAATTAGTTCTTCCAGTTGATTCTTGATGCATTTGAGTAAAAAAAAATTCATTCTCTTCATTGAGTCTTCTTTTTCTTGTTAAAATGTGTTGCTTGTAGAGTATAGCCAAACAATCCCTTAGAATAAGAATTCAAAGGGTGGAGAGATTTAACCGAGTGGCGCCTATCGAAGTGTTCTTACATCTCAAGCCTTCTTTCTCTCGAGTTCAGCTCCTCACTTACACCCTGTTTCTTCATATCTGTGATTTCATTTGTTTACTGCACAATGTTTTAGTGAAGTATTACTATGTTCCTGCCTGTTCAACTGCTGGGCTTGATTCTAGATCTTTTCTGTATTTTTTATCACTTTGGGATTAATGTAGTTTAGTGGTTTTATTGTTTAGTTTCTTGAATGGATATGGTTTGATTAAGGACACACTTTACTACGAACGATTCAATTGGATTTTTTGGAAGCTTGATTTGGTTTTTTGCTCCACCAACAAACACCATTATTTTACAACCAAAGCATCACACCGAGTATATCTCATACTTACTACCCAATATGATGAGATGCTTCCAGCTATCTAGAATGAGTGTTAGATGGTGGCTGTGAACAGATACAATCCAAGCCTGGGACTGGATCTGATTGATATTCTACAAAAGTTACTCAGATTATAAATTTATTGAAAAAGAAATCTGGTTGAATGTAATCTCAATCTTTTTATACAAGAGTTACTTGATATTCTACAAAAGTTACTCAGATTATAAATTTATTGAAAAAGAAATCTGGAGAATATTATACATGATATAGGAGGCAGCGATAAAGTTTCACTTTGTATTTTTTACATGGAAGATGATTAACAGTGCATCGTATGCTATGGAAAGAACCTAATTCTATGGACATCGCATTTCAACAATGTTATCCCAACTGAGACATGTAGATTGACTTGTGACTCATAAAACCTGTTTTCCATTGAAAAGTTAGTAATAAAGTGACAGTGGGATAGGGCATAATCAATCTGTAGATTACAACCACTATGCACTAATATGATCGTCTTGGTTACATTTTCTTCCAATATTTTGGTTATAGTAATTTTATTTACATTATTTTATATTTCAATAGAGCATTATCTACTTTCCTATGCTAACCTTGGGATTTATTTGCTGTTGTACTGACGAATTGCACAATTTGGATTTATATATTATTCACAATGGCGTTTGAATTGCTCAAGATGGTGAGTCTTTCATTTTGTTAAAAAGTCCTTTATTGCAGGGGACTAGAACTAATTTATATGAAGGGGAATAAAGACAAGGATAGAAATATAGTTTAAAATAGATTTTAAAATTGACTTTAATTTGAAATGTGAATGTTTAGATGATTATATTAATTTTAATATTTTGATAAAGTTCTAATTTAGTAGAAGTTATCTTGATTATAGATTAGTTGTTCTATATATAGAGGGCTTATTTATTGTAACAAGTACGATTGATTATAGTTTAGGGTTTACAGTATAACCTTCCCTTTTCTATTTTCAGAACTTTATAGCAAGGATAGGCAATCATGTCGAAATAGATGCAAATACGTGCATTGACAGGCGAAGGTAATATTTTTTATTACTTTGAATTCTTTCATAGTGCTATTATCACTTTTTTGCTTTTTCAAAATACAGCTGCATATGCCGCCGCTAATCATTTTGGGCCAGACAGTTGGTGAGATACTATAATTGGAGATTATTCTAAGAAAGATAATTTAGTTCAGCTGTGATTTCATTTGCTAGCCTATTTTTCACTCATGGGTTCAAGGCATTTGATATACTTCACTCTGTAGTTCACAATGCGGTGATTGCGAGTAACTGCATGTTTTGTGGACAAATTGGTATTGCTGATTTAGTTACGTACGTTACTCATTTTTATTTCCCAAATTTTTCATTAAGTTTTGTAGGTATGTGATTTGACTTCATGTTGAAGTTTGATTAGCTATCACTATCTGAAACTCCGAATTCTTTTTCACGTCTTATTTACAGGTGATATGATCAAAGGGGGGCAAAAAATTATCAAGATTTGGATGATTGTTGGAGGGCATCCTAAACCAAGATTCAAGTTTGATTCAAGCCAACAAAGCGTACAATAGACAGTCGAGCTATGGGGTACAAAATGTCAAAGTCAACCAGCTAAAGTCCAAGTTCCATGTTGGGGTCGAAGTCCAAAACAATTGGGATTAACTTGTTGGAAGAAGCCGGAAGTGGAGCCAGACATAAAGTCATGCGACCGCAAGGCTTTACTCTCATGCGGTCGTACAGCAATAGTCCGAGAGTAAAGAAGCACCATCTTATATAACCATGCGGTTGCACAGTACAATTTCGAGACTGAATTTTCTATTTTCGCGCGAGAGTTTTATTTAGCCTAGAATTCTTATATTTTTGTAACTTTCCATTTTTAGAGTTTTAGTCCATTTTTAATTAGTTCTAGCTTTTAGTATATATAGTTATTTCTTTCATTGTATTTTACAACCACCATGATTTATTGAATGAAATTGAGATTTTTTTCTCTCTTCGAGGCATGTTTGCTTCAAAAAAATCTTTTATTCTTGTTGAACAATCCGAACTTATCAAATTTAATCATCTTGTAGCGTTCAAAACAAATCCGGGTGATGTTCATCAAGTTTGCATAATCAAGAGGTCCGCATATCGTTGGCGATTCAGGTTGCTTGATTCAATTATTTTTGGGTCAAATCCAAAGCCTTTGGTTATTGGCGTTCTTGGAATCCGGTGACAATCTCGTAGCGGGTTTCGTAGCCGTCGTTGCTACGTGGGTTCACATCAATTGGTATCAGAGCTTGGGCTCTAAAATCAAGGTTATATCCTTTTTATTCTTTTTTGTTGAGTCTTTGTGTTTTTTTTATCTTTTTCATCATTTTCTTTTGTGTTCTTCATGTTTTTCTTCGTTTGTTTAGTCTTGATCCGTTAAAATCCCAAAAAAATTTCAAAAGTTGTTTTTGGGCTAATTTAGCGTCCAAAACAACTTCCCTTTGTTCCGTCAGAGTCGTTGTCAAATTTTCTGTCAAAAGAGTCAAACAATTTTTTTACTGTTCATGGTGCTGTTAAAAAAAGGTTTTCTTATTATTTGAGTTAAAAAAATTTGTGTCCACTCGAAAAATTCAGGAACCACTTTGTTGAATTAAATTAATTCTCATCCAAATTTTGATTAATTCATTGAGTCCTTCAAATTTCACGAGTCTCGCACATTCCAATTGAGATGCTTGACCATGTAATGCGGTGACTTGAGAGGCTGTTGGTCAACATGGGAGATAGGATGGATAGGCTTGAAGGGCGATGCAGAAATCTTTTTGGAGATGGTGTTGATAGAAGAATAGGAAGTTTAAGGATGACAATTCCACCTTTTAGGGAAAGAATGATCCCGAGGCATATGTGGCGTGGAAAGAAAGGGTAGAATTGATGTTTGAGTGTCATGATTACTCCAAGGGGAGAAAGTTGAAGTTAACTAGGAGCGCATTTGTGGATTATGCTATAAATTGGTGGGATTGTCCAACAAAATCTAGGTGGGGACTAGTGATGGACATATTGAAACCTGGGATAAGTTGAGGGCTATCATGAGGAAGCGATATATGCCCAATCACTATTATAGGTGTCGGAGAGATAGGCGCGAACACGAGTTTAGAAAGAAGCCTAGAAGAGGTGATAGAGTTGCGTATTCAATGGTAGACGAACGATCAATTGCGTAGCATGTTGTTATTACATCAAGCAAGAAGACCGGGTTAGATTATAAACTTGAACTCTCAAAGATTCACGAGCTGATTAACTCTCATATTGATCACCAAAGGAACGAAAGAGCAAGAGAGAAAACTGTGAAGCGGCTAGTTGTAAAGAAAAAAGAAGAGAGCCATAAAAGAGTGAAAGGGAAGTCAACAGTGAAAATGAGAAAGTAGAAGTGGAGCTGCAAGAGAAAAAAGGAGAAGAGTCTTCGAAGAGAAAGGAGGAGTTGGAAGTGAACTTGCATGAAGAGGAGGTTAAAATTGAGGAAGCATTGGCGAGAACTAACAATTCCCTCCCTAGTTTGGCTATTTCTATTTTGCAGGTTAACGAAGACTTGATTTCAGAAAACAATCATGTTGGAATACCACCCGACCCGAAAATGGAGCTTAATTTGGATATCTCTGTAATACCGAAGATTGACTTTGTGATCCCCGAAGAGGTAAAGGAATTGCCATGGAAGGAATTTATATGTAGTGGATTTAGAGACAAAGGTGACAATCCATTTGACATGTCCATGCTACAAATACATAGGCAGAGTAAAGCACGGAGGAAGCATTACTCACAAATGGAGATAGTTATTGAAGCATTTCAAACTGGCCAAAGTAAGCGATCACGGCATGAACACTTTGATCCCTATGAAGGTAATTAGGTTTACATATGAAGGAGGCGGATCTGAGTTCAGAAGAGATCCAAATTGCATTCAAGAGGGGACGAACCATTTCATGTTCTTGCCATGATCAAGAACAAGGGCTATAATATGGTCCTTCAAGGTGCGGATTCGAGGTCGAATCCTTTCGAACAGAAAGTGGATGATATGATCCAAGGGGGGCTAGAAATTATCAAGTTTTGGATTATTGTTGGAGGGCATCCTAAACCAAGATTCAAGTTTGATTCGAGCCAACAAAGCTTTACAATAGCTAGTCGAGCTATGGGGTACAAAATGTCAAAGTCAATGAGCCAAAGTCCAAGTTCCATGTTGGGGTCGAAGTCCAAAACAATTGGAATCAACTTGTTGGAAGAAGCCGGAAGTGGAGCCAGACATAAGGCCATGCGGCAGCAAGGCTTTACCCTCATGCAGTCGCACAACAATAGTTCGAGAGTGAAGAGGCAGCATCTCATATAATCATGCTACTGTCGCAACACTAACCATGAGGTCACACTGTACAATTTCGAGATCAAATTTTCTATTTTCGCGTGAGAGTTTTATTTAGCCTAGAGTTCTTATATTTTGGTAACTTTCCATATTTTGAGAGTTTTAGTCCATTTTTAATTAGTTCTAGGTTTTAATATATATATAGTTATTTCTTTCATTGTATTTTGGAGCCACCATGATTTATTGAACGAAATTGAGATTTTTTTCCTCTCCGAGGCATGTTTGCTTCAAAAAAAATCTTTTGTTCTTGTTGAACAATCTGAACGTATCAAGATTTAATCATCTTGTGCTGTTTAAAACAAATCCAAGTGAGGTTCATCAATTTTGCGTAATCAAGAGGTCCGCACATCGTCGGCGATTCGGGTTGCTTGATTCAATTGTTTTTGGGCCAAATCCAAAGCCTTTGGTTATTGACGTTCTTGGGATCCGGTGACAATCTCGTTATGGGTTTCGTAGCCGCGGTTGCTACGTGGGTTCACATCAACAGGATAGGAGATTGTGTCACTTTATGCGAAAGAGTTGCAATTCAAGATCATGTCTGCATTGCATCAGAGGTATTATACAATTGCACAAGATTTGAAATAGGGTAAAATAAATTCAAGTTTGACCATGTAATGCAGACACGAATTTATTTGGCCATGTAACAGTTCTGATGTATCCCTTTGTTTCTGAAAGTAACCATTTATTTAGGTCACTTTTGTCGTGCTCTCGGCAAGGCTATGAAGACGATGAAGAAGGGTGAAAAGGCTCTTCTCACAGTCAAGGCACGGTGTAAAAACCAATTTTGTTGTTAAACTCTAAATTGGAAATCAAATGACTCAGGCAGAGGTTCAAAAGAACCAATTCTGTAATTTGTTAGACTCTAAATTGGAAATCAAATAACTCAGGTAGAGTTTCAAATCTATACATTCTTTTTGTATTACAGATGAATTTGGTGAGAAAGGTAAACCAACCTCTGATGGTGCTGGATTTGTCCCACCAAATGCAACATTGAACATCACTATGGAGCGTGGAAGATAGTTTTCAATGTCACAGATGACTAGAAAGCTGTTAAGAAGACATTGAAAAAAGGGGATGTCAGCACCCAAATGAAGGAGAGCTGTTGTAAAATGTAAGCATCTTATTACATCTTAGTGAGTTCTGTTCCTTTTATCTTGTAAACCATGTATGTCTAATGATATCTTATTATTTGGACCTGTTAGTGAAATTGGATGGAAAGCTACAAGATGGCACTGTCTTCAATTATTACAATGAATTATGTTCATTGATTATTTAGGCTACATTTGGCTCATGAATAAAACAGGATGTAAATGCAGGCACAAAGACAACTATAAGAGACGTAACATTCATCCATTTAATTCTTTTCTTTTCTTTTTTCATCATGTTCAAAATCTTTTTGTAATTAGCATTTGCTTAGTTAGACTTTTCACTGATTTCATTTTTCCCTTCCATTGTCCTTCGTGAAATTCTATACCCAAACATAGCACAAAGCATGTGAAGGGTGATATAATTTTTGAAGCATTTAACATGGTGGCCACGTTCGTGATTGCAAAATTCGTTGGTCAATATAGACAAGGTAAGAAATCCAGATTGTGCATTTAGGACACAGCTACACCTGTTCCTGACCCTTTTTTTGGTTCTTTTATGTACTTTGCAGAAGCAATATAAAGAAGATATTATCTTTGAATTTTCATTTAAACACTCTGATTATTGGAATCCTATTGAGTTGAAGAATAAAAGCTAATCACTCATTTCTCATTCAAAGTGATCTACGTCCATCAATGTATAGGATTCCTTAATTCTCCATTATTTTCTCTAGGATTAAATAATTATCATTTTTTCTCTTTGCCATGAGCTTTCTTAGTTTTCTTAGTAATGGTTTTTCTTTAGTACTATTTCTTTGCAACATCGATCATGAAAATTCAACACATTTAACGCTCTAATATTAGCTTCAAAATATATAACCCAGCCCGTACATTGCATGGGCAATGACTAGTATACTTGTATAACCAAAACTATTTTACACAATTCATAACATGCACATACAGACACAGAGAAAGCCTAAAGCAGAGAGAAGAGAAGGAAAGTAAGAAATAAAATAGGAAACTTCGACAACACGGTGGAAAAATAAGTAATTTATGTTATTAAGCTTGAATTCCTCAATTTCGTTGCTTATTGAAAAGTTATGTTTAATTTTAGAGTTGTTAAATTATTAGTTTAAATTCAATTTTATTGAAAAGAAACTATTGAATTAAGTATAATAAGCTATGAAATTAAGTTAAATGAAAGAAAATTTAGCTTAAGTGATTAACGGAACTTGAGAAATCACTTAATTATGAAAAAAGTTAAGTTTTGATATTGCCTATCTAATTATTAAAATTACTTAAGATAGTTAATTATTAATTTAAATATTATATCATATTTCAGGTGGCGATATGAATATTGGGATAGTCTACCAATAGAGTTAGTTTTGCGTACATAGTTCTGTGAGTGAAAAAATTTAAATGTTTTTAAATATTGATGGATTAATTATACTGTTACATTACGGGCGGTCTTGACAGAAAATTGGCTTTGACTGTGTACATATAGTTTATAGAGGGCTTTGGTTGCAACAACCCAAATTTTAAAGTTTAAATCGTTACTAAAAATTTCTTTCAATAATTGAATAAACATATCAAACAACCCAACATGAAAAATCCGGTTCTACTAATAATAAGTAAAACATGTAAGAATCTATTCAAATAAAGTATGTTCCAAATCCTAAATAACAAGATCCATGTAATAATAAACCAAAATAATGCTAAAAATAAAATTCATGGTCACGTTACACCAGATTGTTTTTATTGAGTTTCATAAAGCCTGGCACCACGACTGCACCTCATTGTCCATCAACCAACGACCCGTTCTAACCTGTGAGAAGTAAGGGAGAAAGGGATGAATACATGGGAATACTCAGCAGGACACGAAAATAATAGTTCAATCCCTAATAAAAATATTTAAACATGTGTCAAAACTCATATCGTCATCATATCTTTGAAAACTGGTAAGAGCTCAATACATACTATATCTTTGGTATCGGATGGTCATAACGTACATATCATATCTTTAACTTTCATTAGCACAATAATTTAACAATATGAAAGAAATAATTTAACGGGACAAGAACATTGCACCTTGTTATCCTAGGTTAAACCTTCGGAAATCTTAATTACACGTTTTCCAAATCTTTTCTCAAATCAACGCGTTGAACAAATGTATGTGTGAGTATGCTGGATAATAGCATTAAATGTATGAAATTTGCTTCTTGATTCCCACAACTTTTCTCTCTCGTGTATGTATATAAAATTTTTGTGCGTTTTTCTACCTCCAATACACCTATATATATATATATATATATATATATATATATATACACACACACACGCATACCCTTATGACCTAGTCTAATAGAGGTGTTAGGGTTTAAAAAGTGGGATCCGTGCAAACCATAAAATAGGTAACAATTGGATAAATAAAAAGTTTCCTATTGAAAGTGGGACATGCAATGTCAAATCAATAGGTGAGATTTTGTGTGCTTTTGGTTGAGATACAATTTCAAAAAACGAAAAAGAAAAAAAAATGGTAAGTTTATATGTATATACATATCCTACATGTGTGCTAGTCATCAAGAATTTATTAAACAAACTTAATAAATATCTAATTATTTATAACTTCTATAAACTGCAATATCTTGAATCTAACTTATCCGAATTAACTTTTTCTCGAGTCTAATATACGTGATTAAATACCAACTACCTAACGAGCCCAATATTGATATAATTATCATTGCCTATCAAAATCTAAATATTTGATCCAAATAAAATTGAATTAACCCATTTATCACTTTAGTCCCCCAACTTTCCAAAGCATAAAAAAAAATATAGCATAATAAAAAAATAATAATTCTATTCTATGAGATTTTTCGGAACTTTATAATCTCCCCACCTTAAATATTTTCGACCTCTAAAATTACATTGGCTAATCGAAGAGTTTTGGATACTCGGTTTTAAGCTCTTCTCCCTTCTCCCAAAATTGACTCATCAAGTCTTGGTTTCACCATTGGACCTTGATCGGGGTAACTTCTTTGTTTCTGAGTTAATGCACTTTTCTATCCAAAATTATCGTCGGGATTTCTTCATATAATAAGTCTTTTTGTACCTCCAAAGTTTGGCAACTTACCACATGATTTGGATCATGAACATATTTTTCAAGCATCGAAACATGGAATAGATTATGCACTGCTGCTAGTTCGGGTGGTAAGGCAAGTCAGTAAGCCACCCCACTAATTCTTTCAAGAATTTCAAAAGGTTCAATAAACTGCGGTTTCAACTTTCCTTTCTTTCCAAATCTCAATTCACCCTTTATTGGTGCTATTTTTAGAAAAACCTTGTTATCCACTTAAAATTTCAAATTCTTTCTTCTACCATCAGCATAACTTTTCTGTCGGTCATGTGCTATCTTTATTCTTGCTCTAATTTTATCAACCGTGTTAACTATTCGTTCAATGATTTCAAGACCCAAAATTTTATTCTCTCCGACCTCGTCCCAATGGATAGGATATTTGCACTTCCTACCATAAAAAGCTTCATATGGGGCCATGTCTATAGTGCCTTGAAAGCTATTGTTGTAAGCAAACTCCACTAACGGCAAATGTGTTTCCCAACCACCGCCAAGATCCAAACACACATGCCCTTAACACATATTCAAGAGTTTAAATGGTTCTTTCTGATTGTCCATTCATCTGTGGATAATAAGCAGTACTAAACTTTAGGTTCATCCCCGTGGTTGCCTACAAACTTTTTCAAAATTGTGATGTGAACATCAAGTCTCTATCTGAAATAATAGTGATAGGAACTCCATACAATCTGACTATCTCTGTAATATATAACTACGCGAGTTGTTCCATAGTGAAATTTACCTTAATTGGCAAAAATGGGCTAACTTTGTCAAATGATCAACCAATACCCAAATGGCATTGTGACTTCTTGCTAATCTCAGAAAGCCTACCACAAAGTTGATCGCTATGTGTTACCATTTCCGTTCTAGAATATCCAATGGTTTCAATGGCCCTGATGGCCTTTGATGTTCATCCTTGACCTACTGACAGACAATATATTTCTGCATAAATAGACCAATTTCTCTCTTCATATTTCTTCACAAAAATGTATCAAGAGAAGATCTCGATACATTTTTGTACCGCCTGGATGTGCAACATATGGTGTAGAGTGAGCCTCTTCCAATATCTCGTTTCTTATACTTTCATCCTTGGTACATGCAACCTTCCTTTAAAAGTCAGCGCATTGTCTGTAGATTTTTCAAATCCTATTTGTTTGTTTGTACCAAACTCAGCCATAATCGTTTGTTGATACGGATCCTTATCTTTTGCTTTCTTGATTCGATCCCGAAGAGTAGGTTGAATCATGAACGCTTTTATCCTCGCTGTAGTCTGGGTCGACGGAGTGATGACCTCTAATCTTTGTTTCTCAAAGTCATTTATCAAGTTTTCCTGTACAGTGGGCAAAACTGCCAACTGTGATCCTATCTTCTTGCTTAAGGCATCCGTGAGTATGTTAGCCTTACCTGGTGCCATGCAATTTATGTAACGTGATTTTTAAACCGCAAGTGTACGGTGTCAAGTTTTGTAATATAGTTTTAGAGTTAAGAGTGTCAAACCCACAGAGATTGATATTCGAATCAATTGAGTACTATAATTATGTTAGCCTTCACTTTATTTAGAAGATCGAATTTTGAGTCAATGTTTTTATTCTAAATTAAAATTAAATGGGATGAACGATGCAAGAAACGAGGGCAACTTGTAAAGCTTCTTATCAAATTATGAATGTCTAGGGAATGATTTCACCGTACCTTCGACAATATTTTCCAACCGTACAACTATTTCTATCGATCTTTCCAAAATTTATAGGCAAGAACACTAAAGTGATTTTATTTTCCTCTCTCGAGCGCCAAATAAAATCTATTTCTATTTTTTAATCCCAATATCTCTATTCCGAATTAAAACATAAAAATTGTCAAGCATATGGTTCTCAATTAAAATAGGCCTCAAAGATTTGCACTTTCTCTCGAAACCTACAAAATCTAGGTTATGTTGTTTTAGATCACGCTTAAATTTGCCTCTCTCGAGCGCTAAAATTTAGAGCATCAAATCAATTAATTAGTTGCCAGTTAATTGAAAGCATTGCACAAGAATAATATAAATAAATAAACGGAAAGATTAATTGAAATAATTAAAACGGAATCCAAACACATCTAAGTAGGCTACATCAAACCCTAGACTTAAATGTTTAGCTCATAATTAAAAGAATTGGCATGAATAAACTAAAACGCATAAACATGAGAAGAAAAGGATTAGAATTCTTCTCCAAAGGTTGCCAATCTCTCAATTAATTCTTCTTTTAATCTCCAGTCGAGTCCTTCAGATCCTTCACATGTGTTAGCTACCTTCCTCTTCAATTCCCCTTTGAAGTTGTGTATTTTGCAGCCCGAAATTTTGTAAGTCTTCTTTATGTTTTGCCTAGAAATTTTTATGTTGTTGGCTGCTGTTTTCCCTATTGTATCTCTCTCATTTCCCCCCGTTCCTTAGGTTTTTGGGTGTTATTTATAGTTTCTAGGTGTTCTGGACGGGTTGGAGTCAATTAGGGCTGAGAAATATATTTTAAAAATCTAAATTTTCCTTTCTCGAATGCACCGCTTGGGCATTGCATTAGTGGCGCCTAGGCACCAGGTTTCTGCCAATTCTTCGTTGGTATATCACCTAGGCACTTGCCTTTGTGGCGCTTGGGCGCTGGCTTTCTGTTTCTCTTCTTATCTTCTTAACTTGGATGGTTTTTTTGTTCTTTCTTTCTTTGTTCTTCTTCCTTTCTTTTATGCTGCTTTTCCATTTCTTTTCATCACTTTAGCCATCCTTCAAAACAACATAAAAATCACATGTTAAATCCTCCAAACTCATAGTAAATAACTAATTAACAAGCTCAAATGGAAATGATTTGTGAGTTATCACTCATCACCTGGATGGTAAAGAATTGTACAGTCATAATCTTTCACTAATTCTAACCACCACCTCTATCTAATATTCAGTTCCTTTTGTGTGAAAAAGTATTTGAGACTCTTATGGTCTATATAGATTTCACACTTCCCACCATAGAGATAATGACACCATATCTTAAGGTGTGAACTACACTGCAAGCTCCAAGTCGTGCATTGGATAGTTTTGTTCATACTACTTCAACTGTCCGAGGCATAAGCCACCACTTTTCCATGTTGCATCAGTGCACAACCCAAACCTTGCTTGGGGGCATCGCTATAGATTACAAACCCATTAGAAACTTCAGGTATTGTCAATACTGGAGCTAAGACTAATCTCTACTTGAGTTCTTGAAAACATGTTTCACACTTTTCTATCCACTAAAACTTCATACCCTTTCTAGTCAATTGAGTTATTGGCCTCGCTATTTTTGAGAGACACTCAATAAATCACCTATAGTAGCCAGCCAACCACAAGAAATTACGAACTTCAGCCACATTGGTCAGTCTAGGCCAATTTGTTACTGCTTCTATTTTAACTGGATCTAACTCAATACCCTGAGCGATAACCACATAACCAAGGAATTTCACTTGATCGAACCAAAATTCGCTTTTCTTGAATTTCGTATATAATTTCTCTTTCCTCAAAATTTCGAGTACTATTTAGAGTTGTTCCTCACACTGTTTCTATCTTTAGAGTAAACGAGTATGTCGTTAATAAATACTATGATAATCTGGTCTAAATACTGATGGAACACCCAATTCATTAGATCCATAATTATATCTGTAGCATTGGTCAAACCAAAAGGCATGATAGTGAATTTATAATGTCCATAACAAGTCCTAAAAGCAGTTTTCATTATGTTGCTCGCCTTGACCTTCAGCTGATGATACCTTGACCTCAAGTTGATCTTTGAAAACACTGTTGCACTCCTTAACTAGTCGAATAAATCTTATATTCTTGACAGGGGATATCTATTTTTGATAGTTAGATGGTTCAATTCCTGATAGTCAATGCACATCTTCATACTCTCATCTTTCTTACTCACAAAAAGTACCGGAGGGCCCCAAGGACATACACTCCATCGAATGAAACCTTTTTCTAGCAACCCCTCCAACTGTAACTTCAATTCTTGAAGTTCCTTCTGTGTCATTGTGTACAGGGCCTTAGAAACTGGTGTCACTCCGGGAACCAAGTCAATTGTAAATTCTATCTGCTTATCTTGTGGAATGCCTGATAAATCTTCTGAGAATACATCTGCAAAATCTTGCTCAACTTTAATATCATTAACAGTTGTTTCTATATGTGTGGAACCAATGGTATTAACTAAGAATCCTTCGCATGACTCATTTCTCAGCATTTTCTCTACTTGTAAAGCTGACACAAGGTGAGGTAGAGACTTGAACTTTGCTCCAAAGAAACAGAACTCTTCCTTTCCTGATCTGTGAAATAACACTTTTTTCTCATGACATCAAATGGTTGTATGATTGTGTCCTAGCTAGTCCATGCCCTGAATAACATTGAAATTTTTCATCTCTAAAAGATATAAGTTCGCCAGCAGTACCTTTTCATCAATCTCTAACTTTATAGTCCTAGTCATTTGATTTGTGCAAAGCGTTCTTCTTGAAGGGAGGCTAATCTCTAATTCATTATTCGTTTTCACACATGCAAAGTTAGATCTAGCGATGAAGGATGTAGAGATAAAAGAATTTGTAGTCCTCGAGTCAAAAAAGTATGTAAGCATGTGCATAAGATAATAATAGAATACTTGCTTTCGTAACTATAGTGTTAGACTGAGTGACGGAGAATGCAAAATTGGAAAATATAAATAGGTACTTCAAATAAAATACCTACGATCATGTCCGGATCCTCCTCCGTCTCATGCTGATTCAGTATAAAAACTTGGGCCTTCACTTTCTTGTTCTTGTCCTGATCATCATCCTTTTTCTTTGAAGGCTTTGTACAGTTAAAAGCAATGTGTGTGGAAGGGTTGTTCTTGACACATAATCCTTCATTACAAAGGGTTGTATGATAATAATCGTGTGTGGAAGGATATGAGACTTCCGAACAACTATACGGGTGCAAAATGACAGAGTAATCTTCAATCGATACTTAGACACTGAAGATGATTGACATTGAGAAATGTCTCAATCGAGTTCAATTACAAACCATGAACTAAGTAGTGACTTGGTTATGCAATCTCTGTCAGAGAAAGCTATTCATAACTAATTATGAATTTAACGTGAATAAGTTTGAATGCACAATTATTGAGTTGCTTAATATGCTTAAGACTGTTAAGTCCAACATTGAAATTAGTAGTGGGCAAGTCATTGATTCCTCTAAAAATATTAAGAGGAAGGGGCTTTGTGAAAGCATCCAATATGGTCAAGGCAGTGTAAACAAATGACAATACCAAATATAATGACCCTTGGTTTCATTATAGAATGAAAGGTCATTAGAAGGAATATTGTATGGCTTACGTCTACTTCACAAGTTTCTTAGGTATCTGATACCAGATGTAAATCCCATATTTATACAAATATGGAGAAACTAAATAGAAGTATACTACTGCGAAAGGAAGAAGTTAACCTACATGATGGAGATGAGCAAATGTTGCTGCATTGCCTATAGGAGCATACTTCTTACCATTGCCCTTTGACTTAGTAATGGAATTAGAGAAATGTTGCTTTGTACCCACCATAGCTAGAACATTAAAATGAATTTCATGTTCAGACATGAAGCATTTTAATGTTAAGGACAATTGTTATTCCTGCATATCTTGATTAAGATCTTAATAGTTGTGGTAAGTTACAAAATAACATTTGTATTTTAAATACTAAGGATTCTATAATAAGTATAGAAATTATAAGGCATAAATGTGATAATCTAATTATTACCGAGATCTGGCATGACAAACTTTGTCATATAGATAAAAAGTAATTCCAAAGTTACATAGAGATGTATACTTGGGATTAACTGATTTTGACATGTACAAATTATGCATGTTTGGTACAATGACCAAATCTTCTTTTATTTGAAAAGAAGAAAGGTGAGCATAATTACTGGTCTAATGCATAGTGATACATATGGACTCATGTCAAAAGATGCCAGGTAATGTTTCTCTTATTTCATCAATGATCATGTATACATGATGAAAACTCAAACATGAAATTCTTGAAAAGTTCGAGGGATTCACACTAGAATTAGAGAAACAAATAGATAAAGATACCCACACATTAAGATTCGATCCAGTGAGAGTATCTTAAAGATAAAATTTAGATTATCTAAGAGAGAATGAGATTCTCGTGCAGTGGACTCTTTCATATACACTGCAGCAAGGTGGTGTATCTAAAAGGAGGAATCGTTAATTATTACATATAATGCGATTAATAACAAGCTATGCAAATTTCTCAAAATTGTTTTGAGGTCACGCACTGATTGCGGTGTGCAACACACTAAAGCATGTCCCATCTAAATTGGTTAATAGAACTCCATACAAGTTATGGAAAGACAATAGTCCCAATTTATCTTATATGAAAGTTTGGGGTCATGACGCTTATTTGAAGCGCCTTAAATCGGATAAGTTTGAGACCGAATCCGGTAAATATATATTTGTGGAATATTCAAATGAGACATTTAAATATAAATTCTATTATCATGAAGAAAGTCTTCGTCTCACGACATATCGTCTTCTTAGAGAAAATGTTTACTCTTAGAGAAGACAGTGGGAGTAAAATAGAATTTGAAAGAGTTCAAGAGTCTACAGATATAGTTAACCAAGTAGATCAATTCGAGTTTGATCCCATATCTGATATGGGACATACTTTGGATCAGGAAGTAAAGACTCATGAGAACATGACAGCTCTATGTGAATCTAGTAGGATCATTCGACTTTCAAGAAGGTGCGAATCCATGATCATTAATCAGGTATTAGTGATCCAGGACAATGAACCTGCTAGTTGCAACAAAATAAAGTCAAGTATTGACTTAAAAGAGACAGCATGAGGCCATGAAACTCGACGTAAGTGAACAAGGTTTGGACCTTGGTCAAGCCTCCCAATGGAATAAAGCCCATAAGCTTTTGTAAATAGTTTACAAAAGAAAAGGTCGATATGGATGTGAATATCCATATATACAAAGCAATGCTAGAAGCAAAGGTTAAATGTTGATCTTGGTGAAACATTTCTCCTGTAACCTCGCTTAAGTCCATTCGGGTTTTGTTTGCAACAGCTGCATACCGTGACTATAGGTTAAGAGAAATCTCTTGGAGCTGAAATCTTAGATTTGATGAAAAGTCAAAGTGTTTGATTTTATCAAATTTGAAAATGAATTGTATGTTTATAAGAAGATAGTAGAAGCATTTTCGTATTCCTAAAACGACATCCTTATGTTTTAATCATTGAAATAATGGTTGTTAAAGGATTTATTCTCGAACGATATTGGAAAAGCAACTTGATCTATAGAGATAGATCTAGAGGGTTGCTTGACTCATCTCAATCTATATAAAATGTTGAGAAGATTTTATATGAAGAAATTGGTTTACTCTTAAATGGTGTGTTGGAAAGGTTCTGAACGTGAAGCAACCGTTGATTCAGTAGTAGAAATCTAATACATGATTAGTTCAGAAGTAGCAAGGAGTTGCAATCTGGATCGTAATGTTCATAAATGAACTTGGAGTAGTTCCTGATATTGTCGATCGCATGTCATTGTATTGTGATAACAATAGAGCCATTGCGAAAGCAAAGGAACTAAGGTCTCATCAATGATCCATACATGTATTAAGGCGGTATAATCTCATCAGAGAGATAATACATAGAAATGACGTAAAGTAAAGAAAAGAACAAATTTCCACATTTAACAATATTGCAGATCTACGGACAAAGAGTTGTCGTAGTATAAACATGATCGTCATGTAAACTTATGATATTGGATAGATAAGTGATTGGATCTAGTGCAAGTGAGAGTTTGTAAGTATTATGCCCTAAGTCCAATTAACTTTGGACATAAATGCTTTTGATATATATAATTAATGCAATTTAATGGTAGATCTATTATTTAATTAATAGACAATTAAATAAATAATAGAGTCCAAGGATTCAAACTTCCGTAATTTGTTAATCACAAGGAGTTGTGATTGTGAGATACAAATTACATCTGATTGAATCTTAAATCATCCATAGTCGTAAGTAATAACGAGATACGGATATCGTTATTACGGATAGACCATCACATGTGGCATTTCTTACTTGTGAAATAAGTAGCTGATCTCACAAGCTAAAGTGTGGTGAAACTTAAATGAACACGTGAATGTTTTGTTATAGAACAAAACATTGGAGACCCATCGAGAGATTCCACATGGATAACTATTTGAGTGTCAGTGGTTAATCTCTAACGTTCGATAGTGGAATTGGTCCTTTGACTTGAGGTCGTCATGGTACCTTATATGAGGACAGTCATACTTTGGCGGTGTTGGATGTTACTCTGAAAATGGCTGCTAATACGACATCGTTCGGGTACATCAAGAATCGTATGAAGGTTGTGATTGATCAATAAATGATTCGTCACTCTTAGATAGTAGGAGATTATGATCTGCGTTTCGTTCAATTAAGTCGATAATGAAATCCTTGACCAAGGTGTACTCATAAGTCGAAAAGGAGTTTTCGACTTATATTGACTTAATAGTAGAATGAAAGATATGATCGAAATTCGGGTTGACACAATTCCATATCTTGTAATTGATCGGATCATATTGACGAAGGGATTATAGTTTCACAGTAAACGAACGAATTTGGTTTTGTCATGCCACGTGACATTTCCCGTCACATGCATTGCTCTAACACATTGCTAGATGTCAATCAGGGACGGCGAGTGTGAATTGACGATAAATTAAAAGGGTATTTTAATTTATCAATTTTGATTAGATCAAAATAATATTTCATGTCGTTAGGCATCGTGGTCGGGAACCTAATGGGTCGCACACAAAAGAGAATTGGAAGATTGCAAATTGCCAATTGGTTAATTTAACAATCGTTGGATAAATTAATTAATTGGATTTGTTATTTATATTCCCGAATTAATTAATTAGATTAATTAATTCATGAACCGGGTTTAATTAATTGGATTAATTAAATATTGGACCGGACCGGGCCGAGCCCGTTTGGGTTTATATAAATACATTGCTAGGGTTTGAGGTCCATATGATTTTCATTATTCTTGCTGGCACAAGAGAGAAAATCCTGGTAGCTGCAATCTTGTTCTCTGTGTGAATTACCGTTGAAGGCGGGACAATTGGACAACTATGAATGGCGAATCAGGATTGCTGGAACGAAAAGAATAGCAAAGAAATTTGTAGATCTGGAAAAGGTACAATTTTATCATAATTTCTATCTAAACACAAAGGCGATTCTTAGTGGGAATCGAAAATTATTTTAAATTTCGCTGTACGTGTATAAGTAGATTCCCAACAACCAAATAGTTTACACAACTGCAATAGATATCAACAATTCCCCAAGGTCCCTGTAACCTACTTGGATATAAACAAATTAATAAAACCAGCAGAAATTACCATCACAAATTGCATTCACACAAATGTAAATAAAAGACAGATTGATACCCTAAATAAAAGAATGAGTATAATGACAAAGAAGGGTACACAAATGAATTTCATTAACATTATTTCATTTCAATTCACAACCTTAAGATATAACAGAGATTAAATAATAATTATTCGAAATATTCAATTATAACCAACCAAATAACTTCATTGTGTTAAAGACCCTAACAAACAATAGTACCATTCAAGACATCATAACAAACTGCTAGCGCAATTTTTTAGATTTCTACCAGTAAAATTGAAGTCCATAGAGCAGAGAAATATCATCTAGCACATACCTCGAGCCTTTCATGAGCCTCCTTCACTGCCTTTCCATCTTTCTTCTCTCTCTGATTCTAGCCATCTTTCCAGAAGTAGCTCAGCACCTTCCAGTCAAAAAGAAAAGGGAACCACCTGAAATGATGTACTTCCTCCAAAATAATATTCCATGAAATAAAAAGTAAAACATGCAAAACATATTTATTATCATATGACAAGTTTGATAGCTCAATATTCTCCCAAGTGATCTTCATCCAAATAGTAATGTACAATATTTTTTATGCATTGCCTGCCTAGAGGGGAATCAACCTTGCAATTCATCTCTCAATTTCCTAGACAGCAACATATATATGATGAAACTTCTCCCTGCGGATGACAGTGACGCATGGCATTGCAATAGATAAACCTCCTACAATCAGGCCATCCAATACATTAACTTGGTACCTCTATTCCTGTCATAACTTAGTATGACAAAAAAACTTAAGCAAAAAAAAAAAAAAAAAAAACTATTACTAATCTTAGATAACAGCAGTATTGGCACATAAGTAGATGCATTTCTAAAAGAATACCTGGTACAATGTTATGGGTGGCACGTACTTAAACTTTCTTTTTGGCAGCATCTATATATGCATTAACAAAACAACAATGAGAAGACAGAAAGTACAGATTTTCGGTGGGTTAGATTTCTGCTGGATTAAATTTCTGCTGAGATAGGTTTTGAGCTTTACGAAAAGTACAGAGAAAATGAACTAGCATTAGATAGAAGCATGAAAAGATGCATGTGGTTACATAAAATTATCATTTAATACACCCCTGCTACTACATTTACTAGCTTCACTACACATGATGCGCATGTTTCCTTCAAAGCTTCCCCAGAGAGGGGTCAATCAATATTACACATGAACAAATTTCTATGCATATAGAGAAGATGGGAAGAAGCAAGCAGCTGTACTGAGATATTGAATGGATCGAAATGGCTACATCGATAAGTACATAATTTTGAAAGGTGAAACATGGAAGAACAGATCATTTAAGAAGTTAAGTATCATATAACAGGCATTATATCTGAAGGCAACCCATAACCATTGATTTGGTGAGCAAACAAAAAGCTTCAACAAGGAAACAAATTAAATTCTTGAAGGATAAATCCATACATTCAAATGAAGAACCAACTATAACCACAGGTTAACAAGAAAAGTAGAAAAATGAGAGATAAACAGCAAATATCCTGTGTCTTAATAGCAAAATAACATAAACCCACCAACTAATTTGTTAGTTTTATATGCAAGATAAAAATGTTGTTTCGAACTACACGAAGAATTCAATTTAAAGACCAGAATGTAACCCCACTGAAAATTACTGTTCAAGAATTCAAAAGGAAAACCACAAACAAGAGTTGGATTTAAATGATTATCTCCACAGCAATCTAAACATATTATTGGCTTTTGGCAATGGAACATATCACACTTGTTGGGAATCTACTTATACATGCACAGCGAAATTTAAAATAATTTTCGATTCCCACCAAAAATCGCTTTTGTGTTTAGATAGAAATTGTGATAAGATTGTACCTTTTCAGATCTACAATCCTTTTGCTTTTCTTTTCGTTCCACAACTTTGATTCGCCACCACAGCTCTCCAATTGTCCAGCCTCCAACGGTGATCCACACAGAGAATATGATTGCAGCCTCTAGGGTTTTCTCTTGTGCCAGCAAGAATAATGAAAACCTTATTGGACCTCAAACCCTAGTTATGTATTTATATAAACCCAAATAGGCTCGGCCCGGTCCGGTCCAATAATTAATTAATCCAATTAATTAAATCCGGTCTGTGAATTAATTAATCCAATTAATTAATTCGAAAATATAAATAACAAATCCAATTAATTAATTTATCCAACGATTGTTAAATAAACCAATTGGCAATTTGCAATCTTCTAATTCTCTTTTGTGTGTGACCCATTAGGTTCCCGACCACGATGCCTAACGACGTGAAATATATTATTTTGATCTAATCAAAATTGATAAATTAAAACACCCTTTTAATTTATCGTCAATTCACATTTGCCGTCCCTGATTGACATCTAGCAATGTGTCAGGGTAATACATGTGACGGGAAATGTCACGTGGTATGACAAAATCAAATTCGTTCGTTTACCGTGAAATTATGATCCCTTCGTCAATATGATCCGATCAATTACGAGATATGGAGTTGTGTCAATCTCGATCATCGATCATATCTTTCACTCCGCTATTAAGTCAATATAAGTCGAAAACTCATTTTCGACTTATGAGTACACCTTGGCCAAGGATTTCATCATTGACTTAATTGAATGAAACGCAGATCATCCACTACCGAACGTTAGAGATTAACCACTGACACTCAGATAGTTATCCATGTGGAATCTCTCGATGGGTCTCCAATGTTTTGTTTTATAACAAAAAACATCCACGTGTTCATTTAAGTGTCACCACACTTTAGCTTGTGAGATCAGCTACTTGTTTCACAAGTAAGAAATGCCACACGTGATGGTCTATCCGTAATAACGATATTCGTATCTCGTTATTACTTACGACCACGGATGATTTAAGATTCAATCAGATGTAATTTGTATCTCACAATCACAACTCCTTGTGATTAACAAATTACAAAGATTTGAATCTACGGACTCTATTATTTATTTAATTGTCTATTAATTAAATAATAGATCTGCCATTTAATTGCATTAAATATATAAAAATATTTATGTCCAAAATTGATTGGACCTAGGGTATAATACTTACAACACTTTCTGTACTTGTAATGCCGGCATTGCAACTCTTGTGTCTTGAGTGGCTAACCTGTAAAAACTCAAAACAAAAGCCATTTTCCGAGATAAAAAATCTTGCATCAATTTCTGTAACAAATTGTTTAATTTGGGGATTTTTGGGTATTTTCAAGAATCAAAATCTAAGCACAGAAACAAAGGCATGGCAAGTTGGCAACATTTGACTAAGAACAACAACATTTGTCCTTCAGTACGAAACGGCTCTGCAACTTACCATCATCAAGTTTATTCTAGAAAATCTTCCATTTATTTATGTTTTTGTCATGGACATTTAGTTTTGGGTTTCAAAATTTTCTTTGCTAAATAAGTTGAGGAAGACAGCGAATAGGTAATTATATTACCACTACAAATTTTACTAAGCAGACCACAATTTTCTTATTTACTATAACATCCTTAAGTAAAATTACATATTTAGGATTTTGATATACTTCTTAATTAAATAAAATATTGTTGCACCACAAATATAAAATCTAACTTCTTTCTTTCCTTTTTTTTTTTTTTCCAAGATCTCATTGTTCATAGTTCTTTTTTTTGTTTTTTTTTTCGGTGGATTTTGCCATTTGCCACAGCAGCAAGATAATTTTCTCTTCCAGCGGCTTTTACCTTGAAGATCCTTTCGACTCCTCCCCTCTATCTAGCTCATCCCATCCACCAAAACTGTATGCATCTTCATCGCTGCTTTTATCTGTAAACATCGTTTCTTGGAATCCAAGATTGATATCCCTTCTTCTCCTTCGTTGTCCCTTGGCTTCCACCCCATTCTTTGTTCAATTTATCAGTCCTTGAAGTGCGAGGGCATGATGAATAAACATCACACCTTGAATGTTTCCTGGGATTTACTATTTCAAGAATTTTCATGTCTCGTCTCGTAATCATGCGAGCCTGAGAACCGTGACTGCCATTAATGCTGCTATATTCTGAAGTAAATATCTTCTAAAATTTAGTCGAGATTATTCATCATCTCCTCCTCTTTTAAGGCCAACTTTCCAGAATTCCTGCTAATCGAGATAACAATATTTCGAAGTTTATGAGTTGCCCAAGAAAGCCAAACCAGTCCCAATCCTAAACCCGTGTTCGAAAGTTTGGATGCACATAAGGGGACTCGACCACAACCAACTTTGCAGACAACGGAGAAAAGAACGGTAATACCAGCCCAGCAATGCTTGCAGAAAATTTGGTTAGAAGCTGCGGTAGTTCAGGACTAGATTTCTTCGATGAAAAAATTGCAATTTTACCGTCGTGCTTCCTGTTGGCCATTACGGACAGAAGACTTTCACAGGTCCATATCATAATATTTTGTATTTTTTTACTTGTTATTCAACAGTAAGTGCACAAAAATATTGGTGATAAATACACCACAATATATTTTTATATTTTTAAATTTTTTTTTTCATATTGAATTAAGAGTATAATTGTAAATTTCTTGTGGTGTATATATTAAAAATGTATTTTAATTGTGGTGTGATTATAATGTGGTGTAGAAATTAAAATTTGTAGTGGTAATAATTACCCCATCGAATATATAATATTCTTAATTTGGAGTTAAAAAAATAAATAAATAAAAAAATACCAAAAATGCAAGATCCGTAAGAAAACTGTGTATTTGGTGGGTCAACTTACAGTTGATAATAACTCACAAAAACTTTGAAGATCAAGAAACAACCCACAGTTTCTTGAAGGAGATTAACAACTTACCGGCACCGCTTTGAAGTCGCAACTGTCACTACAAAAAATAGCTGATTTTGCAACAAAAAAATGTTGTAGCAAATATATGAGATTTTGTTGCAAAAGTAATTTAGCGACAACATTATGTTTGTTGTGAGTATTGTCGCTCTATATGAGTCACGGAATGTGTTCTGCGACAACTTTTGGCCATTCATCGCATTAACAAAATTGCGACACTAATTGTTTGACGCAGAAAATACGTAATGGTAACACGATATTTGTAGTCCTAATGTTGTCGCAATATTCAAAAAATTTAAAGGGCGACAAATCTGTTTGTTGCAACCAATATTCCAATAAAATTTTTACTAGAAATGTTTGTTGCTAATGCTGAGTCACTAAATGTATTTTGCGACAACTTTCGACCATTCATCGCATTAACAAAATCCCAACACTGTTTGTTTGCCGCAGAAAATACGAAATAGCAACATGATATTTGTAGCCATAATGTCGTCGCAATGTATATATGTCGTGAAAAAAATAAAAGGGCGACAAGACAATTTGTTAAAACCATATTATTTCAGCTCAAGTACGATTTAATACAATAAATCAATGTAAAATTCATATCAATACTTCTCAAAAAGTATACATTACTTCCCCCTAAAAAAAAAAAAATAAATAAAAATAATATATATATATATATATATATATATATATATATATATATATATATTAAAATTAAAATTAAAATGTTACAAAATATTGGATCCATAACAAAATATTGGATCCATATCAAAGTCTACTTCTACATTCCTTGAGTAAGCCATCGTATTAATGGTGCAAGAGATCCTGTTTGATATAGATAAATAAGGGAAGCTAAAAATAAATGGCGAGCAAACCGTTTCCTTGATCCATCTTGATTGAACAAATAAATAACCGCTACCAGCTTTAACATGAGCATTAAATCCAGCTGAACTGCAATGTGAAATCTTTGCACAACATCTTGTCCTGGGATTCCAGCTTGCTGCTGTTGCTCTGCTACTTGTCCTTGCTCGCCACCCACTGCCGTGGTCTCCAAAGCACTAGGTTCGGTAGGTAACAGTAGTTAACCTGATGATAATGGATCAAGCTGTCAGAGATATCACACAAGTACTTGAAACACATAATAAGGACAGAATACATCCTCCTTGGGACTACAAAAGTGGCTTCAAGCGGGTTATAAATTGTCCTGATTTCAATCCATATTTCTTCCAGAAAAATACAATAAAATATGAATTTCAAGTTTTCTAAGTTCTTTTGCTGCTTTTCTTTCCCTGTTCGATCTGTAGTTATTTATGGATCTTTGTCAATTTATAAGCCATTTCTCTGAAGTACTTATTGACTATTTATGGTGCAAAAGACATCAACATTGCCAGTTGAATATCATTCACAATAGAAATCAAAATAGAAAATTTACTCTCTGCAGCATGGGCATGTCTTTCTTTTACCAAAGTCCACACAATTCAATAATTAATTTCAGGGCAAATGACTGACATCCATACAGAATAGCTTGGTGGGTACAATGATAACAAATCCTGCAGAGGATCGAAATGGATACTGTTATGTGTTGTCATTCTTGGCCAATCTACGTGGGCCTATGGCCCACTCAATCCGAATCACGTGACACTCCAACCGAAGTGGGCTGCATGGCCGAAGCCCATATTCCGAGGCCTGTGAAAGTAGCCGAACTCTATATATCGAGGTCTGTGAAAGTAGCCGAACTCCATATACTGAGGCCTGTGAAGATAGTCGAAGCCCTGAAGCGGAAGTACTACATGAGCGGCAAAAGCCTCCGAACCATGAAGGAACGTCTTCCATGATCACCTCTCCCAAGAGATCTTTTACATAAAGATCTTGTTTGAATGATTGACGGAACGTTTATCATGAGTGCATATGTCAAGTTTTATCACAAGCATGGGGATTCTGCACAAGCAATAAATGCGCAGTTAGCTAACAAGTCAAGGATGATGCCTAGGATTAGATGTTTGAATTAAAAAGATGAGGCCACGTGCCACCTCATCCAAGGGTTGTCATTTCACGTGTAACACTATAAATACTTCCCTTGTATAACATTGAAGGACTAATGCAATAATCAATACAAGAAACCACATTTTACTCAACTCTCTCTTTCGTATTATCTTGCAACACAAACGAGTTCATACATATTTAGATATACATTTACAAGCATCGATTGATGATTATTGTACAATCATATTAAGAGCATCCCGTCGGATTTCGAACGTTCTCATCCCGCGTCATTGAGCTACTCTCACGCCCCTGATTTGTTCGTTCTAGACCGTCCACGTGTCTTAGCGTGTAGGACCTTCGCTCACGTGTGCGCAGGTGGGTCCGACATCTGTTGGCAACACTTTTTGGGGTCAACAGATTGGCAACGTCTGTGGGAAACCATACCATAACCACAAACAACCTTGTGGTGAAAGCTTATTGAAGAGCATTTGGGCATCTCCCTTGAAAAAGGATTTGTTCTTGAAAAAGAACAAGAGGAAGCCCCACAACTTGGCAAAATCTGAAGAGTCAGACGAAAAGAAAATGAGTTCAAACGAAGACAAATCCCCCAGGAGGGTAAGAGAAAACGTGAATGTGCCTCTTCCACCCGCTGCCCTAGCAGTTCGGCAAAGACTCCACCACCACCAAAGAAGATGTGAATGCGGGCAATGGCACGACTGTCAAGAGAAATGGCTGCCATGGCGGCCAACATGAGAGATATTGCTAGCCAAAACTTAGCTATGAGGGAGCTCATGGCCCAAATGTAGGGCCAAGAAGGCTTCCCCATTCCTCCATACACCCCTCAGGGGCACTACCAGCAAGAAGAAGAAATTCAAAGTCATAGAACTGCCTCGTCGGACTATAGCCGAGGGAGAAGCCCATTTGAAAGGGAAGTGGAAGTCGATGTTTCCTCCAACTACGCTTCTGGCCGACCCACCGAGGTCCCATTAAACCATGATAACTTCCCACCTCCATATGAGTAAGAGTCAAGACATAGGAGGACACGCAGTGTATTTGATAGAATTAGCCCCGCTAAACCGAAGCTTAGGCAACAGCAGACACACCAGCCTTGGACAAGGCCACCGCCTCTACCTCCGATACCCCAGCAACCGGAAGAAAGGCTTGAAAATGTCTCCCGTGTTGCTCCGCCTAGAAATAGGTGCCAGGAGGAGGGAGGAAGAGGCTATTAACCGTCCCGAAACCTCTCACCAACAACCATGGCAAGAGGCCGAGGAATATGATTTAGATGAACAGCAAAGGTCCTGTGACTTGGACTACGACGATGAGAATTTGCCATTCTCGAGGGAACTAAGGAGTGCCCAGGTACCAAACCACTATGTAATGCCAAAGATACCAAAGTATGACGAAAGAGGTGACCTAAAGAAGCACTTGAATGCTTATAAAACTCACATGAGCCTAAGGGACGCCATCCCAGCTGTGAAGTGCAGAGCTTTCCATTTGAGACTTAGTGGAGCGACTGAAATTTGATATAGCAGGTTACCACCTGGGAGCATAAGAAGTTGGCCCGAGTTCAAGACAGCATTCTTGAAAAGGTTCACGATAAGCAAAGAAGGAGAGGCCCCCATCCAACGTCTCCAAGACATGAGATAAGCACATGGGGAGTCCCTAAAGAGCTTCCTATCATGCTTCACCAATGAGATGACGTATTGTGTGTAAGTCACCGACCGTGAGGCACTATCCGCATTAAGAGGAGGTTTGAACATGAATACCCTATTCTGGAGGGACGTGCAAAATTAAGATCCCACCACCTATGATGCCCTACTCGAGATGATGAGGCGGGAAATCATCAATGAAGAATTGATTGAACATAGGAACAGGGCAAGTAGAGGCCTCCCGCCTCTTCAAAGGCAGTGCGCTAGAGGACCGACCTCCCACCTGATGGACTACCAAATGAACCAGACTGGAAATGAGAGTTCTAGCCAAGCAATTGCCACCACCACTTTGAACGCGGTTCCTACCTTGGCATATGAGGATATCAACCCAATTACTGACACCCGGCAAATGGAAACCCTACAAGGATCCTGTAGAAAGAGAGGTCGAGGCCGGTGCTCTGGACCTAGAAATAGGTCAAATCAAAACCCACCAGGATACTGTCTATACCACTGATCCTACGGACACGACATAGCAGATTGTCGAGACTATGCGCACCGCTCCCGGCTAGAACCCCCTAGGGACAGAAGTGAATCGTCCCAGGCGAGCAGGCCCTCGCTCAGACACGACAATCGACGTGGGTGTGAGGTCGCCCCCCATCAAAGGGATGTTTCCCCACGACGAAGGGAGCATGATACGGAGAGGCCCAGGGAAGGGTGTAGGCACCGAAAAAATCGACAAACCTAGGATAAGGTTTCTATCTACAAGGTGGATACCATATTTGGAGGACCATATGTTGGCAGTGAAGCACGAAACGCCGAAAGGAATTACGCCCGGGAGGCTAAACACCCCCCTTTGGCAAGATACATTGTGGACAGCAGCTCCCGGAGGAACCAAGTTCCATCCCTTGTCTTCAACCAAGAGGACGCCGAAGGAGTTCACTACCCCCACTGCGATGCACTAGTTGTGAGAGCTGTCATAGCTCGAAATGGGCTCAAGCGAATGTTAGTTGACAACGGTAGCTATATCAACATTCTATTCGGATCCGCCTTTGACAAGATGATATTGGATCATCAGTTGACACCCACCACAACACCTTTGTACAGATTCACCGGAGACAGCATCACTCCAAGGGGAAAGATCACACTTGCAGTAGAGATGGGAGAATCTCCCCAAACTACGATGAACTTCATGAAGTTCCTCATTGTCGACAATAGATCGGCCTACCACGGAGTATTAGGTAGGCCAGACCTAAAAGAATTGGGAGCAGTCACCTACATCCACCACCTGCATGAAATTCCCAACGGAAAATAGGGTGGCAACGGTGAGAGGTGACCAAAGAGGATCGAGAGAGTGTTATCTAAGCTCCATAAAAAAGGTAGAGCCCCGGGACTTTCGTGTAATCATAGCCGATATAGTCATGGTTGACGTCCCAGGTAATGCTCCCATCGAATCAGAAGATATCGATATGATCGATGCACCACCCAATCTGGACGTATTAGTCATTGATGAGATCGATCCCCACATAATTGAACACGAACCTCAAGCATCCCCAGTTGAGGAACTTGAGAGCTTCTTGGTAGACCCCCGGGACCCATCCAAGATGCTGAAAGTAGGCAAGGGCTTATCCAACATTTTGAAGGAAAAGATTAAAGATTTCCTAAGTAAGAACCTTGATGTCTTTGCTTGGAGGCATAGACCCCAAGGTCAATTGCCACCACCTGAAAGTTGATCCTAACGTTGCCCCGCACAGACAAGAAAAGAGAGCCCTTAATCCTGAAAAGTACGAGGCTCTGAAGGAAGAGGTTCAGAAGCTCATCCAAAACGGCTTTATCAGGGAGGCTACCTATCTGAGATCGGTCTCCAACCTGATTTTATTAAAGAAACACAACGGCAAGTAGAGGGTTTGCATCGATTTCACCAACCTCAAGAGAGCTTACCCGAAAGATAGCTTTCCTCTCCCAAGGATTGACCAACTAGTAGACTCTACGGCTGGGCACGAGTTGTTGAGCTTTATGGACGCATACTCCAGCTACAACCAAATACCCATGCACCCGACCAATGAGGAGCACACCTCTTTCATCACAGACTGAGGCCTTTATTGTTATAGAATGATGCCCTTCAAGTTGAAAAATGTCGGAGTGACTTACCAAAGGCTCATCAACAAAATGTTTATGGACCTGATCGGCAAGACAATGGAGGTATACGTGGATGATATGTTGGTAAAAAGTCTGGAGGCTGAGGACCACATAACGCACCTCAACAATACCTTCCAAATCTTGAGAAGATATAGGATGAGGCTCAACCCCCTCAAGTGCATCTTTGGAGTGGCTTCCGACAAATTCTTAGGATACATTGTCAATCAATGCAGAATTGAAGCTAACCCAGAGAAAATTGAGACCCTATACAAGATGAGGTCCTCCCAAAAGCCAAAGAAAATGCAAAGTTTGACTGGGCGGGTGGCCGCACTTAGCCGTTTCGTCTCCAAAACTACAGACAAATACCTCCCATTTTTCAAAAGGCTGAAAGCTGGGAAGAAGTTCCAATGGAACGAGGAATGTGAAGAGGCCTTCCAAGGCACCTGAAACAGGCCCCCCTTCTTTCCAAACTCAAGCTCGGTGAGATCCTCCAGCTATATCTGGCCGTCTCCAATGAGGCCATCAGTTCGGTCCTAACCCGAGAAGAGGGGACCACCCAACTCCCCTTTTACTATACAAGTAAAGCACTCATATCGTCAAAAACCCGTTACCTCGATATGGAGAAGCTCGCCTTGGCCTTGATCACGACTTCTAGGAAATTGAGACCCTACTTCCAAGAACACACCATCCATGTGCTGACAAACTTTTCCCTAAGGCAGGTACTCCGAAAACCCGATGCCTCAGGAAGATTATTGAAGTGGGTAGTAGAGCTAAGCGAATTTGACCTCGTGTTCAAGGCTAGGGCAGCTATCAAGGGTCAAGCCTTGGCTGACCTTGTTGTAGACTTTGCCAACTTACCTGAGATAGATGAAATCATGGAGCCTGCCGAGCCCCCACGTGGAACTTATTTGTTGATGGGTCTGCTGGGGACACCGGTTCAGGTGCTGGAGTTGTCCTCATCAGCCCTGAAGGTCACAAGCTAAACTCAGCGGTGAGGTTCATGTTCAAGGTCACCAACAATGTAATAGAATACGAGGCACTACTTGCAGGCCTCAAGCTGGCCAAGGAAATGTAAGTGAAGAGGCTCCTCATCAGCAGTGACTCCCAGTTGGTTGTTAGCCAAGTAAATGATAACTTCTCAGCCAAGGACAAAATGATGGCCTCCTATTTGAAAATGGTGATGAACCTCATCTCATCCTTTGAAAAATTTGAACTAACCCAGATCTCTCGCATAGAAAATTCTCATGCGGATACACTCTCCAAGCTCGCTACTAGCAAGGATTATGAACTACTCACAGCAGAACTATAGAGCACCTCCTCCTACCATCGACTGAGACCCCCAATGTAATGTGAGCTGCTGGGACCCTTACCTGGATGCAACCAATCGTAGCATACCTCAAAGACCAGGTACTTCCCACTAACAAGCATGAGGCCTACAAGCTTAGGAGGAGGTCAGCCCATTTCTTCTTCATTGATGATGTTCTCTATAAGAGGAGCTTCTCCTCCCCACTCTTATGATGCGTTGGAGGAGAAGAGGCTACTTACATATTAAGAGAAGTCCATGAGGGCATGTGCGGTAATCATTTCGGAGGTCTATCTTTGGCACAAAAGATATTGAGGCAGGGGTACTACTGGCTTACGCTGAAAAGGGACGCACTCGAGTTTGTACGAAAGTGTGACAAATGCCAACGATTCTCTTCGGTACAAAGACAACCATCGCAGGATTTGACTGCGGTCTCCAGCCCTTAGCCTTTCTCAAAATGGGGTGTGGACCTCATGGGCTCCCTACCTAAAGGTAGAGGAGGTGCGAGCTTTGCAATTGTGGCCATCGATTACTTTACAAATTGGGTTGAGGCTGAACCACTAGCAAAAATTACAGAAGCAAACACTTCCAAGTTCTTATGGAAGAATATTATATGCCGGTTCGGGATTCCCTACTCAATCGTCTCAGACAATGGTAGAGAATTTGACAACAAGAAGGTCAGAGCACTATGCGAAGAACTTGGCATCAAGAAGCATTTCTCCACGCCTCACCGTCCACAAGCAAATGGCCAAGTTGAGGCTGTCAACAAAACAATCAAACACGTCCTAAAAAGGAAGCTTGATGTGTCAAAAGGGGCCTGGGTGGATGAGCTGCCACAAGTACTTTGGGTAATCCAAACCATCACGAGGACCCCAATCGGGAAGACACCTTTCCTCATGGCATATGGTATTGAGGCGATGAGCCCCGTCGAGGTCGGACTCCCCTACCCAAGATGTTTGCATTTTAGTGAAATGACAAACGATGAGCTTCGGAGCTACGACCTCGACTTCATTGAAGAAAGAAAAGATGACTCCCAATTGAAGATCGACACATATCAAAGGAAGAAGACAAAGTACTTCAACTCAAAGGTAAAAAAGAGATCATTCAAAATCAATGACTTGGTCCTAAGGAGAGTCTTTCTCTCCTCAAAGGAACTTGGTTCTGGTTTCCTAGGTCCGAACTGGGAAGGCCCATATAAAATCAGGAAAGAGATTCGGCCTGGGACTTACTGGATTGAAGACATGAACGACAAGGCACAACCCCGTCCATGGAACATCGAGCACCTTAGAATCTATTACCAATGAATGTACCACCTCGCTGGACGATCTTTCCCAGCTCATGTAACATTTCTATGGTTCAATAAAATGTTATGATTAAATTAACGTGTTGCATTACTTTCTCACCTCAAAGGAGAGACCAGGGTCCCATCTTCGGGCCACCTCGCTTGAACTCTGAAGCACATGCACATGCTTCCCTTTGACGAGGCTGAACGTCAAAGGGAGAAGCCTCAACATGGCTGCACCATCCATCATGTTGGGAAGCGTCATCACCTCAGAGGAGAGGCAAGCGTCCATTTCTAGGCCACCTCGCTTGAACTCTGAGGAGCATGCACATGCCTCCCCTTTGACGAGGCTGAACGTCAAGGGGAGAAGCCTCAAAATGGCTGCACCTTTCACCATGTTGGGAAGCGTCGTTACCTCGGAGGAGAGGCAAGCGCCCATCTCCGGGCCACCTCGCTTGAACTCTGAGGTGCATGTACATGCCTCCCTTTTGATGAGGCTGAACGTCAAGGGGAGAAGCCTCAACATGGTTGCACCATCCACCATGTTGGGAAGCGTCCTCACCTCGGAGGAGAGGCAAGCGCCCATTTTGGGGCCACCTCGCTTGAGCTCCGAGGCCCATGCACATGCCTCCCCTTTGACGAGGCTGAACGTCAAGGGGAGAAGCCTCAACATGGCTGCACCATCCACCATGTTGGGGAGCGTCGTCACCTCGGAGGAGAGGCAAGCGTCCATTTCTGGGTCACCTCGCTTGAACACTGAGGCACATGTACATGCCTCCCCTTTGATGAGGCTGAACGTCAAGAGGAGAAGCCTCAACATGGCTGCACCATCCACCATGTTGGGAAGCGAGGCCTGCGTCCATTTCTGGGCCACCTCGCTTGAACTTTAGGGCTCATACACTTGAATTAGAATAATATTCCCTGTTCGGCTGCAACGATTTATTCTTAGGATCTCTTCAGGTTACAGTTATTAAGCTTAAGTACAATTCATTGGCTTAAGTCCAATATTGGTTATAACTCGTGAGGCTTGCATACAATTCATCTGTTCAAGTGATTGGAGTTAGGATACCTAATTAAAGTTATTTAGTTCTTCAATCAACATTACGTTCAATTACTTAGCGAGGCCAACACACTTCAGAGAAAGAAACAACATTAAACGAAAAAGATATTACATTGATTTTCAATTGAGATTACAAAAGGAGGGCCTGAGGCCAGTACATCATGAATAACTGAAAAAAAAAAACTATCCTAAGCCTGAGAAGGTGATGGAGGTGCTTTAGCGGCTGGAACTTCCATAGCTTGAGTATCAGAGTTTGCTTCTTCTGCCTCTGCTATTTATCTTCCACTGCTTCACCAATTGGGGTTTGAGGTACCTTATCCACAAACTCCGAACTGAGTTGCGACAAGTTCTGATTTAGGTACAACTCCTTAGCCCGCTCCATCACCTCGGCATAAACAAAGTTCCTCTAGTAAGTGCTAAAGCTCTTGTACTGACTGGTGTTGTGAAAGTTGGCAATGTAGTCTTTCACTGCCTCCTCCCTAGCATGGGCTACCTCATCGACGTACCACTTAATTTGGCCTTCGATGAACTTGGTTGCATCTTGGGCCCCTACCAGCTCCTTGTTAGCCTTCTCCAAGGCTTTGGCTGTCATTTTCTGGTGGTCATTGGAAACCTCCACCTTTTTAGTCAAGGAGGCCACCTCGCACTGGGACTCATGTACCTCCCTCCTCAATGCCTCTATCTGAGCTAAGGTAGATTCCAGCTTGGCCGATTCTTCAAGTTTTTGGGCTCTAGCTTCCTTAGCCTCAGCCCTAGCTACCTTTAGCTTCTCTGCAAGGGAGGCAGTCTTCCTTTCTGAGGCGGTGGTCCTCGTCTGAAAGTTAGTGAGGGCCTCCCTGCATTCCAGTGCAAGGCCAAAAGTCCTAACACTTTGGCTCGCAAGAGCCCTGGTCAAGTCCGTGGCATCACAGGAGGAGGCGTGCAGCTGCCACCGATCCTTCCAGAATCTATAAAAACATTCTGTGGCGCCTCGGATCTCAAGTGGCAAGGCCTCCACCAAAGCTAGAGCCAGAGGCTCCTCCCTACCGGCAAGGAAGCTTGGAGTCTTCCCTTGTACTTGAACAGGTTTCACTTTGGCAGCCTCCTCCTCAGCCACCTCAGCTTACCTCCTTGCAGCCTCCTCCCCAGCCTCATTAGCCTCTTCACGCCTAACCGTTTCAATCTTAACTGCTTTCGAGACAGCTTCCAATAGCTTTGGCGGTCTGGCTTCTTTACCTTGGGACACAGAACTCCCAAATTTGCCAGACGAGCCGGAGATGTGCACCAACTTCCTCTTCTTCGGCTCCTCAGGGACTTTCTCCTTCTCTCGAAGCTCCTTGACCTTTTTTGGCCTCTAGGGGGTCCCCACTTCGAAAGCTCGTGATGTGCTGTCCTTGGAGAGATGCTCCACTCTGCCTTGGACCTCCTTTGCGCCAGTTGACCCTAGCTTCTGGGGCCTCGCCTTCATAGTAGAGATTGCCTTAAGTATGGACGCCATGTCAGGAGCTGGGTACTCCCTCCTTTTAAATTTGTCAGCAGAATACAACTTATCAGTATCAAAATGAAAACACAAAAATATACAAGTGTGGGAGCTTCGTACCCTTGGAGGCCATTAGCTCAAAGTCGAGGAAATAGTGACTACTGTCGATGAGGTGGTCGAAGTGGCGAAGCTTCGGAGGCCTCTTGTAAATGTCCTCTATCACCTCAAACTCCTCCCTGCTCAGCTCGAACCTCGTACTACTATCTGCAAACGATGCTTCAACAGTTAGAAAAATAAAATTTTTAATATAGATTACAAGCTTGGGCTGGGAAACTCACGAGCTTCGTAGTACTGGGTCGGTACTGTGCAAGCCAGGGCTTTATCCCCCTTCCACTGCCTGCCACTTGCCTCGTACCCAGAACCACGACTCCTTCCATCCCTTGATGGAAAAAGGCAGTCCCACCACAAATGGTGCGTGGCCCCCCTAAGGACTTAGGTAATACCACCCTTTCGACTCGTTCCCTATTACTCTAGGCTGGAACAGGGTCATGAAGACGTGGATAGGCATGTCCTCCCCAAGTGATACTTCCTTCCATAGGACGTACGAGCCGACCAACTGGCTCCACCTGTTTGGCTGAACCTGGGTCGACGACAGCATGAAGTTCCTTAACACCGCCCTAAAGAAGGGGTACAGAGGAAGACGCATACCTGCTTTAAACCGGTATTCACTCACTGCCACACAATCGGGCCTTGGATAACAGGCCCGCTCGTGGGCTTCTGGAACTAACATTTCCACATATGAAGGCACACAGTACCTCTCCCTAATCTCCCCCAGCCTCTTCCCTATCATATTTGAAGGCACCTTAGACGCCCCCCACTCTTCGCTATAATCTACTGGCTCCTCGGTCATAGCATACCTATCCACCTCGAAATTTCCCCTATGACTGACCCTATAGCCCAATGACGCTACTGTGACCAACTCCCTACCCGAAGTGGACTCCATCTCAGAAATGACTAAGAACGCAGTAAAAGGAGGATTTTCTGTGAAAAATACCTACTGAAAAACTATGCAAACAGAGTGTTGAAAAAGCAATAAAACGGTATTGCCTCGACGCCAAAATGTTTAAGTTTTAATAGGAAATCAGATTGCAAGTGCTAGAAAATCCAAAAAAATAGAGTTTTCTCGCCTTTTATAAAGGGCCAGGACGAACCCCCACCATCAGATCAAAGCTCATTCAATCTGAACCCTTTATTTTAAATCAAATCCAAGGCGTAGAATTCAAACGATTTTTCAAACCTACGCCTCAGATTTAAGTGTGTTTTCCACGCACCTCAGTTAACGCGTCTGCTTCTAGAAGCTCCAACTGTATTAATAATTAAGATTTTAATTCGACAGCGGCAGGCGCCTAGGAAGTCGCAACGGTTAAACCACCTTTCCTCGAAAACATGCGCAAAACATCAAATCATTGGCACAACTACCAATGAACAATTATTGTCAATGAACCTTGACTTCATCTTCAACATTCAGCCATCAAGTCTCACAGGTTCGGTTCCCCAACCACCTCGACTTCGTATTCAACATTCAGCCATCAAGCCTCGCAGGTTCGGTTACTTAACCACCTCGGCTTCAACTTCAACGTTCAGCCATCAAGCCTCGCAGGTTAGGTTACCCAACCACCTTAGCTTTATCTTCAACATTCAGCCATCAAGCCTCGCAGGTTCGGTTCCCCAACCACCTCGACTTTGTATTCAACATTCAGCCATCAAACCTCGCAGGTTCGGTTACCCACCACCTCGACTTCGTATTCAACATTCAACCATCAAGCCTCATAGGTTAGGTTACCCAACCACCTCGACTTCATCTTCAACATTCAACCATCAAGCCTCGCAGGGTCGATTACCCAACCACCTCGGCTTCATCTTCAACGTTCAGCCATCAAGCCTTGTATGCTCAGTTCATTAAACCACCTCGATTTCTTCATCACTCATCCATAACAGCACATTTCTAACTTCAACCATGATATAAATATCTATACTTGGACTTGGAGGACTATTATTTGGGGTTCAAAAATTCTCATTAAAGTCCACGCATTACATAAATGACTATACTTGGACTTGGGGGACTATTGTTATGTGTTATCATTCTTGGTCAACCTACGTAGGCCTATGGCCCACTCAATTCGAACCACGTGGCACTCCAACTGAAGTGGACTACATGGCCGAAGCCCTGTATGGCTGAAGCCCATATACCGAGGCCGGTGAAAGTAGCCGAACTCCATATACCGAGGCCTGTGAAGATAGCCGAAACCCTGAAGCGGAAGTACTACATGAGCGGCAAAAAACCTCCGAACCATAAAGGAATGTCTTCCATGATCACCTCTCCCAAGAGATCTTCTACATAAAGATCTTGTTTGAATGATTAACGGAACGTTTATCATGAGTGCATATGTCAAATCTTATCACAAGCATGTGGGTTCTGCACAAGCAATAAATGCGCAGTAAGCTAGCAAGTCAAGGATGATGCCTAGGATTGGATGTTTGAATTAAGAAGATGAGGCCACGTGCCACCTCATCCAAGGGCTGTCATTTTACATGTAACACTATAAATACTTCCCTTGTATAACATTGAAGGACTAATGCAATAATCAATACAAGAAACCACATTTTACTCAACTCTCTCTTTCTTATTATCTTGCAACACAAACGAGTTCATACATATTTAGATATACATTTACAAATATCGATTGATAATTATTGTACAATCATATTAAGAGCATCCTGCTGGATTCCGAAAGTTCTCATCCCGCGTCGTTGAGCTACTCCCACGCCCCTGATTTGTTCGTTCTAGACCGTCCACGTGTCTTAGCGTGTAGGACCTTCGCTCACGTGTGTGCAGGTGGGTCCGGCATCTGTTGGCAACACTTTTTGGAGTCAACAGATACAAAGGATATGCATTCTTGACATGTTTATGTGCTTGTAATTTTGGCAACCACAATTCTTCATATGCATTCTCTGTTAATTTAGTGTGCAGGCAAAAGCATGGCCATGGATACTAGCTTCTCTAAGCACCCTCAAGGAAAGATCAAAAGATAAGTCTGCAAAAGCCGTGACAGCAAGGTCTCCTCCAATAAAATCCACTCCAGTAAATGTATCAGAGTTTTCATTATTAGAGTTTCTTCTTTCTTGCCTTCTAGGCTCAGCAGGGCCTAGTCCCCTTGCCTTGAAACCTAAAATTGATGTGGGGCCCCTTAAGGTGCCAACTGGAGAAGCAAGTTCCCAATTAAAATCTTGTTAACCCACCTAAGAAGCAAATTCCCAATTTTTAACAGAATAAACATAACAGTTTCACGTCCATTCTTTTTACAACCTTCCACTAAATATAGCAGTGAACCTAGCTAATTGGTAGCGTGCCTATCATAAAAGTTTAAAATCATAAGGGGGAAAATTTAACGTTGAATTTTGACTAACTAATAACAGAAAAAACTTCAACAGATGACATGGATGATTTAAAAACAATAGTGTTATTTAATATCTTCAATGTACTTAAGAATTTGTAAAGTTGAAAAACTATTACAACCTTCACATTTTATTTCATATTTATAGCTTCTTAAAAGCACGATCTTTATTTTATAAAAGTAGATTCATCGTTTTCAAGGTATTAGCGATGTAGGTCCATAAATTTCATCAACGAATTCACAACGTATACTGTAGGAGTAAAGCAAATGGAGATAAACTGGTTTTACTGTTATTGAGATTAGAGGTCCAAAGTAAATCATATGTTAATTCCTGTAACTTCAAAGCATAGCAGTTTTACACTTTTACTTGAATATATTGTTACATAAATTGAATAAAAACACATTCAAAAATATATTTAAAAAAAATCTCTAATAAGTCTTAAACTCCCTAAAGCAAATACCAATATAATAATCAATGTTCATACAAGAGAAACAAGACATCAAATATTTAAAAATTAATCAAAATCTTTGAAATTTTTCCGTTCTTTTTCAAATTTACAATAGAAATAAAAGAAGTAATAGAGGAGTGCAACTGACCAGCCTAAGTCGAGGGAAGACGCTTCGAAGGAAGCTTAGCACTCATTGCTTCAGCAGCCGACGTAGTTTGCGGCTGATGCTTGGGCAGCGTCGAGGGAGCTAGGGTTTTCTTCCGCTCAATCTTTTGAATAAGATGCGACTGGTCCTCCGTATCATCATCTCCCAACAAATCCAATGGATTCGCTGTCGCCATTTTGCAGCCACCAGAAGAAAAACCCTAGCCTTTTCAGATATATCAAAAGCACAAATCCTTAATTGAACTCCTCATTCACGGCCATTATTATAAATATAACAGATCTATTTTAAAAGGATAAAAAGATAGCTGGGTTCGGTTAAACCCTAGCCGCAATGAACAGAAGAGGATCTCTCGAGCTGATAGAGCAGGGAGAAATGGAAGGAGAGGAAACTGGCCGCCAATGAAAAGGAAAATAGAAGAAAAGGAAGAGAAGGTTGATTGGGAACTTGGGATTGGTTGTGTCAATATTGTCTAGCCCTGAATTTCTGGTAAGTTTTATTAAAAATACAGATACTTGTAAATATTAGAATAACGTAATTTAGATGTTATTTTAAAATAATTAATATAATTAAAAATAAAAAATTATAATAAGGATTTAATTATATTTATATATAAATTAATTGCAGGCACTATCTAAACGTAATTTAGCAAGCCACAATTGCATTAAATATAATCATCATGGCGGATCAAAATCATTTGTTGAACGTCTTGAAGAAAAGGCAATATTTTCTTTTGATTTTATAAAGAAAAATATTTTTTATGTAACATGATATATATTATTTCGAATAGAGATTAATTACTAAAGACAATGTACAAGGAGAAATAGAACTTTATTATGAAACTCATTATAGTGAGAAGAAAGAATGGATAAATGATGAAGCACGAACAAGATATGTAAGTATACAATTCATCGTCATTGACATTTTATATATATATTTTGTTATTAATATATACTCCCTCTTCTTTGACATCGGTTGATATTGAATCAATAATCCTTCGAGAGCAAATACAAAAGCAGGAGCAAGAATTATTGGATATGCGTGCCAGGCTTTCTCAATTTGAGACACTAATGCATAAGTTCTTATGAAGTCAACTTGGCATGTCTTCACAACAATCTGAACCAACAACAATGTTTAGGATGCCACCGCTTACTGATATATATGAATTATCATTTATTTATTTATTTATCTGCTTTAATTATTGAGAAAACTATTTTCCTTTATGGATTGTTCGACCTACTAGTTCTTTTTTCGTAATTTATTATTTGATTGAAAGTTTAATCGTCTAATGATTTTTCTTTTTTTTAGGAATAATTTTTTTTTAGAGATTTTATATAGCTTTTATTATAAAAATTTTCCTCTTGATAAAAAAATAATTAAAATTTTTAAAAATTTGTATTACATATTAAAATTTAGCCAACGAAAAAACAAACACTTGTTACAAAAAAAAAATTAACGTAAAAAAGAAAAGGTTATGACAACAAGCAAATAATATTGCAAAATATAATAAAAGCAACAGATGAGGTACGTCGCAAAAACTTAACAAAAACGTACATTTGAGAGCTTTTGCAGCATGCATTACACGTTGTCGTGTCCTTGTATTCTACAACAACATTAGAGCTTGCAATATATGGTGAGCATTGTAAAAAATCTACTGTAACAATTTTTTGTCCGTTGCAAAAAACGGGTTTTCTTGTAGCTATTTTTTCCTTGGACTATAGAATTTTTAGCAATAAGTATTTCTTACCGCAAAAACTAGACCATATTGCACCACAAACATGTTGTTGCAAGAAATAAAAGTTTGTTGCCATAAGTTTCCCACCAAAAAAATTTTGGGGCCTTGCTTCCTTCATATTTTTGGCAACATTCTTCAATATTTGTCACCACTTCTCACATTTCATTACAACTTTTTATGTAGCCTTATATTTTTTGGTACTTATTTTTTCATCACAATTTTTGTGACAAACTTTAAAAATGTGTCGTGTTAAGTCACTTACTGCAACTAATTTTTGTATGTCGCGAAAAATCTTATCGTGAAATCATAGTTTTTTTTTTTGTAGTGCGTGGACAAGTAGAGCAACAAAGTTGAAGCCGATAGCTGTGACTGACCATGGACTACCGGCGATCGTCACCGAAAATCGGAAGGTATAGTTGGCGTGATGATTTGAGGGAAAGCAGGGAGGCATGGAGCAGCCAAGCAAAAGAGAGAGAGAGAGAGAGAGAGAGAGAGAGAGAGGGAGAGAAATGGAAGGTTAGGGTTGGGTTGTGTTTTTTTACTCTCATTCTCTAATTTTAACCCTTTTTTTTAGGGTACGGCTATTTGCATCCACGATTTTTATATATTCGTCTCACTCTATATTCATTCCTACTAAAATATTAAAATTTTAAAAAATTACTATTGTCATCCACGTTAAATTCCAATATTATCCTTATTGAATTAGCATTATATTATTCTTTATATCATCAGCTTATGAATCGTTAAGATCTGCTTCACTTGAATTTGTCATGTGATTCTTAGTTCATTACTGATTTAATCATATGTTCTGTGGCAAAATCGAACGTAATACAGTTCTTATTTCGTGCTTTACATTACTTCATTTATTGCTTCATCAGATAAGAGTAATTCGAGTCCAGTAAATGGCAAAATTTTGTGATTGATTTGGATGCATAGACTTTGCTTTATGTTTCCTTAACAATGTACATGTTCACAGGTGGGATCTCTGCTGCACAATGTTGATGGGCTGCCAAACTTGGCGTAAGATTGTGGTGCAATAAATAAAATATGTGGTGATAATATAATTACCCTTATGATTATTAAGATTTTATGATTTTAGTTGAAAATAATATTTTATGATTATTAGAATCTTAGTTAAACACAAAATCTAGAAGAATATAAAAAAGGTTTAAAAATTTTGGGTTATGTTACATTTACATTATGGTGTCCATAATATACAAGTGGCATAATATGATTGGAGGATTGAAAAATAGTTTTTTAAACCCTTCAATCATGGAATTCCACGTGTATATTATGGACACCCTTACGGATACCATAATGTACATGTAGAATTATCCAAAAATTTTTAGTGAAAATAAATATGAATAGATGAATTTAGAATGATATATTTTATTTAATTGTATATATGCCCGTTTAAGTTAATTTACAAAACATTAAAAATACAATAAAATAATCTTTTAAAAGGTATCCGTATATATAAAAGTTGTGGATGTAAATAGCACCACCCTTTTTTTATTAGGTAGGCGGGTCAGGTTGGGCGGGTTAAATCAGTTTTCATGGGCAAACCCATGAACCGACCCAACCTGGCCGGGTTGGGTTGGGTTGGGTCGGGCGATTTGCTTGGGTTGGGTCGATTTTTTCCCACTCCTAGCTGGATTTTGGAGACGGTGTTGCTTTGGTGGCGTATTCGAGATTTGTCGATTGTGGGCATCAAACATTGTAGCAACCAAAGTCCTCTAGTCAGCTTTAGATGAAGAGACGAAAGGCAGAAGCAGCTTGAACCTTACAGTAGAAATTCTAGCTTGAACCTTATAGTAGAAATTTTGACTTTAATCTCAATGAGTTTAGGGTTATATTGCCAATGAGTTTATTTACCTTTTTGGGCCAATCAAGTCGGGCTCTAATTGGGTTGGGTTTGTGTTGAACAAATTATTGATTTGTTTATAATTATAAGTTTTTATTTGTGACCAATGAATAAATTGTGTTAATTTTTTGAATTGTGACCACAAAAAAATTTGTTACATATAAAATTTTGATCTCTAACTGAAAAATAATGTATAACTAATTAAATCGTTAATTTGTGATCAAATTGTATAGATCTGTAACCGTAATATATTTAATTAATAAAATATATAATAAACTATGGAAACACATCTTGCACACGGTTTTAATGCCCTAAAACATCCCAGAATGCCATTATTCATCCACACATCAATTTTCTTTGGTTTTTGGCTCAAGAAGTCCATCAAGAACTAAAACCCTTGGTGAAGCTTGGAAGGAGCTTATTGGATTTGGGGAAATCACATCAATTGTTCGTGTAATTTGGTATTTTATTGTCAAACAATTCTAGATTTTAGACTTTCTCCTTATGAATTGATTTTGAAATTGATTTAATTTTTATTAAATCTTTCATGGATTCAATCACGTTTTTCTATTGTTTGATCGAAATAATTATTAAATTACAATTTCATTCATATTATTGGTGGGTTATTTATGATCTTAAGCTTGAAGTATGTGGTTACTTTTGATCTTACTCCAATAATAATTGTGGGAATGTGTTAGAAAGTTTAAATCTTAAAATTACAATTGGAATTTAAGCGATCTTTACTGTTTAATCTTTCGATTGGAGAGTTGGGATGAAAACCCCAAATAATGTATGAATTGTTGATGTTGATCGATCCAACCCAATTGAGGGAATTCCAGTACTTCACTAATTTCGCATATTGATATTTAAATTTCTTTCCAAATTGATAAACTATTTTCACATAACTCCCGAAACCCCTAAGCTTTTGATCCTTTGAGCATTTTCCATCTCCCTATGGAATCGACACCCCAATGTTATACTACAATCACTTAACTTTTGTTGATCACATTTTGACAGGTAATCTGTTCTTTCTCGCCCGTTCATCATGAGATTTGGTCTAACTCTGAAAAACTATTTTCATTCTTCCTCTCCTGAATATTTCTAGAATATCTTACAAAACCGACCTAAGAGAGTAGGGGTACTTCTCAAGAAGCAATTATACGTTCTTTTTCTCATATCGAGCTTTCTTTTAGAGATGACATGCTTCCCTAAGTTCTTAGCTTTATTGATATAACTGTTGGTGATAAGGGCATGACTTAAGGAGGTTTAGGCATTGTTCGAAAGCAAAAAAATAAAATAAAAATAGCAATGTGCTAGCCTCGAGCTGTCACATCAGTAAGATGGATTTCTTCCCTACAATCGGGATAGTGAGGCTGTACTAGAAATGGCAACAGTGACTCTAGGAGTTAATGATTGGATGTGCTTATGAAAGCAAAAATCGAAACTAAAATCTTCCATCTTCTACATTTTATTAAAACAATCCATCTTTACTTGGCTATTATTTATAATCGATCAAACAACTATTATTTACAAATATTGTGTGGGACTCATAGAACCATAAACCAATTCATTATTGCTAGTTATAACCGATTAAAAAAGTCTACAAGAAATAATTATAATCAATGTCAAGTGTACTTGAAGGCTGGTTGATCACACAGGTAGAAAAAATATGCAAGGTACATCTCACCAAATCGTTTAACAACGAAGCCAAAGTTGGTTGCTAAATTGTGGAACTTGAAGGTGTTATGTATCCAGCGACCACTTGGAGGTTATAACATTTATGCGGCCTAAATCCCGCCAAGTTGTGTACCTACCAAGTCAAATTTAGTTGGTGAAAGGTGATACCAGCGACAATAAATTGGTCGCTGAAGGAGTTCAACAGTCAGTGACCAGTTTTTGGTCACTTAAAGACTAGTAGGATAATACTTACACTAGCGACCATGGAGTGGTCGCTAAAGGCGAACAATGTTCAGCGACCACGGTTTGGTCGGGGAAGGGCTATGAAATTAACGTGGGATAACTCCCACCAAGTTGTTTACGGACCAAATAAATTTTGGTCGGTGAATGGTGAAACCAGTGACCACAAATTGGTTGCAAAAAGACTATAACATTAAAGTGCATAATAGATACACTAGTGACCATATAATGGTCGTTGAATGCTTACAATGTGCAACGAACACTTACTGGTCGCTAAAACCCTACAAAATTAACCCGGACGTATCCTGCCAAGTTTTGTACCGACCAAGATGATCTGGTCGCTGGAAGTTCACCACAACGACCATGAGTTGGTCGCTGAAGAGCAAATAAAAATTACCAAAACTATTACAACCAATATATGGTCGCTAAAGGAATCATGAATAATGCGCGGGATTTTTCCCGCTACATGTTTGAGCAACCATTGGCGACCAAGGAGGCATGGTCGCTGGAATTTCCCAACATCGACCATACGTTGGTCACTGAATGTGTCTATTACGATGGATAAATGCGTGCTAAATCCCGCCAGGGGTTCCAGCGACTATTGGAGGCATGGTCGCTGAATGTCTGCAGCAGCGATCATGATTTGGTCGCTGAAGATGTCTTTTAGGAGGGAAAAATATGGCCCTTGTTAGTGCCTTAATCTTTAGCGACCAACCAACGAGTGGTTGCTGATACTGTACTTTAGCAACTAAATATTGGTCGCAGAAGAGCATCCAAAAATTAGCCAACTATTAGACCAAAACTTTTACCAACCAATTTGTGGTCGGTAATAGTCTCCTTTAGCGACTATTTTGGATTGGTCGTAGAAAGTTGGTCGGTGGAGGCCATTTTTTTGTAGTGACATATATGTTAATCAATATTACATGTATGCTGTATTGAATATGACACGGGAGCTTCTCAATAATGGTTAACAAGTGTATGAATCCTATATTATGACAGTTTAATGTTAAATTCCAAAGTCTTTAATTTATTATTTGTTTTTGAATGATTGTTAGGATTTCATTGTTCCTATTATTTGATCATTACTTATTATATTTGTGATTTCTATTTCATTCGGTAGAAGTAATTTGAGTTATAACATGTAGTAACAAATAAAAATCTATCACTATGACTTGCATGAGCTTATAAATGTTCTTGTGATGCATTTTCATATATTCGCATCCTTCATAGAAATATAATATGGTCACGTGTGAGCTTGATTTAATTTTAATTGAAAGATTATTAAATAAATAGGAACATTGATCATTAACTGAATAAGTATTTTCAAAGTTTTGATTTGATATCAAAATGAAAGAATATTGGGGCATTTGAGGTCCTATTGCTTTTGATTAGTTATAGACCTTAATTTTGCAAACATAAATCATCCATAGAATTTTGTTATTAATCTTAATTAAATATGAAAAGTACCTATTTCATTGCAATCTTGTATCATCATTTATTGATTCTTCATTAGTATGTGGTATCCATAATAAATATCGGAAATGTGTTCACTACAACAAAAATTTGATATAGCAACATTCAAAAGGTTATAGCATGTAATAAGTAATTTAGCACGACACATTTCTAAAGTTTGTCGCAAAATTTTGATAAAAAAAGTACCGAAAAACTAGATGGCGACATAAAAAGTTGTTGTAATATGTCAAAAGACTTGACAAATAATAAAGATTGTAGCAAAAAAATATGATGGAAACAAGGCGCCAAAATATTTTTTGGTGGGAAACTTGTGGCGACAAACTTTTATTTCTTACAACAAAATGTTTTGTGATGGAAAATTGTTGTTCAAAAATCAATAAACATGCGAGTGGAATGAAAGTAAACCAGCATGGAATAAAAGAAAAATCAGAGGCCAAAATCATCATCTATGCAACCGCATGGTGTGGTCACACACGAGGCCCCTGCAATTTTGGAACCTATGCGATCGCATAGGATCCTTCTATGCGACTGGATAGAGGACTGGAAATGACTGCACAAGATCCTTCTATGTGACCACATAGAGGACGGGAAATAGTCGTTGGACAGTTTTCAATTTTGAATTTGGCGGTTTTTCATTATTTCTTGGCACCATTTCGTAAAACAATGTTCCATGGCTATAAATATGAGATAGATGGACATTGAAATTGTTGGGAATCGAACTGCTGATCTCCTTTTGATTTAAATTGTGCTTCCACAATTTTAACTAAAAGCGTGTTTTGTAAAGTGACACTTTACTAATGGAAGGAGTTAACTGGATTGTGACACGTGCTGATCTCTTGCCGTTGGATCTGATTTTAGATGATTCTATGCATTTAACCCTAAATGATTTGGGTGGCTGTTGATCTTTCATTCTACTCTATTCGGCTTCTTGAGTTCGAGGGTTTTGAGTCGCCTCTCTTTCTCTCTCAATGAATCTCTCATTTTTGGCTCCATTCTTGAGTGATTTTCAGAACTCTTTCTTGAGTTAATCCATGATATGTCATAGATCTCCAACCTAGTGAACTGCCGTGTTGAGTTCATGGAAACCTGAGTGGTTTCATGTGATGTGCAGTCGGGTTTGATGAAATCTTGGTGATTTCTTGTGTTTTCTGTGTGGAATAGCTTACATATTGTATAATGACTTGTGAAGTCATGTGATTCTTGGATGGCGGTTCCTGTGACTTAGTTGTCTGAGTGATCCGTGCGTGATTTCTTTGTGAACCGTGGTCTGCCTTGGTGAATCCTTATGAGATAAGTCTCTGTGACTTGTATATTGTAATATTCTGAAACATTGTATACTTACTGCCTGATTTTGGGGGCCTTATAGTGCAACCGAGCTGAATCCATTCATAGTGGATGCTCAACAAGGGATTAGGCACTTGTGCTGAACCTCTGCTGCTTCGGCCGAAAAATCATCGTGTTCATTATTTTTGTACATTTATTTTCTTCATTTATTGGTTCGGTTTCTATGAATGTTGGTTAATCCTGAGTGTCTCGACATTTCAGAAATGTTGTTACAAACATATGGAAAACATATGAGAAACACATCCATCATTCCCCATACATCCTTCCTCCATATTCATTATTTCCCTCCTTGTGTTCTTCAAGTTTTAGGAGATTATGCTTGTGCTTTGGTGTTTAATCTCTTACAAGGCTTGTTATAATCCTACAAACCATTTGTCGAAAATCCCTTGAAGCATCCCAATCAAAGGAGAGGGAGCAAATATCGTTTGAGGACAGCAATATCGTGTTCAAGCCTTCTTTTGTTCGTGATTTTCATTGCTGATTTGTGTTCGTGATTATCTTGTTCCTGGTGTGGTTTATCTTCTTGCTGGTTTATAAACTTGGTTTCTTCTCCAACCCCTTGGTGTTATGATAAATTCCCAACGATCTCAAATGATACTTTGCGGTGGAGAACGAAATCACTTCGACGATGATCAAGTTGATGGATTGAGATTTGTTCATGTGGAACATTTGATGGCACCAACTTCACGAGATGGTTAGATTGGAAGAAAGACATGAATCCAGATCTTGTTGGCTGTTCGATGAGACGAATCTCATGAAAAGAAATCTGGAATGATTATCATTACGTCCTCTCAAATCCAAATTCAGTAAGTTGAAACTAGATTCGATTTCATGAAAATGAAAGGTACGTTACTGTGAATATATTATGCACATCATTGGTATGCTATCACCAAAAGAATCTTAAAGATGAAGTTATGTTTTCATGTGCATTTATATTCATATCACACTTCGGTAGTGTATTGTGCAATCCTTATGTTAGTATGCTGTCTGAATATTGGACAATCATATAGATTTGTGAAGGATTAATTGTTGTCCTTTTTGGCATTATATGTGTTCTGAATTTGAGATTTATAAGCCAATCTGGAATGCATCTTGTTTCCAACATGTCTGTGCATTCGGAACGTCCCCAAATTTTGACGTCGATGGTTTAACTTTGGTACTTTTTCAATTCGTATTATAACCTGCTCTGAATGGCGTGCATATTTCATATACTGAAAATGCTTATCTTTGCAATGAGAAAGACAAAGTGACTAATTCCCAGATTGTGTTCTGTGATTCAACCAATGTGTGGGTAGAATTTTAAAATTAAAATGCACGTTTTCCCTTATCATGTTTGGTCTCAGTTATCTGTTGTGAACAGGCATGAGAATGTATGTTCCTTCACGTTAAAACTGCTATGCGTTCAGAAACATTCTGATGAATCTTATGTGGATTTGTATAATTCATTTGATTCAATAATTGGTAGATAGTGGTACCATGATAGAATGGTTAAGAATGGCGGTTAATGGATAAAAAAATTTCTGCCAAATTTGTTCATTTTGGGAGTTTGTAAGGTAATGACCATTCATTGTTTTAAATGCATGGTTGCCAATGTCTTCCTGTAATCAGTCAAAAACCTGAAAGTTGTTTAATTCTTGAAAAGGTGCATGCGGTTCAGTCAGTTAAATGGTGACCTTTCATCCTTAAATGCAATTTGAAACTACTATGTTTGTATCATCAAATGAAAGTAAAAAATTTGAATCGGTGTGTGCATGGGAATGTACTTTGTCATTATTCATGTACCAGTTATGGCTAAGGATATAACTGGCAACAGGAATCTGCTAATGAGAATTATTAGTAATTCATGAGTAAGAGAATTGAAATATTTTACATGTGGGTCTCCATTAATGTATCACAAGGCCACTTTTGTGTTAGGGCGTTGTCTATTTTTCCAATGCTACCATATTCGGTTTTGTGCAGTGGAAAATAGTCTCTTGATCTTCGGTGATTAATTCCTATGCGTGTGCTACTTTTTCTGTGCATCTGTTAATATATTGCATGAACATACTTGAAAGTCAGATTGCATGTGGAATTATACTTATAATATATCATTTCCAGAATTTTGCACTTCCTCTGTGGGAAAGATTGTCTGTTAGAAATGATGAAGAAAATCACAAGAAACTGATTATGCATAATGGTTGCATGTATGGGAAAGGTAGGAACCAATTAAACAGGCCATTAATTTGGTTTTTGGTACATTTTCATTGACATTATACATGTAAAAAATAAAAATAAATAAAAAATAAAAAAATTGTTGGAAGAATGCCAACTATTTGTTGAAATTGTATGAATTTCCATGACTATTCCTTTGTTGAAATATGAGAATGACATGATATTGCATATATTACATATTGGAAAATTCTAAAGTGTTAGAATTTTTTGAAAAAAAATATGTGAACTTTCATGATCATTTCTTCTACTGGAATATGGAATGACATGATAAATTTGTTTGATTGATTTCATATCTTGTTGAACTCATATTAACTTGGGTTAATGTTGATACCCTCATTTAATCTTATGAAATTAAGTGAGATGATTTTATGTCAATTATTTTTGCATAAGTATGACAAATTGTGACTGGTCACTACACCAAAAATGCTCTTTCGCAATACTTAAAAGGCAACATTCACGAATTAAATGTTGCTAAAGGGATTTATTGCAACATTCTAATAAGTGAATGTTGCAAAAGGGATCTATTAGCAATATTTATTAAATGAATGTTGCTAATATTGCTTTTCGCAACGTTTTTCCATTGTTGCAAAAAGGAAGACTTTTTGAAACGTTTAAACAACGCTGCGAAAAGTCTACTTTTGGCAACGTTTCAATAAACATTGCGAAAAGTCTCCCTTTTCGTAACGTTTACCAAAACATTGCGAAAAGGGAGACTTTTCGCAATGTTTTTTACTGTTGCCAAAAGTCTCACCTTTCACAACGTTATTTCAAAGTTGCGAAAAATCCCACACCTCCTTTAAATCAAATATGTTTAACATTAGCCCCAATTTATCCCTCTCTCATTTCATCTCGTCTCCGCATCTCACTCCTCTCTTCTTCCACCTTCTCTCTGTTGAGTTTCAATTGTAGATGGAGCTGATTGAGTTTCTGTTGTAGATGGAGTTGTGGGAATTGGGGTGCTAGCATCCCAACCGACCGAGTTTCTACCTTAGATGGAGTTATGGGGGTAGGGCTTGTGGTTTGGCTAGCCGAACTTCTTTCAGCCGCGAGAGGAGTTGCGGAGGAAAGGGGGTGGTTGTGTTTGGAGGTGGTGCAGTTGTCGGAGTTACTGGTGACCAAACAAATTTACAATAGCCGCTCACCAGATTTCACCCCCAACAGCCGCTCACTAGATTTACAACACAATCTTCCATCTCCACAGCACTCTAACCCCCTTTCAATCTCTCTCTCACGTCGACAGTCCCACGGCGTTGCCTCTCTCGTTTTCTCACCAACGTCCACATCGCCCGACGCCAGTCCTCGATTTTCAATGATCAAGGGTTGGGGGTAAAAATTCCTGGTACTTTTGCATAGAAATTTGGGGGCATTTATTATTTAACCACCTGTACAAATTTTATAAATAGATGGTTGAATTCAGTATCTTTTTTGTGCTCTATTTGTTTGAATTTTGTATAAGATATGAAATGCTCAAGCTTTATACTAGTGATAAGTGTGTTTTTATACACATATTTAGGTCACAAACATGACTTAATTACGAGCAAAATGGTTGAGTTGTAGCTTAATTTCATTTAAATTGTGAATTGTAGGAAACATTGATGGATATGGTGAAATTTGGGAGAAAAAACGCGAAAAAGGACTAAAATGAAGCAAAGTGAAAGTTCAAGGACTAAGTAGCAAATCATTCGAAGATGAGGCGGGCTATGGAATGAAGACTCAAGAGTGTTAGAGGTCAACTGGATGAGGAAAGGAGTCAAAAAAGTGAAATATAGCCGAAATATTATCACGTTTCAACTTTCAGGCAAAAAAACTATGCTTGGGATTTTTAGTGTCTAATTGAGACCCATTTTTGGCATAGTAAACATTCGAATTTGAGAAAGACTATTTCTATAAAAACTGTATATCTTTGAGTTACCTTCCCAACGCACTTTGAATCACCTCAATCGAAGGTCAGAAGAGAAAGTTATGACTAAAATATTGAAAGCTGCCGGATGGAAAAATTTATATAACCATGCGGTCGCATTGTTATAATTCCTTGCGGTCACACAAGGCAATGCAGGGAAAACTATGTGGTGAAACTTCTAAACCATGTGGTCGCATGGTATAAAAATGTGACGGAATCTCAAGTTTCCTAATTCGACTCAAACACGATTTGGTAAGGTTTTGGGCCACTTTCTTGACCTAATTCCATCCCGAATAAATACCAGACGACCTGAAACATAAGTAGAACGCACTGGGAAGCATTATACAGTATTTTGGAGGATTTGGAGAGGAAGAACAATGCGAAAATAAGGCGATCCACTTCTAGATTCAAGATTCCACATCCAGAATCAATTGGGTGATGTTCTTCCTTGGTTTTAATCGTTGTTTTTCTTTATCTCCTATTATGTTAGGTTAGATTTTTATGTACTAGAAGATCTATGTACCATGTGATTTGATTTTTAATTTTCTAGTTTTACAATTTGACATTAAAAACACGTTTTGATTGTTTTGAATGATTTATATGCGATTATTATTTTCCACAATTAAGGGCCCATAATTGTGTGAGTTTGGGTGACTTATTCTTGCATTCGAGAGAATTGGAATAGGTTCGACATAATATAAATCATCGTAGAGTCCGATAGAGGATAAAAATATACCGCTATTCCTTACGTGAATCTTTAAGTGTTCGCAAAACCGTATGCATTTTTATGTATGCACTTGTTGTAGAAATATAGACTAGTGGTATGTAAAACTAGGTTCAATACATCTCGACAGAGAGTATTGGATAGATTTAGGAGCAATGATTCGTCAACAATTTAATCGTGTTGTAATACTATGAAACTAGGGTTTAAAATGATAATTGTATGAAAAATCGTGATCCTAGTGAGCTTGATTTTCATTGAATGCAACAAACATGCTTTCTCAACCTTTGATTTCATTCTACAGTGTTAAAATTTTGTCTTGCATATAAAATTCATTTCAATCATAAAAATTGCATAAATTAGGGTTTTCTTTCCAATTTTAGTGTTTTAATTAGGTCCACATTCATTTTAGTAATTTAGTTCGGTTAAGACTACAATAGATAAAATTGAACTAATCAATCTCTGTGGGACGATATTCGGACTCAATTGATCCAACACTTACGGTAGTTTAAATCGAAAGAAATATTTCGTGAACAACTAGTAAATTCATATGTGAGATAAACTTGATAATGGTTGGTTGGTTGGGATATTTTGGTGTAGGCAGGGGTTAACAAGGTAGCACAGCTAATTGGTGCGACTTTGGCTCCAAAGGGAAGGAATGTCGTATTGCAAAACAAGAATGGACCTCCCAAGATTGTCAATGATGGTGAAATTGTTCTTAAAGAGGTGCCAGCATACTTCTTATCTTATCTAATGTTTACATCTGCGTAGTGGTAGAATGTGCCTATTAAGATTGGATGTTGAAGTACACTAAATTATGTAAAAGATACAAAGAGGGATGGCCTTTCAACCTAGTGGTGAGAGAGATTGATTCCCAACTAAGATAATGCGTTTCTTGATGAAAAGATCTTTTTATATGGAATTTTATCTTTAAAGGACTTGTGATTTGGGTTTTCTTGCTAAATAATCTGTCGATACGCATGTTTATCGGGATCTTAGTCCTAAGTAATTGTAGAAGTTGGGGGTTTGTCTTCTTGTTTGAGGGATGTCTGTTAAGGACAAGTTTTGAAGTTTTTTAGTTGGGACATAAACCAAATAAAAATTAAAGTAAAAATATATATTCTCAGAAGTTTGTAACAAGTGTCTTCTTAATGATTATACTACAGATTTTTGTAGTCTGTCTATATTCTCCCATTCCCATTATGTAGTTCATAATAAAGGGACAACTCCTACTGGGACGAAGACTGAAGTTCATACAGCTACCTGAAAATCTCCATTGGCTTTTAGATTGTTTCGTCATTATATTATGGTTTATCCACGTATTTCTAGCTGTGAAATAAAACTACGTTAGATACAATTTTAGCATGATTTCCCAGAGTCTGAGGAGAAAAAATAACTTCAATGGTTCTGAAAAGGTACAGTGCCTTTTCTTTCAGAAATTGAAGGATAAAAATTATTCTGTTCTGGCTCTTATATTATCTGTACTGATTTGTTGCATGCACACATAGTTATTCAAAATGATATTTATTTTTATTTTTTGCTTTGTAGGTTTAAATTGACTGTCATCATGATGTATAAAATGTTGGCTCCATTTGGCCTTCTATGCTAATTTTTTTGAATCAAGAACGAAAAATATTTCACTTCTGTGTTAATGATGTACAAAAACATTATGATCCTATCTGATACCAAAACATCTCGACACAGGGCTTATCCTGGCAAGAAGTATCAGAGAAAAGTTCTAAAGAGAATCTCCAAGGCTGAGAGAGAGAAATCAAAGTGCGAACATCTGAATGAAATCTTTCTTTCTTTATCTAATGATTTAGGTATTTTCCAGATGCTCAAATGATTCTACTTCATATATAACATTTTTGCCTTTTAACAAAATTTCCATCAAGTTATGGCTCCATTAACTGTACGATAGTTTCAGGACATGAAATCTGACATCAAAACATGGTGCCTTAAATGAGATCATTTTTACATAATTATCTATGCAGATTCAATGGTAAGGCCTCTGTATTGGATGGAGCGATTTGTATGGTGAAGAACACGCTAGATGAGATCAACTGTCTGAAAAGAAAATGCTGCTTGCTGTCTGAATCTCAATATGTAAGTCCACTGACATCAAGTTTTCACATTCTGTGTCGATAACTTTTTATGGCATGCAGTGTAACAACTGAACCTAAGTTAATTAATGTTTTCTGATAATAACTTTTAAGTCAATTCATAATGTGGCAATTGAGACTTGAGAGTTCTATAATCCACTCTCGGAATATGCCCTGGTTATGCTGGGGGCCTTTAGAAGATGGAAAAAATGTGTATGTTTGTAAAAAAAAAAAAAAAAAAAAAATGCAAAAATGTGACTTAAAAAAAAATAAATAAATAAAAAGAAGAAGAAGGAATTTGAGCATAGTTGATCAAATCTTTGAGATTTTTAAAATTTCAAATTCCTATGATTTTCCAATCACTAAACTAATTCTGATCTTGTAAATAAATTTTGATTCCCAATGTGTTTTGCGACATTATTTTAGATCTACTACAATAGCCAGGTTCTTTTATCTGTTCGCTGGAACTCTAAATTTAGCACAAGCTAACTTTATTTATTGACAGGTGAGCATGGAGAAAACGTAACTACAAGATGAGAATTCGGCTCTAGAGGCTCAAATTGGGAAACTGCAATGTGAACTCAAGGAGAGGGTCTGGTCCGCAACTCGACCTGAATGTGAACTTCAAGAACTGGAATCGCATATTGGTGATGATCATCATCATAGATTGCCTTGTGTAGAACCAGTTGTTAATTCTTTTGTATCTTGTCCCTATCCGCTAAAATACTCGAGCTTATCAAGAGCCTGCTACGGCAGAACTTGCAGGTATGCCTAACCACATCCTAGATATCCTACTGCAGCAGACGTATGGCCATCCGATTTCTTGAGGAACCCTGCTATGGTGACAGGTCGGTGCCTGATCCCTCACAAGGGGGTCGGGCCCCACAATTTTTGGGAATATTTTTTTCGCACCGGGCCCATGCTATAGTGAGGGGTCGGGCACCATTCGGTCACCAACCCCCCTGGCCATCCGGAATTACCCTTTCTTGAAAATCAACTGAAGTTAGGCGTGGAATTTGGATAAAAGTGGATGTAGAGGACAGCAGGAGGAAGGCTTTTGACAATGGAAACTATATCAATTTTTGTTTTTTTTTTTTTTGGAAAATGTATTGGATTTTTAGGCATTTTAGAATTTTGGATTTGGATTTTGTAAGGATATTGTTACATTTTAGAGTTCAATTAATAATGATTATTGGAGTTATTTGATATAGTTAACTTCCATCATGTTTTGTGGTTGAATCACTCTACAAAAAAAAGAAAAAAAAATGTAAAATGACCTACAACAACAAACGTTGCAAAAGGCAAAAGGCAGTCTATTGCAACATTTGACAAACGCTGCAATAGCTAGTCTTTTGCAACATTGTTTAAACGCAACAAAAACTCTTGCTGCAACAACAACACCAAGCTCTGCAACATACGTTAAAACACTGCAAATGATTTTTTGCAACGTTTTTTGGCCGTTGCAAGAAGCCTTTTTTGGTGTAGTGTGTTCTGGTGGAAATTACTTGCAAAATTATTAAGACATGAAAATACTTTGTAGAGCACAAACTGTGCCTAAAGTTGTAGTGGTGCTGAATATCCTTTTCATTCAAATCTGGAAAAAATTGAATATGGTGATTTAGTTGGTTAAATTTTCATAATTGGTTGGAAATTATACTAACATTGACTTATGTTGATAGCCACAGTTAAGTGAGATAATCTTGTGAAAAATCGTGTTTGCAAATAAATGTGATTTTGTCCAAATATGAATAAGGTGAATATGTATCTTATCATTTGAGGTGATATGATGCTATCTTGTGAAGGCCATGAAAGTGATAAATTGCAAACGATTGGAGATTAATATGCTTAGTCTCATTTGTTGTTGAATTGGACTTTAATAGTGGAACCAATTGAGTTGGATTGTCCTTGAAAAGCATTATTGGTCTATGAAATGACTTTGATCAAATTGTATGATCAAAATTAAAGATAGTTGGATTGAAGTATATAGTGACTTAACGACCACTATCAGAAGGTATTTAGGCTTTCACGAAGATCATTAGAATGATGAGAATTAAACTATGAAAGAGTTGATGAACTCTAAGTTCAATTACAATCCCAAATGTGGGGGTTAACATATTGATGAATTCTAAGTTCGAGTTTAACCCGAAACATGGGAGTTAATATTAATGATCGTGAGCTTATATGAGAAGTTCAAAGACTTGTGGATGCAATATTCCAGATTGCATATGAATTCCTAATTGAGGAATTGTAGGGGTAACTTGATTTAATAGTTATCTTATCTTGTACCTTTTAATCGTAGAAAGATATCTATGAAAGGAGAAAAGGTAGATATTATAAGGATGAACTGCACTAAATCTAAGTGGATGAAATGGGTGAAAGCCAATTATGGCGATTGCAAAACAGTTGGAATATTTAAAGAATATTCATGCTATTGAAGATCATTGTAATGAATCAATGATGAATAAGTGTATACCCAAGTATGAAATCCACAAGTTAAATGGATTAACTAGTGTATTGATTAATAGAAATCATCCAATCTTGTTTGGAAATCAATGAAGCTTCATAAAATGATTTCTTGGTGGTGACAAGTTGTATCTATCAAATAAATTGATCGTTGGCTAGCTAGATTTGATGAGATACTAAGTCACATATAATGTAAATTCAAGATATATCAGTCTTAGACATAACTTTACAAGAAAATTATCAAAGGTGGAATAATTTTCATAGAGAATTTAGTGGATCCTTTACTAGACCACTAAATAGAGATTTAGTGGCATCTACTTCGAGTAGGAGAGGATTGAAACTCCTAATCTAAAAAGGTTCACCAAAAGGTAATCCACAGGTTCAAAGGGTAACAACAAGTCATTCGATATATGGATAATTGCATCGTTATAAAATTCGCGATAATCCTATCCTAAGTAAATAATGTAGGTTGTTACTGAAATGAGGGTTGAGCCTCGAGCTCTTAATAAAGTTTAGTGTTAAAACACAAGTATCTCTAAAAGTAACAAAGATACAGGAAAAACTTTACCTAAACAAACTTCGAGGTCGTGAGAGTTGGAGTTTTTCTCTTAAAAGTTTGTTGAAAAAGATAAGCACAAGGCCATAAAAAGTACTAAGCAAGTTATGAGAAACTTGAGAACATGTGGTACTCGTATGTGTGTTCGAACCGGTATTGTCACATGGAATAACTGGTTTAAAGCTACGGCTACCTTTGATTTCGACTTTACTTTGTTTGGATTACACTATGGCTAGATTCAAATTGAAAGATATCAAGTCCTTTTGCATGAGTATCAGATGATTTGAATATGAGAGTTTATTGAATTTTGAACAAGTGGGGGATTGATGAAAAATTGTTATTCAAAAATCAACAAACATGTGAGTGGAATGAAAGTAAATGAGCATGGAATAAAAGAAAAATCAGAGGCCAATATCATCATCTATGCGACCGCATGGTGCGGTCGCACAGGTCGTTGCAGGGCGTAAATTCCCTGCAATTTTGGAACATAGGCGGTCGCATAGGATCCTTTTATATGACTGCATAGAGGATGGGAAATAGCCGTTGGACAGTTTTCAATTTCGAATTTGTCGGCTTTTCATTAATTCTTGGCACCATTTCGCGAAACAATGTTCCACGGCTATAAATATGAGATAGATGGACATTGAAATGTTGTTACAAACATATGGAAAACATATAAGAAACACATCCATAATTCCACATACATCCGTCTTCCATATTCATTATTTCCCTCCTTGTGTTTTTCAAGTTTTGAGAGATTACACTTGTGGTTTGGTGTTTAATCTCTTGCAAAGCTTGTTATAATCCTACAAATCATTTGCTGGAAATCCCTTGAAGCATCCCAATCAAAGAAGAGGGGCAAATATCGTTTAAGGATAGCGATATCGTGTTTAAGCATTCTTTTGTTCGTGATTTTCATTGTTGATTTGTGTTCGTGATTATCTTGTTCCTAGTGTGGTTTATCTTGTTGCTGGTTTATAAATTTGGTTTCTTCTCCAACCCCTTGGTGTTATGATAAATTCCCAACAGTTTGTGACGTAATAGGTCTACTTTTTGGGACAAATTTTTATTTCTTACAACAACCTGGTTAATTTTATCAAGGTTCCCTCCCACAACTAGTTTAATTTTTTAATCGATCAAACTCATGTCAACCAAAAAAATAAAAAAAAAATACCATTATTTTATTTAGATTAATTTCTTGTCAAACTATTTTTCTTCCACCAAACAAATCGCTGACCTTATTTATTTCTTTATTTTTATATTAGCCGTCCAAATTGTTTGTAGAGCTTGTCCATAGTCGAAGCCTAAAAATGAAGAAAATTTGAAACCAGGAGGAAAAATTAGAAAACTACTCCTAAGTGGGTTAAGATGAATACTAGAGTCTGTTTGGAAGTGATTTTTTCCCCTCCAAAAAATTGATTTATTGATCTTTATTTTATTATTCCAGCCGTTATATTTGACTTCTTCTCTCACGGGTGGATCCCACTTTTCTCCCAAAGGTCAAAAAATCAATTCTCAAAATCACTCCCAAACAAGTTCCTAATATGATTATAAACAAGGGAGTGGGGCTTGGTGGGCACGTGTGTGTGTGTGTGTGTGTGTGTGTGTGTGTATATATATATATACTAAGTACGGTGCTTTGCATAAATTAAGTACTCAAAATCGTTACTGTATATATATATATTAAACGCAAAGTTAGATTTACACTACATAATCCCGTTTCCTCCTCTTACAAAATTCTCTACCGTGAGGAACCCTTGGAATTTGATACCCCTTTTGCAAAAAAGAAAAATTCTACTTGTACATAATTATTGCACATAATGGTATCCATAATGTGATGTGGCAATCATCCGGTTGTTGATGTGAAAGTGTGAGATTTGAATTACAGGTTGAATCCAGTTCCACATATAATTATGGATACCATTATGTAGACAATTATGTACATGTAGCACTTCCCTCAGCCTGGTCCACTCCACCACGTGGGCCACCACCATTCCGCCCATCGCCCACCGCCAATCCAAAGGTCAATTTTGATTTGCTTTGCCTAAAGCTCAATCATTTTCTGATTCTGAAATTTCAAATTTCGAAATATTTTTGTGATTATTGATTTGTGATTGGTGATGAATAAATTGTGATTTGTGAATGTAGATTATGTATTCATCCACTATAAATTTTGATGAGTGCAGATTATTTATAAATTAAAGAGAAATTTGTTTCTTTAGGAATTAGGAGATAGAGAAAGCAGGGAAAAGAATGAATGCTAGGCATAAAATGTCGTGAATGCTGAGAATACCAAAAATGATGCTTCCATGAGCAAAACTGATTTCACATAAATTTCATTGAAGTAATTCCCCATTCCTTGTGCTTTGACATATATTATGTGAGTTCGTCTTTCTATCAAATAAAGAAATTAAGGTTGGAAGACATTGTCAACAGTCTAAAGTCAGTTTCTCTGGAATAATCTATCAGTACCCATTCAGCAATCAGCATATATTTAGTGCTTGTTTGGGTTTCATTACGAAAGCTTGAGGAATACTATTAGTTATGTGAAATGCCTAATCTCATTGAAATTTCTAAAATTTGTAGAGGACCTTGGCTTCCTGCCTCTCCTCCCATAATCATAATAATTTCTACACCCACATAGGGTGCCTATGAGGACTTGTGTAACTAATAAACTTGTTATAAGATAACTTAATATGATTGGGTTTAACTAGAATTGATTGCCAAAAATAAGCTAAAGGTCAGATTCGATTGTGGATGACTTCTGAATGGAGAATTCATATCTGTTTTTGGCAGTGACTGGGAACATTGGGGAAGAAAAGAGAAAGGAATTGGCCGTGCAAATTAAGCCTCATTAAATGTCAGATGATAATTTAGAACAAATTGAGTTCTTGTTCTTTGAATTTGAGATTTAAGTCAACAACCTACTTTACTTCGTCGTTTCATATACTTTTTCATGATATGGTTTTGCAAAGCACTTTACATATTGACAAGCTGATTGGGTATTCAAGTTTATAGACTTGGAGTATTTATTATTTTACTAGTTTGCTGTTATTTTAAATGGGCAGGTAATAGCGATGGAGAAGGTGAAAATGCATGAGCAGTAGAAACTGGAATTTATTCTGAAGTTTTAGTCTTGATTCATGATGTATAATCCGGGATGCTAACAAAATCTTACTTTCCATACAGCAACAAATAAAGTATCTATTTTACATTTTATTGGTTTCTTTTTTTCTATGGATAGGTTGATTGTATCATCTGACTGGCTAGGAAGATGTAAAAATTGGCAGATGTGCTGAAAAAAACTAATGCTTTGGTCCAATAGATGGGAAAAATCAATGTCAAGAGTGAGCAGTCCCTTAAACAACCGAAGGCCAGTTTTCGCAAAAAGATGACATCGAAGAGGGAGTTGATGAGGTAAGGAAATCTTGAGGAGTACTTGCCATACGGTGCTGGGGATATGGCCGCGAGGTATGAAAATGTGTTTTTTGTCTCCACTTTTTACCCATTACTAAAGTTTGTTTCTGGGTGCAATTTTTTTTGAAGGTTCTATAATGCTAATCTTCTCATATACACACTTATGGTGCCTACAATGTATGAAGTGAGGGTATGTTTAGAATAGTTTAATTGATATAATCCTCATAGATTTCCACTTTAAGTGGCAGATTATGGACATCCGATTTAAAGGCCATTAACAATTTCTTTTCACGTCTTGAGATAAAACAAAAAGCAACAATTACCTATCTATCTTTTTTTCGAAAACTACAGGTAAACGGAAAGTAAGGAAATCTATGAATCATTAGACAAATAAATTACAGATCCTTTAAAACAGATTTGAAACTCGCAACTTATGCCTGAACATTACGAAAGATCTTTCGCAACGTTTTCTACCTGTTCTGAAAGACAACTTTTGTTGTAGTGTATACTTTTAAAATTGTATTTGCAACATACATTTTTCTCGCAAAAACTTTATTGAAATAATCATTGTGACAAATTAACTTGTCTCCCTTTTTAATTTTTTGCGACATGTATGTGTTGTGACGATATTATAGTGACAAATATTTTGTTGCTATTTCGTACTTTTTGCGTCGAACAAATAATGTTGTGAGTTTGCTAATGTGATGAATGATTGAAAGTTGTAGCAAAATACATTTTGCGACTCGTATAGTACGACAATGCCTGTGACAAACGTATTGCTGTCACGAAATAATTTTTGCAACAAAATCTCTATTTATGTGACAAAAAAAAAATTGTATCGATTTCGGCATTTTTTTTTTTTTTTTGTCTCCATTTTTCATTTGGATGAGAATTTCACATTTGCTCGACTTGCACCTTCAAATCATCACCAAATGGAACATGATCATTGACCTTTTTGTGTTACATTATAATAGATTTGTCTCCACACAAATATTTACTTGCTTCAGTATCTTAGGTACCAAAATTTATTGATTCAGTCTTGTACCTTGTATGTCAAGAGTTTCTTTTGTCCTTATATTCAACATAGTTGTACTTCTCCTCCACATAATTACTTGTGCAGGTAGCCCTCAGGGCACATCTTCAAGTGGTAAAAGGGGAGGGTGGAGAAATTCAGCTTTGCTTGAGGCTGCTGCGTCAAGGGTTCGAATCCTGAAATATGGATTTGGCTCTTGGGTAAGTGCAAGTGTACAAGCAGCCTTCCACTCTATACCCTTAGAGGCATAACCTGCGATTTACCTCCCTCACGATACTCCAGGGAAGGAGTGGTGGGGGACCCTTAAGGTTAGGGTTTAACCTTTTTTTTTTTTTTTTACTTGTGCAGGTAAATTTGTGACTATAACATTTCTCTCACCATTGTTTTTCTTCCTCCTATTTCAGAGTTCTACTTTTCAAGAATTTCTCTTTTCCTTATATTCAACATAGTTGTACTTGTCCTTATTATTGAATGAATGTTGAAAATTTCTATTTCCTCTTCCACGACCTCTTGCACATCCTCCACCCCTTTGGTTTCTACTGTTTTTCTCTTTTTATCTTTTAAAGAAAGAGCTGTTTCCATGCCTTATTCCACCTGTTTTTTCTTCTTTTTCAATTTCTCCTTTTGAGCTTACAATGCACTACAAAAAATGCGGCTTTAGAGACAGAAAATTCCATTGCTAATGCCCTGAATTCCGTTGGTAATGGGTTTTACCAACAAAAGTATTCTGTTGGTAATTTAGGGCCAAAAAAAAAAAATAGGGATAATTACATGTATTACCTGTATAAATATAATATTTCATATAATACATTACATCTTTTTTAATTCTATTATTACTGTATTTTTTAGAGTAAAAAATGAAACATGAAAAGGAAACCAAACATTAATGGATGAATTTGGACAGCCCATACCAATCACACAAAAAGGCTATAGTTATCAATGGATAAATTTGGACAGCCCATACCAAATCAAACAAAAAGGCGATAATTACGTCCGACTAATTCCCTGTCATCAAACAATACTCCATATCTCAGTCATCATCTTCTTTGAGCCAAATCGAAATCCTCAATTCAAGGAATACAGAAACCACACATCACTCAAAATCAGCACACATACTGTGAAATCAGCAGCATCTATCCAAACACCAAAGAATCGAACTTTACCATACGATGTTGCTGAAAATAGGGTTTATGTTCTTGAATATAAAATCCCTTTTTGAGTAGTAGTTTAACGCAATCGCACATTCGCGAGTTTACATAATATTATTTGGTCTTTTCAATTGATTAATGGCTTCTTGTTCCGAAAATATTGGGATGTCGGATTCACCAATAATAGGTATTCCAAATCGACCATTACCCATGGGTTCAATCTTTATCCAGCAAACAGAACGCGAGTGTCATCAAGTGGCAGCACCGAGACGGAGATTATCGTTGTCTTCTAAAGAGGGTATAAACAAAGGAGAAGCTTCAAAATCAGTGGAGATAGTGGAGTCAAAATCTGAGATTGCACATACTCCTTCACATCGAGTAACACGGTACATAACCATATTGTCAGATTCGAAGGAATAAAACTCAACCTCGAACAAAGAAGCGGTGAAGACGACAGCCTATATGAAGAACAGTGGAAAGAGGCAAATAGATAACGTAGATGGACGATGGTGACTCATCGCCAAAGAAGAATGTTTAAATATGAAAATTATATATTCATGATTCATGTCACTGTATGCATGTATTCTTGAATCAAGTGAAACTTGCAATCTTACTGCCCAATCTGCACTTATTCGTGATTTGAGTTGTACCCTGCATCTTGATTGTTTTTCTTCTTAACATCATGTAAAAATCGATAACTCCGAACCATGTCATGTGTTAGGCACTTTACAAATTATTCTATTAAGCTATATTATTGTCTATTATGTAATGTGAGACATTTTTAGATGAGGTACATTACAATCAGTTTAACCGTTCATATATGTATACCTGCGATTGGATGAGTTATGTAATCCCCATCTACATTACACTTCACATTAATTTGCATGTGTTTACAATGCTCCTGAATTTCATATATGCGTTTTGTCTCCAAATTAAACAACTCACTAATTTTTTTTTTTTTTTTAACTAGTCTACATATACTCACACTTTTTACAAAATGGTTTACTAACTACACACCACAAGGGGTGGGGGCCACATTTTGGAATTTTTAAATCCACATGAGGTCCACATGCAATGTGAGTGCAGGGATAACTTTTTGTACAAAAGTGTTAGTACAAATAGCATTCTCCATCTCTCTTTTTTTTTTTTTTTTTTTAAATAACAGAATTATCATTTCATAATCCATCTCGAGGATTATTTGGTGGCACCATTGCTTGTGATGGAGTGTTTTGTAAATTGTATTAAAGGGTAATTATGTTACCACTAGAAATTTTAATTCCTACACCACAATATAATCACACCACAATTAAAATATATTTTTAATAACTACACCACATTAAGGCCCCGTTTGGTACCTATTTTTCTCAAAATGTATTTTTTTCTCTCCTCTTTTCAACCACACGTTCTTTATTAAAATAATATTATACGTAAATAAAAAACTTTTCCTTATTTTTCAACCTCACATTTTCCATCAATTTACTATTCAAAAATGCATTTTTACATAAAAATGTCTCCCTAACACTATGTAAATTTACAATTATACTCCCAATTCAATAAAAACAAAACATAAATACAAGCACATAATAAAATTTGGAGGATGCTACAAGTACATAGGGGCATACATAATGGACACATGGAGCCCCCTACTAGAGGGGTGCCAAGTGGATGCCCCTATATACAAGAAGATTAATCGATAAAATTTTGTGGTGTACTTATCACCAACAAGTTTGTTCAAACATTGAATAATTAATGTTGCTCAGAACATGGTCTTGCCTCAAAACTCAAATGTCCCACAAGAAAAACATAAATTCATGCTCCCTGGGTATGTCTATATACAAAAAAAACTAACAGACAAATGAAGTTGCAGTACATGTGAATTAGAGGAAATTATTATACCCACTGTGCCTACTGTATACAAATTCACGCTGATTGCCTATAAACACAAATTCATTTGACGGTAATTAAAAACTGAAAAAAGGGTTGCCGGTTGTTATATGATGCAATATGATGAGTATATTCTTCAGGCTTAAACTATTTTTTTTTCTGTTCAAGAAACCATCCAACCAAATTATCAAAAAAGTAAAGGATAAGCCACAATAAGCAACATTTCTGTTTCAATTAGGGATGACAATCGGGCTTGGGCCGCCCGTGGCCGGCTCGGGGCTCGGTAGGCCTAAGCCTAGGCTCGGGCCGAGCCCCATTTTGAGGAAACAGGCTTTGCCCGAGCCAGCCTGTGAGCTCGTGAGCTTTTTAAAAATAATAATAATAAATTAATTAATTAATTAAAATTAAATTTGAGGCTTAAAAGGCAGTAGTTTTGCAGGCTCGCGAGTCGGCTTAGCCCGGCTCGTTTACATCCCTAGTTTCAATGGTAAGAAATTTATTGTATTCCACTGGTATATTCATTACATTGGATGGGGTACATATATAGATGATTTTGTAGCCTATTTTCAGCTTATACAAGATTGATGCCAAGTATTGTGTGGTTAATCCCTTGATGAAAGGAATTTACATTGATTGATTGATTTTATTTCCTATTTTGATTCCTAACAGCTCATGCTAACACTCCCCCTCAAGTTAATGCATAAAGGTCCTACATGTTCAACTTGCCAAGGGAGCTTTGGAAATCTTTACTTGATATTGCCTTTATGAGAATGTCTGCTAGTTGATCTTCAGACTTCACAAATGGGAGTCTAATTATCTTTGCATCAAGATTTCCTTGATAATGTGTCGATCCACTTCCACGTGTTTCGTCCGATCATGTTGGACTGGGTTGTGAGCTATGGCAACAACGACTTTATTGTCACAAAATAGATCAATCTCGGATGTAGGGCCAAATCCAATTTCTATAAGTAACCTCTTGATCCAAAGGAGTTCACAAAATCCTTTTGCCATTCCACAAAATTCTACTTTTGCGCTAGATAGTGCCATCACTTTTTGTTTCTTAATTCTCCATGTAACAAGATTTCCACCAATGAAGGTGAAATAACCTGAGGTGGATTTTCTATCTGATATGTTTCCCGCCCAATCTGCATCTGTGTAGCCAGTTACTTGTAATTTTTCTCTCTGCTCTGTATTTGTATTTTTTGAGAACATAAGTCCTTTTCCTGAGGAAGTCTTTAGGTATCGGAGTATCCGAGTCACAGCACTTATGTGATCTTCACTTGGATTGTGCATGAATTGACTGACCACACTTACAGCATATGCAATATCTGGACGAGTATAGGAGAGGTAAATTAGCTTACCAACCAACCTTTGGTACCTCCTTTTATTAGTTGGAATTTGATCTGGATGTTCACTAAGTTGATTATTTTGTGCGATTGGAGTGTCTGCCGGCTTGCATTCCAACATTCCTACCTCAGTTAATAAGTCCAACTCATATTTTCTTTGGGAGAGAAATATACCTTGCTTTGACCTAGCTACTTCAATTCCCAAGAAGTATTTGAGTCCTCCTAAGTTATTTATTTCAACTCAGCTCCTAATTGCTTCTGAAGTCTGGAAATTTCTTCATCATCATCCCCTGTGACGATCATATCATCTACATAGACTATCAATGCAGTTACCTTGCCAGATCTGTGCTTGAAAAATAGTGTATGATCTGAGTTACTTTGTTTGAATCCATATTTCTTCATTGACAGGCTGAACCTTCCAAACCATGCTCGAGGTGATTGTTTCAGTCCATATAGTGCTCGTTGCAGCTTGCATACCACCTTGGTGCCTGAGGACGTGGTGTACCCTGGAGGAAGGTCCATGTATACTTCTTCGTCGAGGTCACCATGAAGAAAGGCGTTCTTGATGTCTAGTTGATGTAGTGGCCAGTCGAGATTGGCTATAAGAGACAATAATATTCTAACAGTGTTCAATTTAGCAACTGATGAAAAGGTTTCTTGGTAGTCTACTCCATATGTCTGCGTATACCTTTTTGCCACCAGTCTTGCCTTGTATCTCTCGATAGATCCATCCACCTTGTGTTTGATGGAGAATATCCATTTGCATCCAACTGTTTTCTTTCCCTCAGGTAATGGTACTAAGGTCCATGTGTCATTTTGTAGTAATGTCTCCATCTCTTCTTTGATTGCCTGAATCCAATTTGGGTTTGACAAAGCTTCATCAACTCCTGTTGGAATGGGGCTAGAGGAGAGTACATGCACAAAGGCCTTTAAGGGTTCTAACAATCTCTTGGTTGACACATAATTGGCAATCGGATACTTCGATCTTCGTTCTTCAATTTCTGGAGAATATCTATTTGGTAGTTTACCACGATTCTGCCTGAAAGGTATGTGTATCCAGCTGTATTATCCAAGTCATTTATATTTGGAGTTGTGTCATAAATACTTACCTCAGGAATATTCTCAGGAGATGGGACCATAGGTACTACGGAAGAGGGGAAATTTGGTTCAGCATCTTCAGAATGAGCCATGTGTTCTGCAGACTCATTGATGTGCTCTTTAGAGTTATCAACCTGCAATGCATTTTCCTCTTGTTCTATTTTAGGGTTTAGCCAATCAAAATGTACCCAATTATATTTGGAGTTGTGTCACAAATACTTACCTCAGGAATATTCTCAGAAGATGGGACCATAAGTACTACAGAAGAGGGAGAATTTGGTTCAGCATCTTCAGAATGAGCCCTTTGTTCTGTAGACTCATTGATGAGCTCTTTAGAGTTATCAACCTGCAATGCATTTTCCTCCAGTTCTGTTTCAAGGTTTAGCCAATCAAAATGTGCCCAATTTTGCTCTTCATTGTTCTTCTCCCCATGAAGAGGAGAATTGGTAATTGGCAAGAAGAAAGTGTTTGCTTCCACAAATGTAACATCCATAGTCATATAGGTATGGTTGGTGGAGGGGTCATCACATCGGTAGCCCTTTTGATGTACGCCATAGCCTAAGAAGAGACAATGTACGACGCATGGATCAAGTTTTGTCCGTTGACTTTTATGGATATGCACATAGGCCACACAGCCAAATACTCGAGGAGGTAGCATTAAGATTGAGGGTATGGTGACGTGGGATGCCAGGACTTGTAATGGTGTTTTAAAATTTAGGACTTTGAAGGGCATTCGATTGAGTAAATATACCGCAGTGGATACTACATCAAGCCAGTACTTGTTTGGGACATGAGCTCCATGGAGTAAAGCACGTACAGTCTCAAGAATATGTCAATTCTTCCACTCGGCAATGCCATTTTGCTCAGGAGTTCGGCGGCACGTTTTCTTATGAATTAGACCATGGTGTTCAAAACAGGTACAAAAGCGCTGATTATTATATTCCCTACCATTGTCTGAGCATATAACTTGGAGCTTAGCTGAGAACTGAGTCTGAATCATGGCATGGAATGACTGGAATACTTGTAGTACCTCATCCTTGTGTTTCAACAAATACAACCAAGTCATGCGGGTACAGTCATCGATAAAGATGACAAACCAATGAACCTTAGATCCAACAGAGATAGGAGATGGACCCCGTATATCAGAGTGAATTAAGGCAAATGGAATACTCCTTTTATTCATACTTTGCGAGTAAGAAACGCGGTGACTTTTGGCCAAGATGCAAGTATTACATTTAAAGTCTAAATGCCCAACATTTGAAAAAAGACTAGGTAATAAATGTTTCAAATAGTTAAATGAAGGATGTCCTAAGCGGTGATGCCATAGCCAAATTTGTCGTTCTTTGTCATTGCTCTGAATGCGGTGTGCACGTCCCACGCTAAAATCTTCCATGCATTATAGCCCTCCCTCTTTTAGTACCACACCCAATTATTTCCTTCGTGAGAATATCCTGAAGAAGATAAAATGTAGGGTAAATGAGTACAGTACAGTTTAGTTCAGCAATGACTTGACTAACAGAGAGTAATTAATCTGAAAGTGATGGCACAAGTAATATATGAGATAAATGCAATGAGTGAGACAAAGACACAGAGCCAGCGCCTGTGACTGGGGAAATGACCCCATTCGCATTTGTAACACTTGTGCGTCAAGGTATGGACGTCTGAGTGAAATCTGTAGCATCATATGTCATATGGTCGGTGGCTCCAGAATCGAGTAACCAAGAATCCTTGTTCTCATCCTTGGCAGTGGTAAATAATACAGAACTAAAATTACCTATTTCTGATGTAGGACCCACACTTTGAGGAGACCCAATTTTGGGCAGTAAAGAAATTGGGGTTCAGCAGTTACGACAACCATTTTGCCCTTTCGTCTATCAGCGCCTCATGCATCTTTTTTCTTTTTTTCCTATAGCTCGTGCCACCAATCTAGATACCAGTTAAGTTTAAAGCAATTATCATGCGTATGCCTTGTATTTCCACAATGTGAACATTTAGTCCCTTCAGCAATTATTTTACCCTTGGTTCCATGTGTTCTGTTCAAGGCTAGAGAAGATGACCCATTTAAGAAGCCACTGGCTGAACCCATCTTCAGTCCTTTGGTGGCCAGAATTGCGCCGGAGTGGTTGTCAGCATTGGTGGACATGACTGCCTACCTTAGTGCCTCTCTACGAACATGGGCGTAGGCTTGTTCAACGGAAGGAAAAGGCTTCATCTGCAAGAGGCTGCTGCGTATGCCGTCCAGTTGGTCATCGAGTCTATCTAAGAAGGTGTACACTTGATCTTCTTGGACCATTTTGTTATAGTGTTGAATGTCAGTGGGACATTCCATTGGGTTGGGACGACGGAAGTCAATCTCGCACCACAGCTTCTGTAGATCGGTATTGTACTTTTCCAGCGAGTCACCCAATTTTCTCAGCTGGGTAACCCATTGTCGGAGCTCATAAACCTGGGAAGCATTGTTCCCATCAAAAAAGGTCATGGCAATGGCATCCCAAACTGCCTTTGCTGTGGGAAATTGAATGAAATTTCCTATAAGGGTTGGGTCCAAAGAATTAATTAGCCAACCCTTAACAATTTCATTTTCAGTTCTCCATTTTCGAAAGGTGGGATTTGACTTTGGTGGCGGTGGAGAATCACCATTCACATAGCCCAACTTATCTTTTTCAGAGATGTACATCTCCATAACTTGAGACCAAAATGGGTAGTTCAAACCTTCAAGTTTGATGCTAATAGGGGTTGAATTTTCAGTATTTGGGGTTGCATTTTGAGTTTTTGACAGAACTTCTGCCATTTTTGTGTAAATTCTTGGAATACGATTTCGGGATTGGATGGGAAATCACCCAAATTGGTGATAGCTTCATTGTCAGCCATGTGTTTGAGGAAAGGTTTACAAGAAGAATGTGGATTTTAAGAAGATGATGCCCGGGGTCGATTTTCAACCTGCTCTGATACCATGTTTCAATGGTAAGAAATTTACTGTATTCCACTGGTATATTCATTACATTGGATGGGGTACATATATAGATGATTTTGCAGCCTATTTTCGGCCTTTACAAGATTGGTGCCAAGTATTGTGTGGTTCATCCCTTGATGAAGGGAATTTACATTTATTGATTGATTTTATTTCCTATTTTGATTCCTAATAGCTCACGCCAACAATTTCTCAGTCTATTCATGAACTAAAACCCATTTGACATTGGATTGTTTCTATTTGAATCATCGATGATTATGGTTCTGTTTGACTCATTGACGATTCTCCCCATTCATTATCACACGGGTGTTGTAAGAATTACAGTGCCCACACTTGTGGCCAAAAATGTGAAAAAATGCTTTTCCATTAGTGTTGAAATCATTATAGAGTATAAGAACTTCATGCTGGTATTCCTCAGGCATTGTAGTAGCCTCAATCTCCTGATTTCCCAGGTTCTGGTCATATTGAGCACAGACGTGGAGCATATTGGACAACAGCACTGGTCTTGCCATCTTGGTCAAGCATATCGTCATAATAGTCTGTCTGCATTGTGTGTCCACACTTCATAATTGTTCTTCAGGCTTAAACTTGACAAATAAATTGGGAAAAAAAATTCATTTACCACAAGGAAAAGAAAATTATCTTGCTATTGGAAAAATTATGAGCAATGAGATTTTGAGGAAAAAGAAAGAAAGAATTAGGGTTTATATTTGTGGTGTAATAATAATTAATTAATTTAATTAAAAAGTATAATTAAAGCCTAATTATGTAATTCTACTTAAGGATATTTTAATAAACTAGTCAAAAGTAAACGTGCGTTGCACATTGTTTTGAAATGCTTTATAAGTGCGTAAAAATAATATTTGAAGATGCATTGATACGAACCCCGTAGCAATGAAAACTACGAAATCCACAACGAGATTGATGCGGAACCCAAGAACGCCAATACTAACACGGTTTTGGATCTTGAACCCCAATAATTGAACCAAGAAATCCTAGATTAGCGAAGAACTTAAAATCCCTTGATTACAATTAAAAGAACCCACAATCCGATTGTTTAGAATGCCACAAGAAATTGAATCTTGATAAATTCCAAGATTGTTCAAGAAGAACAAGAAATTAAAAGAACAATTCTCTCTCTATAATATTAAGCAAAAGTCAAAAGTCTTTACAATGAAAAGTATTCTCATATTTATACTACTAAGTAAAAACGTCCAAAATCCAGCAAATTATGGTAATAATTTGATTTCATAAGAATTCTATTGAAACTAGGAAATTCGGCCAAAATTAGAAAATTCGCCAATTTTTTAGCTTGTGCGGCCGCATGGTTCAGCAAGAAATGCAATTTTTATTTTCGGTATGCCACCGTGCAGCCGCATGGTGTTTTGCCTGTGCGGCCACACAAGCTTGTTTTCAACCTTCGGTTTCGTCGTTTGATAACAAATTGATCCAAATTGATTCAGCTTTCGACCCGAACATGAAAGTTGCTCCATTTTGAGTTCTGAACATGGTTCCATCAATGGTTTCTTGAACGAGCAATCCCATCTCTTGTTTCACTTACTTTGCCCTTGATCGCGTTATTGGTCTGCCATCGACTATCAACAGGTCTCGTCTCGCACTTGCTTTCGTCGGGCTCGACTCCTGGATCATATCATCCCCTTCCTCTTCAAAAGGATTCGTCCTCGAATCTGAACCTGCATCAAACAGAGAGAGATCAGATACCTTAAAAGTAGCTGAAACATTATACTCACCAAGTAAATCCACTTTGTATGCATTGTCATTGATCTTCTCGATGATTTGAAACGATCCATTGCCTCGTGGTTACAATTTTGACTTCCTCTGTTCTGGAAAACTCTCTTTTCTGAAATGCACCCAGACCCAATCTCTAGGCTCAAATGTAACGCGTCTTCTTCCTTTATTTGCTTTTGATGCAATCATCTTTCCTTTCTCTTCGATCTGCATCCTGACCTTTTCATGGAGTGTTTTCACCATCTCGGCTTTTCGTTTCCCATCTAAGCTACCTCGTTCATGCACAAGTAAAGGCATTAAATCCATAGGTGTTAGTGGATTAAAACCATAAACAATTTCAAAAGGAGAAAACGAAGTAGTAGAATGTATAGCTCGATTATATGCAAACTCTATAAACGGTAAACACTCTTCCCATGATTTCAGATTTTTATTGATCACTGTCCTAAGTAGTTGAGTCATAGTTTGATTAGCTACCTTAGTTTGTCCATCTGTTTGTGGGTGACAAGTTGTAGAAAATAATAACTTAGTTCCTAACTTACTCCATAGAACACGCCAAAAATGACTCTTTGTCCATCTGTTTGTGGGTGACAAGTTATAGAAAATAATAACTTAGTTCCTAACTTACTCTATAGAACACGCCAAAAATGACTCAAAAACTTCACGTCCCCATCAGACACTATACTTTTAGGTACTCCATGTAAACGTACTATTTTCCTAAAGAATAAGTCTGCAATATTAGTAGCATCGTCAGTTTTATGACATGGTATGAAGTGCGCCATCTTACTAAACCTATCGACCACTACAAATATTGAATCTCGACCCCCTTTTTGTCCTAGGCAAACCTAACACAAAGTCCATAGATATGTCTACCCAAGGTTCACTAGATACAGGCAAAGGAGTATACAAACCATGGGGTTGAACCTTAGACTTAGCCTTTTTACAAGTTATGCACTTTCCACATATTTGTTCTACGTCATGTCACATTTTAGGCCAATAAAAATATTCCCCTAACATGTCTAAAGTTTTTTGAACCCCGAAGTGTCCCATTAAACCACCTCCATGTACTTCCCTTATCAATAATTCATGCAAAGAACAATTAGGAATGCACAACTTATCTTCCCTAAACAAATATCCTTCATACCTATAGAATTTATCAAATGCACCTTTGTCACATGAAGCATAAATACTAGAAAAATCACAATCAGATTCATACATGCCCTTAATATGCTCGAAAACAAGTAATTTAGTACTTAATGAATTTAAAAGCACGTACCTTCGAGACAACGCATCAGCAACTATATTTTCGTTACCTTGTTTGTACTTGATGACGTAGGAAAATGTCTTGATAAACTCCATCCATCTCGCATGTCTTTTGTTCAACTTACCTTGACCTCGCAAATGCTTTAAAGATTTATGATCGGTGTGTATCACGAATTCCTTTGGCCATAAGTAGTGCTGCCAAGTCTCTAATGCTCGAGCAAGTGAATACAGCTCCTTCTCATATGTCGGATAATTCAATGCTGCCCCACTCAACTTTTCGCTAAAGTAAGCAATAGGCCTCTTTTCATGCATTAACACTGCTCTTATACCTATTCCTGATGCATCACACTCAATTTCGAATGTTTTATCAAAATTTGGTAATTCAAAAACAGGTGCTTTACATAGCTTATCCTTAATTGTGTTAAATGCAATTTCTTGAGATTCTCCCCAATGGAAACCTACACTTTTCTTTACTATTTCAGTCAACGGTGTGGTGATGGTGCTAAAATCTCTTACAAATCGCCTATAGAAATTAGCCAATCCATGAAAACTCCTAATTTCAGTTATAGTCTTAGGTGTTGGCCATTCTTTAATAGCTTTTATCTTTTCTTCATCGACTTCCACCCCGTTAGCACTAACCACAAATCCTAGGAAAACAACTCTATCCATGCAAAATGTGCACTTTTTGAAATTAGCATACAATTGTTCCTTTCGCAACACAACAAGCACATAATTTAAATGTTCTAAATGTTCATCTAGGTTTTTGCTATAGATTAAGATGTTATCAAAATAAACTACAATAAATTTCCCAATAAAAGTACATAAAACATGGTTTATTAAACGCATAAAAGTGCTCGGTGCATTAGTGAGTCCAAACGGCATAACTAACCATTCATACAATCCATACTTAGTCTTAAATGCCGTTTTCCATTCATCACCCTCCAGCATGCGAATTTGATGATATCCACTTTTAAGATCAATCTTACTAAAATTGCAAGCACCATGCAACTCATCAAGCATATCATCTAGCTTAGGTATGGGGTGACGATACTTTACCGTGATATTGTTGATAGCTCAGCAATCCACGCACATTCTCCAAGTCCCATCCTTCTTAGGCACCAGTAAAACAGGTACAGCACGTGGACTCATGCTCTCCCTGACATAACATTTGCTCATCAACTCCTCCACTTGCTTTTGAAGCTCCTTCGTCTCCTCGGGTTTGCTTCGATAAGCTGGTCGATTCGGTATGACAGCTCCGGGTACAAAGTCAATCTGGTGCTCGATGCCTCTGATTGGTGACAATCCACTTGGCATCTCCTCAGGAAACACGTTGTCGAACTCCTGCAAGAAAGACTTAACCAAACTAGGGAGGGATGTGTTAGAATCTTCAAAATTGAGGAGGAACTCCTTGTACACTAATAATATCATTTGCCTATTATCGCTCATAGCCTTTTTCAACTCACTCTCTTTTGCATAGAAGTTGACTTTTGACTTTTCTTTCCGCTCAGCTGACTCTTTTTCTCTCCTCTCAACCGACTCATTTTCTCTCCGCTCATGTGGCTTCTCTCTCTTTTCTCCACTCTCAGCCACCTCTCTATTTTCTCTCTTATTGATGGTTTCACTATTGTTTTTCCTTTTTCCTGACTCTCTTATTCTCTCGTCTTCCTCACTTTTCAGCTTGATTTGATCTCCATACACTTGTGCTGGTGTTAATGGCGCAAGAGTAATAGTCTTCCCATCCTTGACAAAGCTATAACGATTCCTATATCCATCATGTGTGACCCTTCTATCATATTGCCATGGTTTTCCTAACAAGATATGACCCACATGCATAGGTACCACATCACATACTACTTTGTCACTATAACTCCCAATTGAGAAATTAATTAAAACTCTTTTATTCACCCTAACTTCCCCATTTCCATTCAACCATTGCAACTTATAAGGCCTAGGATGTCTTAACAATGCTAGTCCTAATTTCTCAACTAAAGTTGTGCTAGCTACATTCGTGTAGCTCCCACCATCAATAATCATACTACATACCTTATCATTGATGTACCAACGTGTGTGGAATATATTTTCTCGCTGCTGCTCTGAATTATCTACTTTGACTTGAGTGTTAAGAGCTCTCCTTGACACCAAGGATTCCCCAACAGTAAACTCCAATTTTTCTTCTTCTTCAACGTCTTCCAATGCAGGCATGTCCTCAAACTCTCATTCACTTTCACTCAACACCTCTCCATTATCCAACAACACCATTACCCCGTTTATTTGGGCATTGAAAAGCAATATGACCTGCCCCCAAGCATCTGAAACACTTGATGTCTCGATTCTTTGATGGTTGTGAATCTGTTTTGGGTGTTTTCTTGCTAGCACTTTCTTTTTTTCCCTTTCTACCACTCATTCCTACTTTAGGTATAGCTTTATCACCTTTGTTGTTGTTGTTCCACCCTGGCTTCTAAGATGGATTAACACTCAAAGTCCCTAACGGCTGCCTAGCTGCCCCTTTCCTCTTCAGTCGTCTCTCTACCTTCACAGCTACATGCAACATGTCTTCCAACTCCACATAATGTTGCAACTCCACTACATTGGCAATTTCCCTATTCAACCCATTCAAGAATCGTGTCATGGTAGCCTCCCGATCCTCCACCACATTGGCCCTAATCATGAGTATTTCCATCTTCTTATGATAGTCCTCTACACTTTTCGACCCTTGATATAGACCTTGCAGTTTTTAATGGATCTCTCGGTAATAGTGGCTAGGAACAAACCTCTTTCTCATCAATGACTTCAATTCCTCCCAAGTGCTGATTGGTCTTCCCCCACTCCTATGTTATGAAGTAATTACTTGATCCCACCATGAAATTGCATAGTCACTGAACTCCAAAACTGCTAACTTCACCTTTTTCTCTTCCGAGTAGTTATAACACTCGAAAATCATTTCAACCTTCCTTTCCCACTCTAGGTATGCCTCAGGATCACTCTTTCCTTTGAATGAAGGAACTGTCATTTTTATATTTCCCAAGTTTCCATCCAACTCCTCCTCGCAATCATTCCGACCCCGTCTGTCGAACCTATCACCTCTATTCCTCATCCTTCCCATCTCAACACCGTGAAATTCATCTTCTCCCATGTCACTTCCATATCCATACTCCTCTCGCCTTTCCCTCCTAGGTTCCCATCTATCCGGTCCTCTAGCATTGAATACATCCACTCAATGCCCCCGACTAAGATTAGCCACCGATGTATCTAATCTATTCATCCAAGCCTCCTGCTCTTCCAACCTATCTCTGACATCTCTAAACGTTCTCTCAAACCTCTGCGCCAAATCCTCCGATACATTACTATTATTAACTTGTCGGCTTGAATTTGATTCTGCCCTTTCTGACATCCTAACACTGAAGATTTTATTTTACTGCCTCACCAAGAGTCACTCGAAAACACACAAGGGCTTTTACCCTCTATTAAGCTCACCTCTCTGCCTTTTACCACTCAGTTCTTTCAACAATTGCTTCTAGGAACAATCAATGAACTCAATTAATCAATCAAATCGTGTAGAATTTCCCAAACCGGATGTGACTCAATAATTGTAACAAAGGACTCAAAGAAAACTTTTAAAACTTGACTCGAATTGAAGGAATGGAATGATTTAATGTGTCCAAATAATTTAGAAATGATATTGAATAATAAAAGTTAGTATTTGACGGATCAATAATATTTAACAATTTTTTTTACTGTACGGATGAACAGTACTGTATGGATGAGCAATAATTTTTTTTTTTTTAGATCCAGAAATCAATAACAAAACCAACAAAGAAAACGAAAATTGATTTGGGCGAAAATTGAGCCTAGAAACGGAATTTGAAGATTTTTTATGAAACTTTTGGATCAAAAGATCAAGAAAATCCTCTGGACACAAAAACAAAAGGAATTGAAAAAATTTAGAAAACAAAGGATATAACTTGATTAAATTGGAGCCAAAGCTCTGATACCAACTGACGCGAACCCAGTAGCAATGGAAACTACGAAACCCACAACGAGATTGATGCGGAACCCAAGAACGTCAATACTAACCTAGTTTTAGATCTTGAACCCCAAGAATTGAACCAAGAAACCCTAGATTAGCGAAGAACTTAAAACCCCTTGATTACAATTAAAAGAACCCACAATCTGATTATTTAGAACACCACAAGAAATTAAATCTTGATAAGTTCCAAGATTGTTCAAGAAGAACAAAAAATTTAAAGAACAATTCTCTCTCTATAATATTAAGCAAAAGTCAAAAGTCTTTACAATGAAAAGTATTCTCCTATTTATACTAATGAGTAAAAAGTCCAAAATCCATCAAATTATGGTAATAATTTGATTTCATAAGAATTCTATTGAAACTAGGAAATTCGGCCAAAATTAGAAAATTCGCCAATTTTTTGGCTTGTGCGGCCGCATGGTGTATTTCTATGCGGTCGCACGGTTCAACAAGAAATGCAATTTTTATTTTTCGGTATGCCACCATGCGGCCGCATGGTGTTTTGCCTGTGCGACCGCATAGGCTTGTTTTCAGCCTCCGGTTTCGTCGCTTGATAACAAATTGATCCAAGTTGATTCGGCCTTTGACCCGAACATGAACATTGCTCCATTTTGAGTCCCGAACATGGTTCCATCAATGGTTTCTTGAACGAGCAATTCCATTACTTGTTTCACTTGCTTTGCTCTTGATCGTGTCATTGGTCTGCCATCGACTATCAACGGGTCTCGTCTCGCACTTGCCTTCGTTGGGCTTGACTCCTAGATCATATCATGCATGAATTAGAGAGATAATTGTGAGAAATTATGTATGTGAAATCAACTTTTTATTCAATGAGAATCTCTTTATACACTATTTTTTTGTTTGATTCGAAGTACAATCTTCAAGATTCCTTTCACAAAACCCTGCAACGTACTTGTTTCTGAGCTTCTAAGCTCTGAATCTCATATTCGTTCACTCTTATCCCCTCGGTTGCTGGTGTTGCAGAAGCGTTCTCATTAAATGTTGATGCTGAAGACCTCATTCATTTCAAATTTTTCTTCAAATTGACTAAATTACATTGGTGGGTAGATAATCAGAAACAAATAAAAAACATAACAGATGTCAGTTGATCAATTTTCTCCCTTACGATCGAGGGTAAACCTTGATAAAAAGTTGAAGGTAATAATGAATGCACTTTCTTATAGGAAAGTAGTACCTGATAAGGTACACATCTATAGGTCTCATAGTGCTCCGGAGAACTATTCTGTATCTCCTCTGTGGATAATCAATTGCGTAGACAAATTAAGGAAATTCATAAGTATATATGCAGTACAGATTCTTGTGCAAATACTTGGCTTTGAGTTATTTGTCACTTTTTTAGAAAAAAGTAAAGAAAACTGACCTCATCTGGATCTGGAACTTCTAAAGTGGTGCCATGTGGAGCTTTGAGTGCTATCAAAATTTCATTCGGATGAAATAAACGTACAAATGCTTCAGCGAGAAACCAGTGAAAGCGGCAGGGAAGAACTAATGTGAAATACCTGAAAGCGAGGTAAACTCTTGATGTCATCTTCAGTCACAAATAGCCATCTGGTGAAGAAAGGTATTTACGTGAATCTACTAATGTTTGTGTGTGAGTACTTTGGTTATGAAAATAAATGATTGATGTAGTTAATGTGTTTGGTTCATGCATGCATGTAAGTGTGAGTTGGTTATGAAAATGAATAATTGATGCAGCTAATTACTTCGGTTCATGCATGCATTTATCACTTTATATGTGTGGCTCCTAGAATAATTAAATAGCTCCAAAATTTTATGAAGAATAAATATGAGTCGTCACCATAAACTTCCCTTTTATTTAATTTAATATGAGAAATCTGGTAAAAAAATATATTATAATTTATTTTACAGCCCGCAAACAAAATATTGGCTCATCAATAAACAACTAAAATAATATTGGAAATAACATTCTATTCATGTTACACATGTGTGTCCAGTTTCTTTTGTAATAATAATGGTGAAGAAGAATATTAATTAAAATGCTTATTTACTTTCAAAATTAGTCATTATTGTGAGATTTGAAATAAATCTCCAAAGTATTGTTCATTTACTCCCCCCCCCCCCACAATTTTAACAACAACCAATTTGTGAAAATAATATAAATAGTTGGGAGATTAATTTATTTACGTCTAAAACTCATGACAAAAATCAAATTCATTCATGAATATGAAATCCAATTAATTTGAATCAATGAATATAGAAAAAGAAGTGTGTACATGAACTACCATATGGGTACATGAACTTAGGTTTTTATTTCTACTAATGTTTGTGTGTTGTCATAAGACTCCTTGGCTTCTGCAATCATGAACCTAGCAACTTTGATTTTATCCTTAACCTCCTTTTCAATGTTAATTATTATTCATGCATGTAAGTAGGGTTAGAATCGTCCAAAAAATAATTCTCCCTACATGTGATATTTAGTATATTATAGAAAAGAAAATTGTGGTGTGCTTCGTACAAATTGTAGTGGTAATATAATTACCCTTTCTTAAAACTAAGTACTGGCAAGAAAGTTATATATCAAAACAAGATCAAGATTCATAAATGGATGCTACTTCAACTGTATAATAATTTCTCCCTTTGGTTAATCGTCATTCAAACAAAAAGGATTACTGATGCGAACCCGATCAGCAAGGTTGCAATCGAACCCACCGGATATTGAATCGGATCCCAAGAACGTCAATATGACCAAGATTTATGGATTTGACCCAAAATAGTGAACCAAGCAACCCAACAAGAATGACGCTGTGAAGGACCTCTTGATCACACGATTGAAGAAATCACACCCGGATTATGGATTTAAACCAACAAAAGATGAACCAAAAAACCTAACGGTAACAATGACGCGAAAGACCCCTTGACTACACAATTCAATGATTTAACTCGATGTTTTGAACGCTACAAGAATCACTTCTTGATAAGTTCAATAAATTGTTCCATCAAGAACAAGAAATTTGAAGCAATCGCTTCGAGAGAAAAATCTCATTAATTCATGAATAAAGTCTTCAAATTACAATGAAAATAAAAGTGCTATTTATGCTAAACCCTACCAAATAATTAAAAGGAATAAAATAAAACTAATTTAAAAGGAATAAAATTCCTAAAATCTAGATTAAACACGAAATAAAATACCTAGGGATCACAAAATATCTTCCTAAATAGAGTTCTATTTGAATAAGGTAAGTCTCGCCAATCGCCTCCGTTTAGTGCCATGCGACCGCACTGTGGAATGGTCTGCGGCCGCATGGAAGTCATCAACCAGCACGCTGAATTCCCTGGACCTATGTGTGCAATCACATAGGATTTACGAGTTGCGGTCACATAGCTTGCAGACAATCTGACCAGTTTTTAAGTTCACGTGTTCCAGCTTGCCTTTGCTTCCTCTTCCATTGGCTAACACAACTGATCCACCCTATTTTGTCCCCCATTCCTAGCCTTGAAATGATTCCAATTTCAAGCCCTTTTAACTCTCTAATTTCATCCTAAAATATGTGTAATTAAATTCGCCAGCTTGAGCCCCTTTTTTCCAGCTTTATTAACTCCTTTTGGCCCCAAATTGAGCTCAAATATTGGTTTCGATCTCTCACCAACGTACATCAAATATTTCATAATTCGAGGCACAATCCGGATCACATCAATTACTCATCTCATTCCGAGTTCTCTTCACTCTCCGATTTTCAAATGTTTTATGGGTGAATCCCTACATTTGCAGAATATGATTATCGCCAAAGTTAAATGCACGATCCATCTGCTTCGAGCACCTCTCCGCTGGATAATCACCAAACTTCCCATAGGGTCTGCCCCTTTCCCTGAAGCTAAACTTCTCTTCCTGTACAAATACACACATATACAATTGGAGAATCAAATACAATAAATCTCTTAATTTGCGAGTTCAAGAGGAAGATGGGAACAATACAGATAAGCTAAACAGATCCCAGCAACGAAGCTATTAAAAAAAGGAACCTAGAAGGCGAAAAATAGCACACGTGGGAGTAGAAAGATGCATTGTTCTCCTCTTTAGCCCCTAAAATCCTGTCCTCAGGCTTCCCCTGTCAATCCACAAACAAACTTGTCAATGAGCCACTACATGGTACAATTGATGGAAGCCTCGTCATTAAGAACCAGATCGCAAGGTACAACTCTGCATAGCAAGTACCTACGCTCCTTATCCCCTCGGCTTCGGGTCGGGTCGGTTCTGCTCCTAAATCTCCACCCCATCCACTTCATACGTTTCAACATGGCCCTAATCGTTCTAGACCCGTCCTTCTAGCCATACCTAAGTCAATGTTTTCAGATTCGTTTTTCCTTCTCCTACCATAGTATTGTAGACCCAAGTCAATGTTTGAAAAACCCACGTTACCAAGGCCGTCACTACAGTCAAGTCCCACACGATCACCACAGCCAAGCCTCCCAACCAGATACCATAGCCAAGTCCCCAATATCCCCATCCCACCCATTAATGTAACCAAGATGAGAGATGAGAGACACAAAAGAGGGTTCAAATATAGAGAGGGAGATGAGGCAATGAAGTGGTATTAAGGCTTTGAAAATTTTAGAGAAAAGGGAGTTAATTATACCATTGCTCACCAACATTTAGGTCAGATTACTACTTGTTCACTCAAAAATAAAATGTAACTAACTGCTTACTCACTTTTGTAGGACGCTACCCATCCATCACTCATGTTAATTCCATCCATTCACTTGGACCAAAAATTACATGTGGCATAGAAAATCTTACCTGGCCGTTGAAAATTGGCACATGGGGAAAAATCATTAATTTTATACACTCCAAAGTGGTGTTGGAAGAGGATAACAAGGATACGAAGAAGCAGCAGTAGCCATTATTGTTTTCCTCAAGCGCCTGCACCCTGACTATGGTCTCTAATCTCTATTCATAAAACTTCTTGCAAACTACTCATCTTTCTCTGCCACTTGGTTTTCAATATGAATACGGTGTGAAGAAGGTAAAACTCATTTGCATACAGGCAAATAGAATTTTGTGGGGATTAGTTACAATCCCAGATCTTAAAAACTAAGAATTTCAGGCCCTTTTTCTGTTCTTTCTCTAGAAATTACCCTTCATTTTCCTGGGTTTTCTCCTGTCCATTTACTGCAAGATTGCAAATTTGTCATTTGGGCTCTGTTTTTATCTCAAGATTGTGTAGTCATTGAGCTTAAAATTGGAATTTTGAGCATCTTTTAGAGAAAATTAAGATTTCAATTTTGAGCTTCTTTTAGAGAAAATTATTATTTCTTTATAGTAATCAGAAATGTGGAGGCAGATAATTTATGTGAAGGAAGCCAATATTTTGCATTTGGTGCAAGAAAGAACGAAAAAATTTAGAGTTTTCAAGTTTTTGAATGTAAATTCGCATTTTCTGCATTAATTTTGATTTCTCTTACAGGATACAGTGATAAGGCGGTGGAGGTGATGGTGGTGGAGAATGATTCTTCCAATTTTTAAGACAACGTGTTTGGTGGGATGTGATTTGTTATCAATTTTTACCACCGTTAATGGCCACGTAGGATTTCCATCCGCCAAGTGTAATTTTTTGTCCAAGTGGATGGATGAAATGATGGTTGAGTAACTTTGTACAAAAGTGAGTGAGCAGTGAGTTATCTTTTAATCTTGGATGAGCAAGTAGTAACCTATCCTAAATGTTAGTGAGCAATGATTTGATTAGCTCGAGAAAAGGGGAAAATGAAATGTGTGGAAAGGAGAGACATTTTTTTTAAGAGAAAAGTGGGAATGGAAAATGTTAAAAGGAAAATTGAAAACTTTAGGGGAGGGGAAAACCAAATGAGGATAAAAATCGGCAGCTAAAAATAATCTATTTTGAATTTTTTGAAGCTTGATAATTACTTTAGAAATTTTGTAAAAAATTAGAGATAAAATATATTTTGTTCGTAAATTTTAATTAAATAATATTTAAGACATTATTAAATATAATAAGGTTATATGCGAGACTAGATTTAATTCTAGTCAAAAGATTATTAAATAAATTAGAAAAATTGATCTTTAACTGAATAAGTGTTATCAAAGTCTTGATTTGATATAAAATGGAAGAATATTGGGGGCATTCCAGGTCCTAGTGAACTCGATTATTCATAAATGTTTCTTGGTTAGTTAAAAAATTTTTATAGTTTGATTAGCTATAGACCTTAATCTACCTTTGCTATCAATGTTAATTAAATATGAAAAGGACCTATTTCATTGCAAAGACTATGCTAGAAGTACAAAACCAACTACAAAAAGTTTGACAAACTTGACACTTGGCAGCCTTCTGTTGGAGGGGAGGCTGTGGAGTCAACCACCCCTCCAACAGGGGGGTCGCCAAGTGTCGAGTTTGTCAAACTTTTAGTAGATTATTTTGTACAAATATATAAATCCTTCATTGCAATCTTGTATCATCATTTGTTGATTCGTTATTAGCATGTCGTATCCATAATAAACATTGGAAATGTGGCATTGTTCTCCATTCTTTATTTGGATGACAATTTTACATTTACCCTTTACTTGCACTTTCGAATTGTATCCAAATAGAACATGGTCATTTAGTTCTTCGAGTTCCATAAAGATAGATTTATCTCCACACACGACTACTTGCTTCATGATATAAGTACCAAGTACAAACAATTGTTGCTTCCTTCTTGTACCTTGTATAAAAAGAGTAAAGTTCAACATCCTTTGTCTGTATTTTCAATATAGTTGGACTTATCCTCCACATTATTACTCATGCACTCCTATGCAAAATGGCCAAATTTGTGACAATTATAACATTTCTCAACTATTGTTTTTTCTCGGGGTACTTTTAAGATTGGGCAAGTCAAATAGCCATTTTTTCACTTTAATAAAAAAACTTGCAGTCATCAAAATGGCCTTTTGTTGAGTAAAAGGCAAAAATATCCTTAAATAGTTTATACAATTACAAAGATAGAATTTTGTTTAAAAAGACAAAAAAATCATTAAGTTACAAATGAAAAAATCAAACACTTTTCACTTTATATTTAATTATTTATTTTAAACAATTACTCAAATAAAAAAATTATATTTAATTTACTTGGTTGTGTATATTGTGTATTTAATATTTCATTACCTTATTTAATTATTATCTTAATCAATTATTTGAATAAAAAATTAATTTTCAAATATTAATTAATTAATTAATTATTTAAATATTTAAATAATTATTTATCTTAATTGGTTATGTATATTATCAGTAATTAATATTTAATTACTTTATTTTAATTACTTATTTAAATAAAAATATTACATCATAATGTACAAGTGGTATAATATTATTGGAAAGTTGAAAAACAGTTTTTTCGATCCTTCACTCATGGAATTTCATATGTACATCATGAACATCTTTATGAATTAGTACATGTAGAATTATCCAATATTTAATTTGATTTCTCGTTTAAATATTTCTTTTTTAATTACCTTAATTGGTTATGTATATTTAATTATTTATTTTAAGTATTTATTCAAATAAAAAATTAATATTTAATTTAATTTCATCTTTAAATATTTCATTAATTAATTATCTAAATTGGTTATGTATATTATTTATTTAATATTTCATTACTTTATTTAATCATTTATTTAATCACTTATTCGAATAGAAAATTAACATTTAATTTAATTTATTCTTTAATATCTCATTAATTAATTATTTTAATTGGTTATGTATATTATTTATTTAGTATTTAATTAGAATATAAATCACACGGTGTATGAGAATGTCTAACAGAGATGGAAGTCGAACATTAGGTACAGTCACATTTTCAAGACATAGAACATTATTTAAGAATGTTAAAACTATATTTTCTCTACCAAATGAAGTCGAGTAAGAAGTCCTCGATTATAGTATGTTACTATCTTCCCAACGGATGTGTAATATATATTTAAATAGTATGTACTCTCTATTTATAGTATGTTATTGATTTCCTCAATTTTCTCTATTTATAGTGTGTTGTTCATTACATGAAAATTGACTTGACAAATATGTAATATATACTTTAATCGCATGTACTCTCTATTTATAATATGTTACTGATTTCCTCAATTTTCTTTATTTATAGAGTGTTATATATGTAATTAAGAGAAATTAGTTATTTATTATACAATTACATAAAAACTAATGTATTACAAACGTTTTAAAAACATGCTTACATTTTAAATTATTACAACTATGAATCACAATGTACATAATAGAAAGCTTATATTTAAAAAAAAATGCTTACATTTTAATGTGTGTTTGATTTATTAGCTCTATGTTACGTTCAATGCTAAAAATTCAATGTACTTCAATTTGATCCAAATATGATCCGAATCCGATGAAATTAATGGGAGATGGATTTAGGGTCTTAATCGAATAACCCAATCGAGATTCGAATCCGATAATCCGTTAATTAAATGAATCAAATATGGATATAGGTCAATTCGATCCGATATCACTAAAACATTCCAAGAGGAGTCTCTTTTAGAAAGGAGTTAAAGGAGCATCACTTAGATAAAAAAAAAAAAATGATGATTTGGGCCTTCTAATATAATAAGTAAGCCCATCAACATAGTTCAAATATTTTTTAAAATAAATAAATTATTAAAATCTTGTTGAGGCTATGATTTTCAATGAGAAAAATAAATAAAATCTTTATTTTCTACTTTTTTTTTAATTTCAGATCAGATATCCGATAACATAGTAAATCGAATATGAATTTAATACTCAAATATCTGTCAAATTATTGTACCAGATCAGATACAATAATTATTCTTAACGGATCGTATTTGAGCAGATCCGATCCATATATCTGACCCATTTACAGCTCTAACTTCAATGCGAAGATTCCACAATCGCCTAGGATCGATTTCACGGAAGAGGTTGGGCAATGTACCGTTGACGGATGTTCTCTTCTTTGCCTCGATCGTGTATGGAGAGACAATGTGTTGTGACAGCAATCTAGTCATCTTGCTAACCATTTGCTCTGACATATCAATAACATGTTTCTTACAAGGTGTCACTTCCATTTCTTTCTCTGGCATAATTGTCAAGTCATCCAAACTCGTGACATTATAAGTCAAGTTGGGGGCCTTCTCCAACATAATTATGTATATTATTTAATATTTAATTACTTTGTTTAATTATTTATTTAATCACTTAATTAAATAAAAATTTAATAACATTTAATTTAATTTCTTATTTAGATATTTCATTTATAAATTATCTTAACTGATTGTGTATATTATGTATTTAATATTTCATTACCTTATTTAAAATTTTTTTACAATATATACAATTATTTCATAAATACAATTATTACAATTATTTTGTCCGCTCCACCCACCTCTCCCATCCCCACTGACATAAATAACGATTCTAATGAAATATCTGTGTACATCCCCACCCCTCCACCGCTACCACCCTGTCAGCATCTCCGCTACCCTCTCTATCATTGTTTGGGGCCCCCATCGCTTGTCGACTGTATCTCCTCGGATATGACTCTTTCCCTCCTCGTCGATTAACTGTGACAGCTCAGTGAGCACTTCAAGCTAACATATTAACATTTCACTGAGTTAATGACCATACATCGAAATTTCGAAATGACGTACAACATAAAATCACATGGAAAATGCAGGTTGTCCCGGCCCTTGGATCTGGAAAAAAAATGTATGAGAAATCAGGGGCTGAGGTAATGCCATCTCAACCCCCTATTTTTTGATATGTTCCCGAGCCTGTGCGTGTAGCAGATCTGAATTCACAAATGAATAATACGTACCTTGAAATCGTTGAGGAAAGCTAATAACTGTTAGCTCTATTCCTGTGGATAGTTGTTGAATGTATCAATATCATCAACAACCTCCAAATGAAATACATTGATTGATGTCTTTTTTGATGACATTTCGGTATGCTCTCTACAGTATAAACATCACCCCCAACTTCAACTTGTCAGACATATCGTCCCATTCCCTAAATATGTTTCCTATCTGTTCCATTGTTATTTTACTTATTTAAATTGTTTATCTAATATCTAATATTTAATTGTTAATTATTTATTTAAATTGTTTATTTAAATTATTTATTCAAAATTTAAATGTGTACTTAAATTATTTATTTTAATTTTTAATTGTTTATTTAATATTTATTTTAATTTTTAATTGAATGTTTAATTGTTTATTTAAATTTTAACTATTTATTTCAATTGTTTATTTAATATTTAATTGCTTATTTTTATTATTTATATTTATGGTTCATTTAAATTAAATATTTAATACTTAAATGTTAATTATTTATTTCAATTGTTTAATTACTTATTTAAATTACTTTTATTTATTATTTTTATTTATTGTTCATTTAAATTATTTATTTAAGATTTATATGTTAATTATTTATTTAATATTTAATTACTTATTTTTATTATTTATCTTTATGTTTCATTTAAATTATTTATTTAATACTTAAATGTTAATTATTTATTTCAATTGTTTAATTACTAATTTAAGTTACTTATTTTTCATTTAAATTATTTATTTAATATTTAAATGCTAATTATTTATTGCAATTTTTTATTTAACATTTAATTACTTATTTAAACTATTTTTTATTTTTTATTTATGTTAATTAATTAATTTTATTGCTTAATTAATATTTAATTTACTTCTTTATTGAATTTATTTCAATTAGTTATTTATTATTTACTTAAATAAACAATATACATAAATAATTAATGTAATTCATGAAATATTTAAATAAACAAATAAAGTATAAAATAAATAATTATATACTAAGCAAATGATATACATAAACAGTTAAAGTAATTACTTAAAAATTTAAATAAACAATTAAATTAAATAATTATTTATTAAATTATTTATTTAATATTTAATTTAATTTTTTATTTAAATATTTCATTAATTATTTTAATTGGTTATGTATATTTTGTTTAATATTTAATTACTCTATTTAATTACTTATTTTAATTGTTTATTTCATATTTATTTACTTCATTTAATTATTTATATTAATTGCTTATTTATTTTAATTGTTTATTGAATATTCAATTGTGTATTATATTTATTTCATTATTTAAATTATTTATATTTTAAATAAAATAAAATAAAAAACAACAAATTATTTTACTTAAATAAGCTATTTACATAATTCATGAAATATTTATAAAAGGTAATTGGCACAAAACATCTCTCTACCTTTCGAGGTTATTGTGGAAAGCGTTCATACCTTTCATTTTTTGGCATTTTTGCCCCTATTTCCACCTTTTTTTGCACTGAATGTCCTTTTCACCAATTTTTGACGTAAAATGACCAATATACCCTCCTATTTAAGCAAAACAAAAAAGAAAAGAAAAATTGCGACTATAGGCCAAACTTTTCAGAGGTGCAAATGAGTCCAAAATTGAAAAAATCCATCACATTCTCTCCCTACCCTACACCCAGTCCACCACCGGCTTCAAGTTTCAACCTCAACAACCACCACCCAACCGCTGCCTAAAACACTGGAACTCACACCGCAAACAACTATCATCAACCCCTAAACACTTTGCTATAAACAAACCAATCAAACAACAAATTTATATGGACAAATCAACCAAAATGAACCGGACAATTCCACTGCACCTCAAACGCCCTCAACGATTTTTCTTTGTCAAATATTTGAAGAAGAACAGACTTCAAATTCCGGAGTTTTTTCACATTAGAGGAAAAAACTCAAAATTAACCACAAACAATCAAGGCAGAAATTTCAATTTAACAGTGAATTTGGTCTATCTTTAAATCTCAAAAGAACCCAAAAAATTATATTAACAAAAATACTGCTTGCACAGACCCTTGTGCACAAGGTGTCTCATATGGAGGTGGACCCCACACATAATTTGGTCTATTTTTGAATCTCAAAAGAACCCAAAAAATATATTAACAAAAATACTGCTTGCACAGACCCCTGTGCACAAGATGTCTCACATTAAGGTGGGGTCCACCCCCATGTGAGACACCCTGTGCACACCCAGGGGTCTGTGCAAATAGCACAACCCATTATATTAATAGATAAGTCCAATTAAAAATACGTGAAATTTCAGAGCTTCCTATCCTCAAATAGTTTACATAATTTTTAAAAACAAAAACTACAAACACAGTTAGCGAGACGAATGATTGGCCAAGTTGTACGCAGCAAATGGATCCAAACCAAGGCCAAAAGCTCGGAGATTGCCAGAAAGCATGTTGGCCAAGGTATTTGACAGTGGGGATATGGACGGCGGTACCAACGGTGGCTTTCCTGATCGCAGGGTCCATTTGGGTGGACCATTACTTGTGATGGAGTGTTTTGTAAATTGTATTACGTATGAGTTTATGATTAGGGCTATATATATGTGGGTTGGGTTGGATTGGGTGGGGTGGGGTGGGGTGGGGTGGGAATAGAGGCATCTGGCGTGTCTATGTGGGAGTTTTTTTTAATCTCCAAAGGTGGGCCCATTTTGATTTTAGGTGGTATGGTGATGGTTTTTTAAAAATTTGGACTCGTTTTCACTTTTTAAAAGTTTGGACTTATAGTTGCAATTTTGTTTTTTTTATAAATAAGAGGGTATATTGATCATTTTACGTCAAAAAATGGTAAAAATGACGTTCAGCGCAAAGAAAGGTGAAAATATGGACAAAAATGCCAAAAAATGAAAGATAAGAACGTTTTTCACAATAACCTCGAAAGGTTGCGACGTTTTGTGCCAATTACCCTATTTATGAACAATTAAATTCAATATTAAAAAAATGGCTGGCATGGGCCAATCCAAACAGCTAGGCCGTCTGGATCCAGATTGTTGGCCCCCGTCTGGATCCAATCGTCTGGGCTGTCATGATCCAGACGGCCAAGACCCATCAAGAAAAATAATTCCTCACCCTCTTGCATTGTATGAGTATTGATAATTCCGTTCATTATTAAATGACCGTTAAAAAACTCTATTTCCTCTTCCACGATCTCTTGCACGTCCTCCACCCCTTTGGTTATATTGTTCTACTATCCTTTGTCTTTTAAGGAAAGACTTGTTTCCAATACTTATTCCACCTTTTTTCCCCCTTTTCTTTTCTTTTCCAACTTCTTGTGAGCTTGTAGTGTACATGCCCACGACTTCATTGATAGTTATTTCTTCTAAGTCTTTTGATTTTTCAGTTGACACTACAATAAAGTTGAATTTTTCATATAAAGATCAAAGAATGTTTTGATCACATGGAAGATCATCTACTATCATCTACTTCTTCACCATACCTTTTTATCTCATTGATAACTACTATTAATCATGAAGAGTGATCTGAAAATAATTCAATTTCTTTCTTGGATAGAGCTTCATATTCTCCTCTCAAAGATTGAAGACGAATTTTTTGACTTTGTTCGCACCTTTGTACTTATTTTGAAGAATCTCCCAGCGCTTTCTTTTAAGTGGTAGCATTTGATACCTTTTGAAAAAGCGTATCATTAAGAACTTGATGAATCGTATTTAGAAATTTTAATCATTCCTCTTAGTTGCTTGTTGCAAGTCTCTTTGTACTTGAGACATGTATTCTTCATTTTGAGGTTCAAATCTCTCTCTACAATGGCCCACAAATCTTGACATCTAAGATATGCTTTCATACGAATACACCATGTACTACAGTTATCATTAGTGAGTTGAGAAATGGGAATTGATGAAAATTGAGTTTTTAATTTGTATTTCTTTATTAAACAAATTGAGGTTTTAATTCTGTTATTTTAGATTAATTCTTAATACTAGGGCTTTAATTCTTATCATTATATAAAGTAAATCGTTATCTAGGACTTTAGTCATTATCCAGATTTTAGTTATTGCTTTAAATATAAGTAGTAAGCCTTAATGGTCTTATTTAATTGAGTTTGATAATAATCAAGTGTTTTGAGAGGTCTCTCAAATTTATTCTCTTTCTTGGTATTCGTTAGGGAATTGACAAGTTTGAGTTTGTTGAAGGATTTTGTTATTTCCCATAATCCTCCACTTCATCTGTCAGTAACTTCCTATCTAATGGCCACGTAGCACTCATTTTGGTAATTCTCTCTCAGACAACGCATACCCTCTCGAACTTCCTTCATTCTAATGGTTTTCAAAACATTGCAAATTATAAATATAAAATCATTGTATTCTTTTTCCATATTTTAGTGAAATCTTATTTCCTCCGCAAATTATCTAGTTCTTGAGTTTGTGATCAATTACTTCATATTGTACTATATTTTCTTTTCTTGCAAATTATGACAACAAATTGGTATCAGAGCAATCCAGGATCTTCTCTGTTGTTTACAACATAATCTTGCACAAGTCCTGGATTGCAACCTACCAACAACAATTTCTACTAATTTAGGTTCTGAGCTATTGCGAGGAGGATCTAAATCCACAGGCAAGAAATCGAGTTGATCCCAACTAACAATGCATTAAGAAATTTTCCTTGTAAAACCTTGTTTTTCTATGCTTTCACTATGATATGTCTTGCATTATATGAATTGTTGCGTGTTTTCTATTGCTAGCCTTTGTTTTGTTTTGATTTAAAAATTGATAAAAAATAGTCAAAATTAAAAATATAGTTCAATCACATATTTTGTAGGGTTCACAACTTTTATCAAATTTTAACTAAATATTCCATCAACTTTTATTTTTAAAAAAAAATTGCAAAAAATTAATTTTTAGCAAAATCCAACATGAAAAAAACCAAACAAAATTTTACCCAAATATATAATTATGGGTTGAATTACTTGTTGACAGCCTCAAAAGTAAACCATAAATTTTTAAAGTTAAATGGAAGCAAGTGATTTGACTAAATTATCTCGATCATATCTATTACTAGGACCATGCTACACTTACTCACCCATATACAAAATGGGTTACTAACTCGCCAAGTGGCGCCCCTTATTGGCACCAGCTGACCCTCTAATAGGGAGGCACCACTTGAGGAGTTAGTAAAACTTTTTGTACCTGGATGAGTACATCTAGAATAATCCTCTTTACTAATACAGCAAGATGTGGTGAAACTGTGAAAGTGTACGCGTCATAATCTTTAGCTCGTGTGGCATTACAGTGGTTGGCGTGTAACACCAACACCACCACTGTGCTATTGTGACAAGGTTGTCACCACCCTGTCACCACTTTTACAGCCCTCTATTGGCTGGGGGGCTGTGGAGGACTAATTGCACAAATTTCTCAAAAGACAATGTCAATCATTACCATCTCGTCCCGTTAGGAATTTTTAGAAGGCAGCGTAGCTATGCGGTGACCTAGGTGGGGATTAAAAAGTTCTATTTACCATCCCTTTTAATTAATGTTTATTTTTAAATATAGTTTAAACAAAAAAAAATGATAAAAATATAAATATAAAAAGGATTCGTGGCATGGCGGGTAATTTTCCCATCCCTATTTGAACCCGAGTCTGTCCAACAGAAAATTAATAGTTTTACCACTAGTATAAGTAAACACAATTTCTATTTTCCCAAGGGGGATTTGGTTAAAAAGCCAAGTCAACAATAATGTTTGGAAAAATAGCCTAAGGTCAATACTTTTTGGTTAACTAGTCTTTTGTCTACTTTATTATGTGTTAAAAGTTTTAAACACCATTCATTTCAAATATCTAAAATATCCAATTTGAAACAAAAATTTACCAAATCCCCCAAACATAAATCTCCACTTTCATTCTAACTTTTCATACACAATTTAAAACAAACAGCAAAATGGCTGCTGCCTTTTTAATGGCTGAATGCCGTTTTAACTAATTTTATGTTTGTATCACTTTATGTTTCCACATATCCATATAAAAATTAATGAAATCAAGTTCTAATTATATTTTGAGTGAAATTGAGAGTCCGTAATCCAAAACAACATGTTGTCGTTATAAACGATTTTGTGACGTTTTAACTAACGTAAACAAATTTTCACTATATTTATAGTGAAATTGAGACCCCATAATCCAAAATGCCACGCTTCCGTTTTAAAGGGTGTCGTTTCAACTAATTTCGTATGCTCTTCACTTTATTTTCCCTCATATATACATGAAAATGAACGAGTGAAAGTTTTCCTTACATTTAAACCTGAGTAACGGTATAAAGTTCACAAGATAATGATCAATACTATTGTTCCATGAGTCAATTGAATTAGACTTAACTACAAATGAAGGTAAGAAAATTCCATTATATTCTAATTATGAGATAGGATATTCAATAAATTACCCCCTTTAACTTGTACAAGTCTTCTAAGGTGTTCCAAGTTTGATCGACTCTTTTTGTAGTGAAATCAAGGCCCTCTGACCCTAAACAACATGATGTTGTTAAAAAAGTTTGGTATCATTTCAACTATTTTTGTGTTCGTTTCACTTTTTGTTCAATCGTATCCTTGTGAATGAATGCAAGTTTTTACTACATTTGAATATTAAGGTCAATATAAAAGTTCACCCGATAGTGACTAACAATATTATTTTGTCAGCAAACTATACTAGTTATCACTATGAACAAAGGCAAATAATTTGAATTTCAATTATGATATAAGATACTCAACAAATTAGATCATTTGACTTGTATAAGTCTTATATGATGTTCTAAGATATGATCACTCATTCTGGAGTGAAATCGAGACACCATAATCCAAAATGTCATGGTGTCATTTTAAATGATTGAGTATCATTTCAACTAATTTCATATCTACTTCACTTTATTTTCACTTGGATACACATGAAAATGAATGAATGGAAGTTTTCAATATATTTGGACTTGATTATCGGTATAAAGTTCACGTGATAATGACAATACATTGTTTCGTGAGTAAACTGAATTAGACTTAACTACGAACAAAAGGAAGTAAATTCCATTATATTTTAATTATGAGATAAGATATTCAACAAATTAGCTCGTTTAACTTGTACAAGTCTTCTACAATATTTCAAGTCTTATCAACTCGTTTTGGAGTGAAATGAAAGCCCCTGCAATGATATAAAAAAAAAAAAGGCATGATGTCAATGAAAAGGTTGTGTCATTTCAACTATTTTGTGTTCGTTTCACTTTATGCTCACTCGTATCCATATGAAATGAATGAATGCAAGTTTTTACCACATGTGAATATACAAAAGTTCGCTCAATAGTCCTACATTATTGTTCCGTTAGTAGATTATAGTAGACTTCACCATGAATAAAGCTAAATAATTCAAATTTCAATTATGAGATAAAATACTCAACAAATAAGCTAGTTTAACTTGTATAAGTCTTATATAATGTTCCAAGATATGATCGACTCATTTTGGAGTGAATCTAGAACCCGTAATCCAAAATGTCATGCTGTCGTTTTAAATAATTGAATGTCGTTTTAACTAATTTCGTATCCATTTCACTTTATTTTCATTCATATGAATATGAAAATGAACGAATGGAAGTTTTAATTACATTTAAACTTGAATATTGATATAAAGTTTATGCGATAATGGTCAACAATATTGTTCCGTGAGTAAACTACATTAGACTTAACTACAAACGAATGTAAGTAAATTCTACTACATTTCGATGTTGCGGTCGACACATCTGTCCAAACTATAGTGAGTCACTCCATAATCCGGTAGGAAACAACACCGCACTTGATATCAAAGAAAAGCATAAGTAGCAAGTATGGTATCCAAAACATAACACATATAATCGTTTAATGTGTACGAGTCATGTATGATGTTTCAAAGCATGTTTTACTAGTTTCGAAGTGAAATAGATGCCCCATGATCCAAAATGCCATTTAGTCATTTTAAATGTGTGACTAGCGTTTACTCATTTGGTGTTCGTTTCAGTTCATTCATGCGTCGTAACCACTTGAAAGTTTAGGAATGAAAGTTTTAGCTACATTTCGATGTTGCGATCGACACATTTGTTTAAACTATAGTGAGACTCTATAATCCGATAGGAAACTACACTATACTTAACAATAAAGAAAAACGTAAGTAGTAAGGATAATATCCAAAACATAGCATGTGTAGCTGTTCAATGTAGAGATGGTGAAAAAACTCGTTCAACCTGATACTAGTGGGGCCTCGCCCCGAATGGGAAAGGGATTACGTGCGTAATCGAGTAAATGGGGCCAGTACAGAATGAGGGTCATTGCCCCGACATGGGTATGGGGCAGGTGTGGGAAACATAGTCCCCATCCCAATACCCACCTCCTTTAAAGTTAATTTTAAATTCAATTTTTTTATCAAACAAAAATAAAAGGTTTATCATTGTTTTCAAAGAGAACATAAGTAGTTTTTAATAAATTGGTAAAAAAGCAATAATATTTACTAAAATAAAAGTAAAAAATAAATGCAGCGATAAATGGGATAGGAGACTTATCCCGCCCCATCCCGCTTTAACCAAGTATGGGTATGGGGCAAGGTAATAAAAATACCTGACAGGAGGGAGTGGGAATGGCTGACCCATCCCATACCCACCTCGTTGTCATCCCTAGTTCAATGTGTACGAGTCATACATAATGCTTCAAAGCATGCTTTACTAATCTCGGAGTGTAATCGATGCCCCATGACCTAAAATGACATCTAGCAATTTTAAATGTGTGTCTCACATTTATACTCATTTATTGTTCATTTCGGTTCATTCATGTTCGTAACCAGTGAAAGTTCGGGGTGAAAGTTTTAAGTACATATCAACGTTACATTCGATACATTTATTCAAACTATAGTGAGTCATTTCATAATCCGGTAAAAACTACACTACACTTGACAAAAAAATGTAAGTAGCAAGTATGGTATAAAAAATATAGTACATGTAGTCGTTCAATGTGTACGAGTCATTTATGATGTTTCAAAGCATATTTTACTAGTTTCGAAGTGAAATCGATATCCTATGACCCAAAAGGTGTCTGCTCATTTTAAACTACACTACACTTGACAAACAAAGAAAAATTTAAGTAACAAGTATGGTATCCAAAATAATGAAAACATAACACATATACTTTCGAAGTGAAATCGATACCCCTTGACCCGAACGATATTTGGTCATTTTAAACAGAGGGTTGCCATTTGGAGTTTAGGTTTTAGGGAATAGGATTTAGGTTTTTAGGTTATATGGTTTACAAAATAGAAAAACGTGTAATTGTTCAACATGTACATGTCTTGTATGATGTTCGAAACATTATTTTACTAGTTTTGGAGTGAAATCGAGACCTTTGACCCAAAATGGCATGTTGTCATTTTACACGTAGGGTTGCCATTTAGAGGGTAGAGTATACAAAAATATAGTACGTGTAATGTACAAGTGAAATCGAGACCCCATTATCCAAAACGACATATTATTATACAAGTATGATTGTTGTTTATGGTATACAAAATATAGCACGTTCCAGTATTTTTTTCGTATTGAAATTGATATCTCTTGATCCAAAATGGCAACTGGTCGTTTTAAATGGAGAGTTATCGTTTGAGGTTTAGGTTTTAGTGTATAGAGTATAGGTTTTAGGGTTTATAGTTTAGAAAACAGAAAAACGTGTAATTGTTCAACACGTACAAGTTTTGTGTGATGTTTGAAACAATATTTTACTAGTTTTGAATTGAAATCAAGACCTTTGACCCAAATGGCATATTGTCATTTTACACTTAAAGGTGCCATTTAGGGAGTAGAGTATACATGGCCCATTTTTCCGGCCAAATCAATCCGCGATTGGGACAACTGATGGGTGGAACTTGTAGAGGGCATTGGGGGCTCCAAGATGGTGTTTCGGTCCTCCATAGGTGGCGAGTTCAAGGGTCACATAGCCCCCGTTTATCATTTCCACATGTTCACTGCATGAAACAAATAAAATAAGAATGTATACTGCAATTTCACGAAAATAATTACACTAAGAATGTTCAAACAGGTGTTCCATTTGGACAATCAAAATATATATAATAATATGTTAAATAAGCAATGAACAGATATTAAAAATCTACAATAATATTTAGTGTGTTAACGAAAGTAGTAAATATAAAGAAAAATGAGACTCCAAAAATTAAGCACAGGCCTTATTAGATGCATGAATGTGTTTGGCCTTCAATGAAAAGGCTGGGCTTCCACCTACAACGACAACGTCTTACATCATGCTTCCGTCTTTGCACCTCAAGGACCTGTGCATCAAAGTAGAGGGCCTCCTCTTTTCCTTCCTAGAACATATTAAGAACCTTGAGTGATGATTCTGAAGATCCTAACAAAGCTAGGCTCATTTAACGAACAACTTATGACATTGGTCTAGAGATTGTACAAATAGATTCCACCTGAAAGCAGAGTACAAAATCTCCAAGGACAATTGCTACACACACTGATGATTCACATCGTAGTGATCGCTGTCTAATGTGCCTGCGAATATTAATCCATTCTAGCCCAAAATCAGCAAAACAAACAATAACTCCTTGGAATAACCAGCATAGTCAAGTTATAACAAGGACGAAAGCAAGGTCGAGAAACGAGTGATCTTAAAGTTAAACAAGTTCATGGAAGTTGCTCGTTTCTGGAACATAAAGTTAAGTGGCAAGAATAGCAGAAACAAATGCACATAAAAAGTAGCCAAACACTAATACTCCTGCAAGCAAACAAATAACAAATTAAGAGCAAAGAACATGTATTTGAAAAGGAAAAGCAAGCATCAAGAATTACCGGATCACTTGTCTAAGAATTATGACATATTAGCGAATTTGATAAAAATGACCATTGACTTGGATCAATCATTGTCGAAATTTCCTGTTTTCAGGAATTACAGAGAGTAACTAGGGAATTACTGTAAGTGCCAAAGTTGGGGATTTTGGTTTTTGCTATTTTCGCTTGGATTTAGTTGACTGCTAGATCTAGAGTTCGATTGGGGCAATTTATGCATATATTTTGACATCTCTTCAACCGGGATTTGGTAGTTTGACTGGAATGAAGAGTTTGAAAACGACTGATTTCATGATTGATGGTGGTGATGGTGGAGGAAAAGGGGAGAAGGACAACTTTTTTTAGTGATTTATTTAGGATTTTCTTTTCCTTTTCTTGTATTTAAATAGTAGGGTATATTCATCATTTTCACATATTTTTATTGAAAAATTGGATGAAAATGATGATTTCTATAATGAAAAGAGGAAATGGGGGTGAGAATTCAAAAAAATCAGTGTTTTAAAAGGCGTAATGTGTGACGATGCGCCGAGGCCAAACTATGAGCTATGCGAGCTTAGACGAGGTATAGGCATAAAAAAGCGTAAAAAAAAAGGCATTTTCTTATTTTAATTCTTAATCAATCAAAAAATCATTTAATAATTATTTTTAATATCAACCAAATATCTAAAACATATTTAAAAAAACTTTATACATTCTTTCAAAATTTTCAACTAAAAGATAAATTTTAAATGTAAATATTAAATAGTAAATAGATAGAATTTTTTTGGAGTTTTTCTTTGTTCAAGGCTTCAAGCAATTATTTTGAATCTAGGATAGATATAGTCAAGAAATCAATCTTTAAATCTTAATTTAAAAGAATTGTAAAAAAACAAAAAACAAAAAAAGATAAGCGCGTTAGCAATCAATGATTGCCATTGACCACTAAGTAAGGCGCCAAGCCGCTTGGTTTGGCGTTTCCGCCACGCAAGGCGCCGCCTAGGTGCATCGTTTAGAACAGTGAAAAAAATGAAATGTAGGGATGTTTTGAACATTGAACTCCAAACATATGAATGTTTTGTGCTAATAACTTTAACAAAACTTTTAAGGAAATAAGGAATGCAATATGATTTTAGTAATTTCAAGACTTAATTAAAGAAATATTTCAAAATTGCTGAGGATCAAAACTAATAGAGTGAATTGTAATATATTTCAAAATTTCTCGATGGATACTCTAATTTTATAAGATACTTATAATCCTAGAATATTATAGAAAAGAGGCTGCATTTAGTTGTTCCTACAAGACTTATGCATGTAGGAGAATGCCATTTTGTTATAGAACAAACCTGAAAATTTTGGCATTGCAAATATTTATGGAAAAAAATGACAGTTTAAAATGCAAAAAAATAGTCCATCGATATGTATATTATTGAAAGAGAAGTACACTTTAAATAGAAGCCCCTAGATTTCAAGGTATAGGTGGTAACCACGCAATACTTTACCTTTCATGGCACCAGGTGCATGTATCCAAAGTTCACCAACGCTTCCCAGTGGTAAAAAAGAACCAGTGACCCAATCCACCACTTTAGCTTGTGCATTTGGCGCCAGAAGTCCTACAAAAGAATATTTACAAACCTTAACAGTATTGTAGCCATGAGTTCCTATAGCAATTGATTCTGTCAAACCATATCCATGCAGCAAAGTAATCATTTGACATTCACAATAACATAACATTTGTAGCTACAAATGTTATCATCTGCCATGCTATATAGGGACGGATCCAAACGTTTTGTCTTGTGGGATAAAAAATTAAAATATAATTTTTAAAAAAAATAATATTAATGAAAATAAGTTAATACATATTTTGATACTTTGAAAACGTCGTATAATTGCATCATTATCAATATTATTAAATAAGTTAATATATATTTTGATACTTTTAAAGTTCAGTGATCCCATGTAAACCTTTTGCAAAGTTCAATGATGACTTGGATCATTTTTAAAGTTCAGTGACCATGTGATTTTTTTTTTCAAAGTTAAGCGACCATTTGGGTTATTAAGTATTAACCCTCATTTCGTTGACATGTGTTGAGCTAATGTCCAGTAAATCAAACTGAATATAGAAAGTAAATGAATTAAAATAAAATTCAAGTTTAATACAGAAAGTAAAATGAAATTCAAATCTGAAGCAAATGTAATTTGAAAGTAATTCAAATTACAATTAATCCGTAACGTTACTAAAATTTATGACATCATATTCCCTATAAATTTTATAATAAAATGATATAAATTATATTGAGAAATTTATCGTGCAAAAATAATAAACACTAATGAAATAAGGGTGCGCCTGATTACACACATTTTCCACCTAATTTTCTACTTTTGTCATGTTTGATTGACAATTCTTTCCAAGGAAATTTTTTTCATACTTTTGGTCACGTGACCACATTTTCCTCATTTTCCTTGAAAATAAGGAAAATATTTTCCTTAAGGGAAGGTGGATTTTATTTTTCATGCAATTCAACCGCTTCAAAAAATTCTATCCAACTCTCGTTAACATCTCTCTCATCTCTATCCACGTACAAATCACTACCGTCTCTCTCATCTACTCAACTGAACCACTCTTTCATCTACTCAACTGAACCAGGAAGAAGAAATCGACGACCCTTCTTTGCTTCCATTGTTGGGACTGACGGGTTGTAGAGAATGAAGTCAATGACGCGATAAGAAGTTAATATGGATTACAAAAATATAACAATATATCGATGTTTAAAGTAAAGAAGAAAAGAGGATTAAATACAGAGGCAAAATATATTATTAATCGACAATATAGAGAGAATTACAACGCCACAGCAATAAAGCTTAAACTAAACTGAAAGAGGAGACATATATTTATAGTACATGAGTCTAGCCCTAGGAATTGGCAAAAGATGGAAATTAGGGGGAAAAAATGTGTAAAGGAAAATTTTGGCACTAATGAATGGGAAGCCATATTTTCTTTCTATATTACTTGTAGTACATGAGTCTAGCCCTAGGAATTGGCAAAAGATGGAAATTAGGGGGAAAAAATGTGTAAAGGAAAATTTTGGCACTAATGAATGGGAAGCCATATTTTCTTTCTATATTACTTGTAGTACATGAGTCTAGCCCTAGGAATTGGCAAAAGATGGAAATTAGGGGGAAAAAATGTGTAAAGGAAAATTTTGGCACTAATGAATGGGAAGCCATATTTTCTTTCTATATTACTTGGATCCAGTTTAATTACTTTCCATATCCAAGTAAATTACGTGAATCACAAGGTTCCAACCCTAATTTTGAGTCACCCAACCTAAGAATCTCCACCTTGACTAGAAATTCCGATGCAACGAATGAAACTTCTAGATTTCAAATCCGTCTGCATCGAAATAGCTAAACTCCTCAACACAGTAACCAAAACTCTCCATCACCAAAACCACCTTCCTCTATGAGGCATCCACAAGCGACACATGAACCCTACTCCAGGGTTCCCAAAATTTCGCCAAGGAATTACTGTTGACCAAACAGGGTCGAAGCACACCTTGTAGTAGAAACCAAACCAAGTGCTTGATTAGAAGGCCCCTTAATAGAATTGTCACCTTCAACGATCCCAAAAGCACCACAGACATCAATAACACGACTGTACCTATGCTCCATGAGTCCACCCATGACATTTGAATACAGTGCATCCACTGAAATTGGTGGCAAAGTGAAATTACCAACTCTCTTCCTATTAGTGTTCTGAACCTACCCAGAGCCCAACACGAGAGGTACTATACCAAATTGAATATCTACCGCGGTACTGAACTTGTCCAAATATCTCAAAATTGGTTCTTTTCTTCCTTGTAATATAATTGGGATTTTTTCTGTCTTTCAAGTACAAACCGGACACCTCTTCAAACCTTTAAGACTCCACATCAACCACATAATTTATACCCTTTTGCATCCAAAGTACTCAGCGAGATGAGATTCCTCTTCATATCTAGAACATGTCGAACTTGGCCAAGTGTTCTAACCTCCTATCCTGCAACCGCAATCTGGCTCGATCGATTCCAACAATATGGCAAGATTGATTGTTTCCCATTACAAATCCATCTTTTTGAATAGCCTCATATATTTGAAACAAATTCCTATCGGAAGATATATGGTGATGTGATCTAAGAGCCGAGGCAAACGAAGGCGAGTGCAAGACGAGACCTGTTGATAATCGAAGGTGAACCGATGACTCGATCGAGAGTAAAGCAAGTGAAACAAGCGATGGGATTGCTCGTTCAAAAGCCCATTGATGGGACGATGTTCAGGACGCAAAATGGGACAACTTTCATGTTCGGGTCAAGAGCCGAATCAAAGTGGATCAATTCAATACAAGCGGACGAAAACGGAGGCCAAAGGAACAAATATGCGGCCGCATGGTTATAAAGTGCTCGGTCACATGTACTCAGACATTATTTGGCAATTAATTGAAAGGAGATTTGCTTTCATTCCTCGTTCTTAATTTAACACAATTGAGCTTATCAAGATGTTTATTGTGGCATTCTTCCAATCGAGTGCGGGTCTTGGATTGTGTAATCAAGGGGTCTTTCAAGCAATGTTCTTACTGGGTTTTTTGATTCATTGATTTAGGGTTCAATCTCCAAACCTTTTATTTGACTTTTCTGGGGATTTGGAACAATCTAGTTGTGGGTTTCGTAGTCAATGTTACTACGGGGTTCGCATCAATTGGTATCAGAGCATAGGCTCCAATTAATAGGTTATATACTTTGTGTTTCTTTGTTGAGTCTAGTTTTTTCTAGTTTTCGCGTTCCAGTCAGTTTTCTTTTCTTGTTCTTTGCGTTCTTGTTAATTTGAGTCATAGTTCTCGTTTTCATTGATTATTTTGTCTTTCTTCTTCTTTTGAGTCATTGTTAAATTTTTGGTAGTCTAATTCATTGTTTTAGTTAAAAAAAAAAAGCCAGTTACTGTTCATGTCCAGAAAAAAGGTAGTCAAAAAAAGTCAAAAAAAAATTATTATTCATGATTACTATTCATCTGTACAGTACAGTAAAAAAAAGTCGTCAAAAAAATTATTATTATTGTCATTGTTCTTTTATTGGCACTTTACTACCAAGAAGTTCTTATTTTTAAATTTCCTTTGAGTCACATTAGATTTCTTTCAGTCAGTCAGTCATGTGTCACAATCCTATAGTTCACATTCGATTGGGAATTCCACGGGTTTAAACTATCTTTGAGTTTATTGTGTTCTTTGAAGCACTTGGAAGAAAGCACCAAGTGGAAAAAGGCAGAGAGGTGAGCTTATAAGAGGGTAAAAGCCATATTGTGTGATTTTCGAGTGAAAATAGGTGAGGCAGATAAATTGCCAGTTTTAAGATGTCTGAATGAGAAGATTCCAATTCAAGCCGACATGGCAATCATAACAGTGCAACGAATGGTTTGATGCAGTGGTTTGAGAGTGCATTTGGAGTTGTGAGGGATAGATTGGATCAACAGGACGCCTGAAGGATTAAGCAGGAAGCTTGGATGACTAGGTTGGATACATCGGTGGCTAACCTTCGTAGGGGACAACTAGTGGAGGTATCAAATGCTAGGGGACCGGATAGGCGAGAACCTAGGAGAGTAAGGCGTGAGGAGTTTGACAGTGATATGGATGAGTTTGAGGCTATTGACATTGATTGGGGAACGGACGAGGAATAGAGGCGATAGGTTTGAAAGAAGAGGTAGGAATAATCATGGAGACGAGATTGATGGAAATTTGGGAAACAGAAAGATGACCATTCCACAGTTTAAAGGGAGAAGTGATCCGAAAGCATATTTGGAGTGGGAAAGAAAGGTTGAGTTGATCTTTGAATGTTATAACTATTCGAAGGAGAAGAAGGTGAAGTTGGCGATTTTAGAATTTATAGACTATGCCATAACTTGGTGGGATCAAATAATTACTTCACAACGTAGGCGTGGGGGTAGACCAATTAGTTTTTGTGAAGAGTTGAAGGCATTGATGAGAAAGTGGTTTGTTTTTAGTCACTACTATAGGGAGGTCCATCAAAAATTGCAAATTTGTACCAAGAGTCAAAGAGTGTGGAAGATTACCACAAGCAGATGGAGATTCTTATGATTAAGGCAAATGTGGTTGAGGATCGGGAAGCTACCATGGCACGGTTCTTGAATGGGCTAAATCGAGAAATTGCTAATGTAGTGGAATTGCAATATTATGTGGAGTTAGAAGATATGTTGCATGTAGCCATGAAGGTAGAGAGGTAATTGAAGAGGAAGGGGACAACTAGGCCACAAATGGGTGCTTCGGGTTTTAATTCATCTTGGAAACCGAGGTGGGACAACAACAAAGGAAATGGGGCTGTACCTAAAGGTAGAAATGAATGGCAGAAGGGAAAGGATGAAGGAGCTAGCAAAACAACACCAAAATAGGAGTCACGACCATCAAGGAGTCGAGACATCAAGTACTTTAGATGTTTGGGGTCGGGGTACATTGCTTCTCAGTGTCCAAACAAAAGGACAATGGTGTTGCTAGACAATGAGGAGATGGTGAGTGAGAGTGAAGGTGAATATGATGACATGTCGACATTGGAAGAGGTTAGTGAAGAAGAGAAGATTGAAGGCGCTGTTGGTAATCTTTTGGTTGCAAGGAGAGCTCTTACTACTCATGTCAAGGAGGATGATTCAGAGTTGCAACAGGAGAACATATTCCATACTCGATGCCATGTCAATGATACGGTATGTAGTGTCATTACTGATAGTGGTAGTTGTACAAATGTTGCTAGCGTGGCACTTGTAGAGAAATTGAACTTAACACTATTGAGACACCCTAGGCCATATAAGTTGCAATGGTTAAACGAAAGTGGAGAAGTTAGGACTAATCGAAGGGTGTTAATCAATCTCTCAATTGGAAGTTACTGGGATGAGGTAGTGTGCGATGTAGTATCAATGCAGGCTGGACATATTTTGTCAGGGAGAACTTGACAGTATGATAGAAAGGCTAAGCATGATGGTACAAGAATCGCTACAGTTTTGTTAAGGATGGAAAGACCATTACACTTGTGCCATTAACTCCGGCACAGGTATATGAGGATTGAGTTAAGTTGACAAATACAAAAGACAGAAGAATAAAAGAGCTAGAGAAGAGGAGAGAAAATAGTGAGGTTGTAAGTACGAGAGAAAATGGCGAGATGCCTGTTAAAGAGAAAAAGAGAGAGGAGCAGCATGAGAAAAAGAAAGAGAGTTTTCTGAGAGAAGAGAGAAATCATGAGCGAATTTCTTTGCAAAAGGGGGTGATTTGAAGAGAGTGCTGGCAGAGAGAAAAGAAATGGTTTTGTTGCTGTATAAAAAAATGCTCCTCAATTTTGAGGAGAGTAACCCACCCTTCCCTAGTTTGGCTAAGTCTTTGTTGCAGGAATTCGAAGACATATTCCCAAAGGACATGCCTAGTGGGTTGCACCCCATTTGAGGCATTGAACACTAGATTGACTTCATACCTGGAACTGTCATTCCAAATCGACCAGCTTACCGAAACAATCCCGAGGAGACAAAGGAACTTCAAAGGCAGGTAGAGGAGTTAATGAGCAAGGGTTATGTAAGGGAAAGCATGAGTCCATGTATAGTACCAATATTGCTTGTGTCGAAAAAAGATGGGACTTGGAGAATGTGCGTGGATTGTAGAGCCATCAACAACATAACGGTAAAGTATCGTCACCCAATCCCTAGGTTAGATGACATGTTGGATGAATTGCATGGTACATGTATCTTTAATAAAATTGATCTTAAGAGTGGGTACCATCAAATTCGCATGAGGGAAGCCTGGAAAGGTGATGAGTGGAAAATTGCATCTAAAACTAAGTATGGCTTGTATGAATGGTTGGTTATGCCATTTGGACTCACTAATGCACCGAACAGTTTTATGCGTTTAATGAATCATGTTTTGTGTGCTTATATAGGAAAATTTGTTGTGGTTTACTTTGATGACATTTTAATCTATAGCAAAAATATTAATAAGCATGTTGAACAATTGAGATGTGTACTTGTGGTGTTAAGGAAAGAACAACTGTATGCTAATTTCAAGAAATGCATATTTTGTACGGATAAAGTTATCTTTCTAGGTTTTGTGGTTAGTGCTAACGGGGTAGAGGTAGATGAAGAAAAGATATAAGCTATTAAAGATTGGCCTACACCTAAAACTATAACTGAAGTTAGGAGTTTCCATGGTTTGACTAATTTTTATAGGCGATTTGTAAAGCATTTTAGAACAATCACTGTATGTCTCACAGAAGTCGTTAAAAAGAGTGTGGATTTTCATTGGGGTGATGAACAAGAGCATGCATTTAGTACCGTTAAGGATAAATTATGTAAAGCACCTGTTTTGGCATTACCTGATTTCAACAAAACTTTCGAGACTGAGTGTGATACATCAGGAATAGGTATTGGAGCAGTTTTTATGCAGGAAAGGAGATCTATAGCCTATTTCAGTGAAAAGCTATGTAAGGCTGCATTGAATTACCTAACATATGACAAGGAGTTATACTCTCTTGTTCGGGCGGTGGAAACATGGCAGCACTACTTGTGGCTGAAGGAGTTCGTTGTTCACAGTGATCATGAATTATTAAAGCTGGACAAAAGGCATGCTAGATGGATGGAGTTTATTGAGACATTTCCATAAATCATCAAGTACAAGCAAGGTAAAGAAAACGTAGTAGCAGATGCGTTATCTCGAAGTTTAGATGGTAAAAGAAAAGCAGAGTTGGTAAAAACACTTCATGAGAAAGTAAAGCAGCAAATTGAAAATAAAAGTAAGCTTGTTGCATCGCAAGCAAAGAAGGGTAGTAAAAGCGTGATATTTGAACCAGGAGACTGGGTTTGGGTGTATTTCAAAAAGAACGCTTTCTAGAGCAAAGGAAATCAAAGTTGCAACCACGGGGAGATGGTCCATTTCAAGTGATTGAGAAGATCAATGACAACGCATATAAGTTGGACGTACCAAGTGAGTATAATGTTTCAGCAACTTTTAATGTGTTTGATCTCCCTCTTTGATGCAGGTGCAGATTGGAGGACGAATCCTTTTGAAAAGGGAGGAGATAATGTGATCTAAGAGCAAAGCTAGATGAAGGTGAGTGCGGGACGAGACTCGATGATAATTGAAGGCAGACCGATGATGCGATCGAGGGTAAAGCAAGTGAAACAAACGATGGGATTGATCGTTCAAGAAACCATTGATAGGACGATATTTGGGATGCAAAATGAGACAACGTTCATATTCGGGTCGAGAGTCGAATCAAATTGGATCAATTCAATAAAAGCGGATGAAGACGGAGGCTGACCGCATGGTCATAAAGTTTCGCGACCGCACGCACCCAGACATTATTTTGCAGTTAATTAAAAGGCGATTTTCTTTCATTTCTCTTTCTTAATTGATCACAATTGAACTTATCAAGATTATTCTTGTGGCGTTCTTCCAATCGAGTGCAGGTCTTGGATTATGTAATCAAAGGGTCTTTCAAGCGACATTCTTGCTGGGTTTTTTGATTCATTGATTTAAGGTTCAATCTCCAAACTTTTTATTTGGCTTTTCTAGGGTTTTGGAACAATCTAGTTGTGAATTTCGTAGTCAATGCTGCTATGGGGTTCGCATCATATGGTGCGAACATGCCGAATCAAGAATCCACTCCTCGTCAAGCTTAGATTCCACGTCTGAAACCACAATCAACATCACATCTCTGCCATTCAAAAAATCCTTGGTAACATCGGTCACGTCCGAATCCCATGATTACCTCATATCATTTGCAGCCAAATCACCTTTAGCCCGTAACCTGTCACAATCCTTCTTCAAGTGTCCTCTCCATCTACAGTAGAAGCAATACACATATTTGTTCTCCCTAAATTTGCCTCTTCATTGACCACCATGAGATACAAGAGCTTTATCTTCCCTCGATGTAGCTCCAATCAAATGTTTCAACTTCTCCTTTGAATGCAAAACATCATAGACATCGTCTATAGTCAATGTATCCCGATTGTACAATATGGTGTCCCAAAATGATGCATAAGAACTAGACAGCGAACATAACAGGATCAAGGCCAGATTTTTTCATCGTATTTAACCTCCAGCGTCTCCAAATCTACAACAATCTCCTTGAACGTAGCAATATGGTCTTCCAACAACTCTCCTTCCACCATGTGATAGGAACCAACTTCTGCTTTAGAGTCAGTTTGTTCGTAAGACTCTTGGTCATACACAACTACTCCAGTTTGTGCCACAAAGAAGCCATCGTTTTGTCCTTCAAGGCATCTTACAGAATATTGTTGGATAAATTAAGATGAATTAATGATATAGCCTTCCTATCTCTCCGTTGCTTCTCCTCCATAGACCAATTAGTTGGTATCTTTTCAAACCCAACAAAACATTGTCCAAATCTAACAACAACAAAAGAGCCTTCATCTTTACTTGCCACAACGAAAATCTTGTATTGCGATCCAGCAGCGGAATATCAAACTTCATGGCAGCCATCTCTGAAAAACTTCAACCAATCCACAGAAGACCCAAGCTCTGATACTAGTTAGGACTGACTGGTAGTAGGGAATGAAGTTAATGATGCGATATGAAGTTAATATGGATTGCAACAATATAACAATATATCAAGGTTTAAAGTAAAGAAGAAAAGAGGATTAAACGCATAGGCAAGACGTATTATTAATCAACAATATGGAGAGAATTACAACGCCACAGCAATAAGGCTTAAACTAAACTGAAAGAGGAGACATATATTTATAGTACACGAGTCTAGCCCTAGAAATTGGCAAAAGATGAAAATTAGAAAAAAAAAACATGTAAAAGAAAAATTGGGCACTAATGAACGGAAAGCCATATTTGCTTTCCATATTACTTGGATCCAATTTAATTACTTTCCATATCCAAGTAAATTACGTGAATCACAGGGCTCCAACCCTAATTTTGAATCACCCAACCTAACATCCATATCTGCCTCTGGGGTAATTGCTGCGAAATGTCAGGAACGAGGCTTTGATTGCACAGATTGAGGTTAGTTTAACAATCAAACCACCGTATTTGATTTCTACATGTTTATAATTCTTAATTAGTTTGAGTACAAAGCAATTCTTTTTTAATCAATCCTGGTGATTCTCTTTGTTTAAAAATTAGTTATTTTCATGGCTTGTCATTATTTCAAATAGTAGATTCCAATCTTTATTTTTATTTTTCTTGATTTTGAGATTGCATGTGATTGTATGGAGAATGGAACATGGATTCTAGTGGTAAATGGTAATCCATGTTGGGAAGCTAAAGAAGCTTTGCTGGACAAATACTATTGGCGATAGAGGAATGGCATTTGTTTATCATTGCATTTAAAATTTTTGACTCAGTTGATAAGATTCAAAAGATTCATTTTCACTTTCCTGTTTGTATTTGATTCGAAAGATCCATCATGTTGTGGTGGAATTTATTTTAGTTTTTACTTCATTTGTGATATTTTAGCATGGTAATCAAGTTTTTAGATAACTTATAATGGGTGGCTGGAATACAAACAATTTTACAAGAAAAATAGAAACTCGATTCCAGGATTTGTTACATTACCTTCTATACATGTGTTAAGATTTGGGGTCAATCTTAATACGGTCAACCTTATTTAGAGAAGTGACCCAAGATCTTTTTAAATTGGTCAATATTTCGGTATTTTACCAATGTGGGATTATTTCCCTTAACATGCACCCCGAAAGATGGTAGCTCGTTTATTGAGCAGACCATCTTACAATCCGTTGCTCATTAATTGAGACTTATAATCAGATCGAACAGCCTATTGGAGTTTATTAGGCTCTGATACCATGTTAAGACTTGGGGCCCATCTTAATAAGGTCAACCTTATTATAAGGAGAAGCCCAAGATCTTTATAAATTGGTATTTATTTTGATATTAAATCGACGTAGAATAACACATCCCTTAACAACATGAAACATGGATTCTACTCATTGGTGTGATTGGAGGGAATTTACTGTTTTGGGTCCCCTATCAAGAATCCTAAAATTGAGAGGAGTGTGTATATTTGACATAAGGATAATCCTAAAATTGAGAGCCTGTTATTTAAAGCCCATTTTGAGAGAGTGGGGCCACTATTACAGGAGCAAATTTTCAACTGTGTGATGGTGATGCTCTGTTCAGTTGTTTCCAGATGTTGACGATTATTATCATGAAAAATTGGAAGTCCATCTTTCCATCTACTAATAATGAAGGAAATATTTCAACGAAACATCTCTCGACCTTCACATTTGTATGTATTTCTGGTAATTGGATTTCTATTCTGGAATATGTTCATTCTTTTTGTTCTTTTTCCTATTGGTTTTTACCATCACAGGAACATGCCACAGCCCACAGGAACATGTCTATTATTATTGAACTGTGCATAACTTGCCCATTACCTTCTATTTGTGTGAATGATCATAAAAAAAAGTTTGGGATGCTTGTTTGATGAAATATTTGGTCTTGTCCCTTAAGAAATGAAATAGATCACAAAAATTGAAATACTTGTGCAACTTCTAATATAACCAGTTGACATTATGTTTGGAAGATCATGCAATGAATTTCTATTCTGGTGTAGTTATAGGCTTACAGTTAGCTTTTTATTCTTTAATGCTTTTATGTTATTCTTTATAAACACATTTTGATTATAGCTGCTTCTTACCTTCCATTGGAAGTCTATTTGTGTATAGTGTGGACTGAGATGCTACATAAATCTCTATCTATTGTAGATATTTTCTGAATTTTTGCTTTATGATGATCAAACCCTATTCACTGTTCATATAAACGAACTATCTTTTGATGGACTTATGCAAAATTCAGCTGCAGTCAATGCTTCAAAATAGTTTGTCCATGTGTTGTAGCAGAAGCTCCTTCAAGCTGTTTTCCATACTTTGTAAGAAATTCGTTACCTTGAATTCACCGGAGCTTTCATGTTGGATCATCAAGAAATTCTAGATCTGTAGTGAAAGCATACCTGAATCAGATATGGTTAGTGCAATAATTGAATCTTGCGATTTGATCTTCCAAATCGATACGTAGTTTCCTTTCTCTCTGTGATGGGATACAGAAGAAAACGAACCAAATAATTCTCTCTACGTATGATTCGGGGACCATAACCAATTTATATATTGATGCCCTTTTAACGTAATTCGGCCCATCATGAAATTAGGAATTGGGTCCAGTCTCTATAGATATAGAACCCACACTTTAATTGGACGCATTAAAGCCCAAAACTGAATCCTTATTAGATCACTTTAAATGGGCTCAACCGAATTCGATAGCCTTTAATTTAATGCACAATAATTTACATATACAAGCCCATACAATTGATTAAAAATTCTTACAATCTTCCACTTGGGTTATATGTGTCACCTTATGACTGTGCATTAAACATAATCTTATGAGTACTCAGAATTTTGCTATCATTACAGAATGCATCCCCAAACAATTCGGTCCATCAATCATATCAACATAGGATTAAAGCGGCTTTCGCTACTTTTATTGTAACTAAACCCATCAATGGTCACGTATATCGATATAACCGAACGACATGGATCAAGTATGGATGTGTAGCATGAAAATTTCATGCATTGTGATCTTAATATGTCTATTTCCAACTGGTCCACCTTAATGTCTTAGTGAGATCATTTTCAATTGAGTTCAGAGATAATAGACCAAAACTTTATAGCTAAAAATTTCTTTAACCTTCAACCGTATCCAACACGACAATTTATGTGTAAGCACAAAAAATGCAAATTCCCACTGAAATTGAATATCCTCAATATACATTATACCCATATGAGCAGTGTACTCATGAAAGACCTTGGGTATTATACCCTTAGTGAGCGGATTTCCCAATGTGCTTTATTGACACCAGTCCACTTTGAACTCTTTCTTTAACATCTAGGAACTTGATCTCTATATGTTTCGACTTTGTCAAGCTCCTGCTATTATTTGAATATAGCACTGTTGATTTATTGTTACAAAATAACTTAAGTGATCTTTCTATACTGTCTATAATGTGCAGCCCAGTGACAAAATTTTGCAGCTATATTCCATGATTTGATGCCTTATAACAATGGATCTCCTACTATCTTAGCATCCCATGAAATCGAAATCAGAATAACTGATGATCTCCAACTGATCCGATCTCCTGTATGTGAGCATGTAGTCTTTTGTTCTCTGTAAATACACATTTGACTAGTTTCTAATGATCCATTCTCGGGTCACTTATAAATCTCCCTAACATCCCAATAATGTACGTTATATCTGGACACGTACAATTCTGAGCATACATCATATCCCTATAGCTGAAGAATATGAAATCTTTTGCATTTCTTTAATTTCTAAATCATTTTGGAGCATTGACTTAAATTGAACTTGTCTCCTTTAGCCACAGGGGTGTCACCTAATTTTACAATCTCGCATGCCATATCTTTTAAGTACCTTTTCGATATAGCTCTTTTGTGATAATTCAAAAATACCCCGAGAACAATCAAGGTGTATCTGAATTCCTAATACAAAAGAGACGTCACCAAGATCTTTCATCTCAAAGTTCCTTACTAGAAATCTCTTGATTTCGTACAATAGGCCTATATCGTTGCTGGCAAGCAATATGTCATCGACATATTATAGCAGAAAATTAAACTTGCTTCCACTGAACTTGTGGTATATATAATTATCGACCAAATTCATCTCAAAACCAAATGAGACAATCACTTGATGAAACTTGTAATACCATTAACGAGATGCTTATTTGAGTCCATAGATGGATTTATTTAGTTTGCAAACCTTTTGCTTTACATCATTTGGTACAAAGTTTTCTGGTTTCACCATATAAATTGTTTAGTCAATGTCACCATTGAGAAACACTATCTTAACATCCATCTGATTTAACTTAAGATCAAAATGTGCTAACAATGCCATTAAAGTCCTGATAGAGTCTTTCGAAGAAATCAGAGAGATAGTCTCTTTATAATCGATGCCTTCTTTCTGTGTAAAGTCATTTGTGACAAAACGAGCCTTATACCTCTCTACATCACCCTTCAAATCCCTCTTGGTCTTAAATATCCATTTGTAACCAATGGGTTTTGCACCTTCAGGCAATGGAACAAGGTCTCATACGCTATTGTCCTTTATGGACTTTATCTCTTCATTCACAGCATCGAGCCACTTTTAAGAGTTGGACCTTTCCATGACTTAATGGAAGTTGATCGGATCACCTTCCACCACTTCAATGTCAACTTCATGTTCTTGGAGAAATACGATATAATTAACCAAAATCACACTTTTCCTTTTTCTAGTGGATCTTCTCTATGGCATTGGTTCTTAAGGCTGTAGAGTTTGTTCTTCTGGAATAATTTGTTAACATTGTGATGGAGATACAACAACATTGTCTGTAATCCCTTGTCACCCTGCAACTCGACATTTTCAAAGAACCGAGCATTTCCTATCTCGAAAATTGCCTTAGTTGTGGGATTATAAAACTTGTAACCCCTGGACCTTTCAGAATATCCAATAAAGTAGAAATTGATGGTCCTTACATCTAGTTTCTTTTCATTTGGCCTATAAGGCCTTGCCTTAGCTGGACATCCCCAAATGTGTATGTGCTTTAAATTAGGCTTTTGCCAGTCCAAAGTTCATAAAGGGTTTTATTAGTGTGGCTTTAGTTGGAACTCTGTTGAGTATATACGCCGCGATCTTTAATACTTTACCCCAGAGAAAATCTGGTAAGGTAGAATGACTAGTCATACACTTCACCATGTCCTTAAGTGTTCTATTTTGTCTTTCAGCAACATCATTCATAGTGGGTAAACCCAGCATAGTGTACTATGGGACGATACCACATTTCTCTAGGAATTTAGCAAATGTCCCTAGACGTTGTTCACATGAACCGTCATACTTGCCATAGTATTCATCCTCACTGTTAGATCTGACACTTTTAATCCTTCTGGCGAGTTGATTTTCAACTTTAACTTCAACTTTATAATTCATGAACACATCCAGGTACTGTGATTTTTCATGAATGAGATATACATAGCCATATCGTGAAAGTCGCTATGAACATTATAAAAATATGATTGACCATTCCAAGAACCCGTAGGCAACGGTTTACAAATGTCTATATATATAAGTTCTAAGACGTTCGAAGTCCTGTTGGCTTAAAATCTCCTTTTATTTATTTGTTTTTCCTTTATACCTCGAGTACATATATGCAATGATTTATTAAAAGAAGCAATTGTATTAATTAACTAAAGATTATCGTAACCTGATAAAGAACCGAAACCAACCAATTTTGAATCATGAAACAAACTGAATATTCCATTCCCAAATGAACAACAAAAACCAGATTTATCCAAATCGAAAATAGAAATTAAATTCTGTCTAAAAGACGGTACAATGAATGTTTCATCGAGATTCAAATAAAGTCCAGTCTTTAACAATAATCCAAATTTTCCAATTGCCTCTATAACCATCTTGCCGTTACCAACATAGATGTATATTTCATCATCGCTTGATTTTAGGCAACTCAAGCAACCTTGCATAGACACACTATTATGAGTTGTTGTACCAGAATCTATCCACGATGCGTGTCTAGGTACCAAAGCTAAATTAACCTTAGAACAAACCAAATGAAGAAGAATACCTTTCTTTACACGCCATACGTGATAGTTGGTATAATTCTTTTCCTTATGACCAGCAGTTCCACAGAAGAAATAACCACCCTAAGTTTGTTCCTTATGCTGTTTCTTTTGTGATGCTGTACCCGCAGCTTCCTTATCAGTTTTTCATTTTCCTTTATATTTCATTGAAGTTAGGTTTGCCAAAAGTGTATTAGTTTCAGCATTTTCATTTATCGCAAATCTCTTCTCAAGATCCTTAAGGAAAACCTTAGCCGTGTTTACTTCATTAGACATAGTGCCCCGAAATTGTTCTGGAATAGCACGTTTCATAACCATTAAGTTTATGCAATTCGATCATTCCCACTTTTCAATCTCCCTTTTGACATTAGAGGTACTCTCATCAATAAGTTTAGCGGGTTAATCGACTCGTAACCAAGGTCCAAATTTATGACTTAGAGAATGTTCAATACATTCTCTTGCCATACTTTGAAGCTCGTGCCATTAAGGATCGGAATTGAGTTGATGCTAGTAGAGATATTAGCAGCAGAACTTGAAACTAAAGTAGAAAACAATTATTACGAATAGCTCACATGGATATCCTTAATAAGCAAATGATATTATTCTCAAATAATGCCAGGGCCCATCACAAGATACCTAGCACAACATCAATATCTAGTCTTTGGATAGAAATATTGACTTGTAAGTGGTACTCTTGGTATAGTGATCAAATACTGACAATAAATACATGTCAATCAATAAACATTTCTTTGGACCGATTTATTGATTACATGTTAAACTAGATAATCGTCACGTGTTTACCACCACAAGTGAATGTGAAATTTGGCTAAATATTGACCTTCCTTTGGACCGATCAATATTCCAATGAATAACACACACAAATATTTTTTAATATTCTAAGTTAATCAATTTCCACAAAAGAGATTGCTTTGGCAACATGTTGCTTCAATTAACCAACTTTCGAACATTATATATATATTAAAAGAGTCTTTAGTACCAAAATTTGAGAAAATGGATCATCAATTTTGCATATTTGATATAGTTTTAAACTTTAGGGGGCCTAATTGTTAATAATTCAAAACTTGAGGGGCAAAATTAATTAATTAGGGCCAAAATTAATAAATTTAAAACTTTAGGGCCAAAAATTGACCAATTCAAAAATTTTATGGGCTAAAATTGATCAATTCAAAAATTTAGGGATCAAATTTTGAAAATTTGAAACTGTGGGAGGGCAATTTGAATTAATTATAAACTTTAAGGGCTTTAATTATAAAATTCAGAACTTTAATGGCCCAAATTAATTAATTTTTGAACTTTAGGGATTGAATTATTAAACCCAAGACTTTAGAGGCCCAATTACATAAACTTTAAACTTTAGGGATTAAGCCTTAAAATTAAATCCTTAAACCTAATTGCAAGCAAGGGCCTCAAGCAACCAAAATTACGAGTGAAGCCCCCGCCTCCGAACTTCATGCAGACCGAACAGAAACCCAAGAAAATTTCTCCCAAATAATCCTAGCGGCGCAGGTACACGCCAGCGCCCCCCCCCCCCCCCCCCCCCCCCCCCCCCGGCCCCCTCCTTTTTTTTTTTTTTTTTTTTTTTTTTTT